>NW_022631051.1:1863650-2330924 GCF_010015895.1 Lontra canadensis
TTTCCTCTTTCATTATACTTTAATTTGTCAAAGCACTCAGGTTTATTGACAATATAAGAAACCTTTTGCTGAGGGGAAATGGAGCTGCTTCTATAATTTTTGGATCATTGAGAGACAGAAGTAAATCAAGTGAAAAATTCTCAAATTCTACCGTGTTATGAGGCCAAAGGCATCATTGGCTGGGAACACCCTCAGATGACTTCCTATTTATGGAAAATTTGCCTCTCCTATATATGCTCTGAATTCTTTGTATATTAAACTAAAGTCATATTGTCTTCTTGGCAGCCTTCAAGGTATTAATTTCAATACTTGATTGGAGTTAAACAGTATGAATTAAAATGGGTTCCAAGAATTAAGAAAATTAGGAGACATGTTTCCAAATCTCATGAAGCATTCACAAGTAAATCAATGAAGGACATTTGCAAATGATAAAAGAGAAATGCTGGCAGATAATGTTATCAATATGTGTGTTCAGAAGGCTGAGCAATATGACTTAGAATCTTTTGGAGCCATCTGGTAAACTTATGTGAGTCACATAATGTACTGGACAGTTTATTTTAAAAATCCAATAGTACAACAATTATGCCTTTTTAGAAAATGGGGGGTTATAATTCAAACTATCAGATGAACAGGAAAAAGTCATTACACATTTAAATACCTATCATAGGCAGCAGTTGCACCTAACTGACCTATAGGAGTCCTCCCTTACCCATGGTTCCACTGTCCACAGTTGCCCACAGTCAACAATCGCCTTGGAAGAAGATGATCATCTTCTTCTTCTCCTCCTCCTCCTCCTCCTCCTCCTTCTTCTTCTTCTATTTTTAAAAGATTTTGTTTTTAAGTAATCACTACATCCAGCCTGGGACTTAAATTCACAATCCCAAGATCAAGAATCCCATGCTCTATTGACTGAGCCAGCCAGGTGTCCCAGATGATCTTCTTTCTTACCTATCTTCAGAAGATCAGTAGTAGCCTACTGCTATGTCACAACGCCTACATCACTCATGTCTCATTTCATCATATAGTTATTTTCTCATTTCACATCATCATCAGAAGAAAAGGGGATATAGTATAATAAGGTGTTTCAAGAGAGAAACCACACTCCCATAACTTTTAGTACAGTTTATGGTTACAGTTGTTCTATTTGATTATTAGTTATGGTTGTTGATCTCTTACTGTGTCTAATTTATAAGTTAAACTTTACCATAGTTATGTCTATGTAGGAAAAAGCATAGTACATACAGAGTTTGGTACTTTCTGTGGTTTCAGGCATTCCCTCAGGGTCTTAGAACATAGCCCCCATGGATAACGGGAGAGGAGGATTCCTGTATTTGGAAAATATTCTCCAACCACGTGGAGAAAACCTAGACCAAGATGAAAAAGGATGATGGAAAAAAAACAACAACTCATACTTCAATTTAACAGGTGCATAGAAATGACTTTGTATAAAATCATGTTACAATGAAAGAGGGATGGATAAGTTAATTCACAGCAAGGTGACACAAGATGAAACATATACTCTATTAGTACCTTTCTAGTCCATTAACTGAGTAATTTTCAATTAATCATTTCAACTCCGACAACTCATACTATATACAGCTGGTGTCTCTGATATGTTTATTCTAACCTACCACCCCAATAGGTTATCGAGCATGAAAACTAACTGAAGAAATATAGATCAGGGCAAGTGCCCCCTAAAAAAGAAAGATGAGCTCAGCAAAACATTCTACTGAATGTTTCAACCTGTGTGTTGTTCTTATGGAGGGGAGATGCCCTCCAAGACTTTTTAACTGGTGCCTAATATAAGGAGATAAAATGGGTCATCAGCCATTGGCTCTACCCCAAGCTCAGCTCACAACTGGAAAGTAGCAAGACCTGCCTGGCAGACACCTGTTACCCCTCCGGGGGTGGTAGGGAGTATGTTCCAAGAAAGAATGGCAGCCATGACAAAGCGTTTGACTTCCTTAGGCTGTGTCCTCTCTGGAATTATAGTAGAAACTCAAATTCCTAAAATCAGTATGAGAAAAATGACATTCTAGGGCTGCATCCAGTTTTCAGATTAAGCAGCAAGGAGGGTTTTCAAAGACAGGACGCTACGTGCTCTGACCTATGTTCTTGTTCTCCCTTTGTATTGTCCCAATCAGATTGAAGGAGCTTCACCCACACATCCACTGAACTCC
The DNA here is from genome assembly GCF_010015895.1 of Lontra canadensis. Classification (NCBI taxonomy): domain Eukaryota; kingdom Metazoa; phylum Chordata; class Mammalia; order Carnivora; family Mustelidae; genus Lontra; species Lontra canadensis. Next base: position 1,865,831 of record NW_022631051.1, read on the forward strand.
TTCACGTATAAGCTAAGCACATCTATAAGCTGGTCTATCCAAGTTAAAGAAAGGTGTGCCACAGGAAGAGGACATACAGGCCTCCTGTCTCTCTACTCCTCTTTCTAAGACAGGCCCTGCTGAGCCTTCATGTCACTTGTTAGAAGTGAGTGTGGCTGACCTTCAGGAACCTTCTCCACTCAGTGCTCCAAACAGCCCATGCCCATGAATTGATCCTCACAGAAAAGAGCCAGCAGTTCCTAGGCAGCAGAACCCACACGGGGCTGAGAAGCAGCCAGCTTCACCACCAGTCCACCAAGTAACTTTCACAATTCCCTTGACTTCTCTGGCTTTAAGCTTCCTTTGCTAAAAAGGAAATATTCGACATTCCAAAATGTGGTATGGGATTACTTGATAAACTATCACTTGCATTGCTTTTAAACTATCTGATCTTTTAGCAAATTAATTAAAATGCAGACAGTTTCCAGAAAGATCATAAGCATCTATTGGTGAGCAGGTTTCCTAAGCTAAGTAACAAGTTAGCTAAGCATTATGTTGTCTACGTGTAAGTCCCTCTTCAATTCATTATTATATTACTGATTATGATGGAAATTAAAATGCTCACATCGTGGTGAGTATTGCATAACATTCAGAAATGTCAAATCACCATGTTGTGAATCTGAAACTAACATTGCATGTCAACTAAAATTACAATTTTTAAGGGTGCCTGAGTGGTGTCTGCCTTCAGCTCAGGTCATGATCTCAGGGTCCTTGGATTGAGCCCTGAGTGGGACTCTCCACTCAGCAGGGGGCCTGCTTCTCCTTTACCCTCTGCCTGCCGCTCTGCCTACTTGTACTCTCTCTGTCAAAAAAAACAAACAACAACAACAAAAAAAACCTTAAAAATAAAAGTAAATAAATAAATAAACAAAATTATACTTTTAAAAAATAAAATGCTCATGTCTTATAGCAATGCATTTGGTTTGGGCTCTTGAGCCATCAGAAAATGCTAGAGTTTTGATTTTTCAGAATTAATAAGTTTGGCTCCTCAGGGACTAGTGAGTTGACATTTTCTATCCGTTTGCCCTAGGAAACAGGGACAACATGTTTGCTATTCTATTTCTCCCTTACTTTGTACCCCCTACAGCAGTCACCCAGAATCACTGTCCAGTGCTATTGCAAGGAGCAAGGCACTCTTCTATGTCCAGTTCTTGGCATCACCACAATCTGTCTAATAGTTCATGGAGTATGAGCTATATTTACACCAAATCTCAATGATAAACTTGCAGGAAAGACAAAAGTTGTTGATAAAAATCAAGTCCAGACAGAAGAGTCTGTTCAACATGGATAAAATTAAAAAGAAGGTCAGAACGTGATTTTGTTCCTGCTTCCTATTTCACTGTTGCTCAAAATGACATTTGAAATTGTTTTCTTAGAAATTGGTGGAGCATGATTTAAGGTTGCAAGAATGTTAATCACAGTAAGCATCTTGAGTAACTCAAACCCAGAGTTCCCCAAAACATGTGAGTGTCTGTTTTCTTTTCAATCAGTTACAGGCACTTCTTTTAAATATGTTTCTGCTCGGGGCGCCTGGGTGGCTCAGTGGGTTGAAGCCTCTGCCTTCGGCTCAGGTCATGATCCCAGGGTCCTGGGATCGAGCCCCGCATTGGGCTCTCTGCTCAGCAGCAGGGAGCCTGCTTCCCTTCCTCTCTCTCTGCCTGCCTCTCTGCCTACTTGTGATCTCTGTCAAATTAAAAAAAATAAAAATTTTTTTTAAATGTTTCTGCTCTTTGGTCACCTGGGTGGCTCAGTGAGTTAAGCATCTGCCTTTAGCTCAGGTCATCATCCCAAGGTCCTGGAGTCAACCCCTTCATTGGGCTCCCTGCTCAGCAGGGAGCCTGCTTCTTCCTCTCCCCATGCTGCTTCCCCTGATTGTGCCCTCTCTCTGTCAGATAAATGAATAAAATGTTTTTAAAAAATATGTTTCTGCTCCTAAAGTCACATCTTCCATAGTGTTTTTCACCATCTGCAAAACATAGCACATGACTGGCTTAGGTGACAGTAACCAGCCATTTGCTGTGCTAATGTGCATGGATGCATTCATTATTAATGAATGGCACTGCTTCTGTATCATATTTAAAAAGGGGGAAAGAAATTAAATGATCAGGAAGGACATTGCATGTGATTTGCATTCCTACATACTAAAACATTTTTAAAATTATGTAACAATTAAAGCAGTGTGATCCTAGCACCGAAGCTGACAGATGGGTAAATGGAACAGGTTAGAAAGCCTGGTGCCGGGAATTTGGCAAAGATGGCAATTCAAATGAACAGAGAAAGGTACTGAGAAAATTGGATAATTTTTTTAAATTTAAAACTCTAACTCCAGATGGAGAAAAAAATGGTGAAATTTTTTTAAAAGTGAAGAACATATCCATATACACTAGAGTAGATACATTGGGCTGGAGAGATGCAATGGAAAGAAATGGTGAAAGAACAGAAAATAACAAAAGAAAAGACAGAGGCTCTGTGTGAGCCAACAATGTTGATATGTCATGAACTAAAGAAGGTGATCAGTCAAATCCAACACATTTGAGGTCAAAAGGAAAGAAGAAAGGAAGAAAAGAAGGAAGTGAAGATCAAAAATAGACAGTGACTATATATCTGATCTTGGGAAGAAGAAGTTCTTCTCAAAATAAAAACAAAGAAAGAAACCACAAGAAGACTGATAAATTTTGCGACCCCACAGTAAAATATCCTATATGTCAAGAAAGCCATAATAATTTTAAAAGGCAATAGACTGGAGAAAATATTTGCTCTGTATTTGAAAAGAGATTGATCTCTTAATATGTACATGGGTCTTGCCAATCAATTACAATCCCATAGGAATATGACTTAATTATAATGACTAATTGACAAAAGATATAGTCAAATTGATCAACGAAGCACAAGCACTAGCCTGTATATCTTCTAATGTATAAAAATACAAAAAAGAATGAACCCAAAACTGTGACAAGAAGGGAGAATGAAACTGAAGGCACCTATGAAGGGAGAGCTTTACAAACTTCTGGAAGAAGGAAAGCATATGGGGTTTAGTAGACACAAGAAAGAGTCAGAAAAAGCCACAGCCTGGGATATATCAGAAGAGGACAGCCAAGAAAGTGAGCCACAGTCAGTCCAAGAGAACAGGGAAACTCGGGGATACATATGGGATCAAAATGTTCAGTGCTGTGGGGGCGGAGATACAAAGAAGGATTCAATGGACAGAATGATAGAAAACAGATGATGGGCATTCATCCTCCTTCTTCAGCCCAGTCTCCTCCAGAATTAAAACATCACAGTATTTTCTCCCCAGGTAAGTGGAAGACAAAAACAAAAACAGGGGGAGCTCTTCTCCCCCTCATGTCCACGAGATGACGCAATAGATCCACCTATCAGACCCTCATAAAGCAACGTGCAGAAGCAGAATGTGGACCCCTTCCTCATAATGACTATTGCTATGAGTTAGTATTTTTTTTTTTTAACTAGGTGCCTTCCTCCTTTCGCATCACTCTCTATGCACAGCTCAACCAACAGGCCTTCTTTGGTCGTACGGCCAGACCAATCACGGGCAACAGACATGGAAACCATCATTATAGCCAAGACTAGTCAGTATTTTCCTGAGTCAGATGGGTGAATGCAGATACCAGAACAAAATCAAGACTCTTTTACACAAATGCAGAGGAGTTGCTTCTGCATAAGCAAGGATCAGGGTTTGCCACATCAATGTCATCAGCCTTGAAGAGCTACCAGGAAACATCATCCCATCAAGAGTTTTTCACAACTAAATTTACAACACAAGTGCTATTTGCAGGTTCTCATAAACCATCACCAACAGCAGTGCAAATAACCATATAACTAACTGTGTTTTGAGTTTTATGACAGTGTCCTGGCTCTACCTGAAATGTTGTATCTTTTACTAATCCCCAGTGCAACCATCTTCCTCCGTCTGGCTGACAACAGAATGCCGTGTTTATTTCCCCACCTAGCATTCTTCCATACGCTCACCCATCTGAAGAGCTCTGTGCCAATTTTTGTAATAAAATTACTGCTGCCACTGGGGCTGCTGCCTGCTACTCTTTCCCGCTAACCTTGATTAAACACTTGCTGTGTTCCCGGCACAGTGAAGCACGTCTCATGGATTATCTCATTTATTCCTCTAAACACCCTCAGGAAGTGGGGCTCTTCTCCCAACATGCAGACAGAGGGATAGGGTCATGGGCACAGCTGACCGCAGGGTAGACCACTGTTTCCCAGTCCCCCCACCCTAATCCCAACACGACTTCCCCTGCATTGTGTGCATTGTGGTTGCACCAGAATTTTGTCACTTGGGCTCTTTTTTTTTTTTTTTAAGTCCTGTTGACACATAATGTTACCTTAGTGTCAGGTATACAATTGAGTGATTTGACAAGTTTATGCCTTATGTTATGTTCACCACAAGTGTAGCTATCATCTCTTTCATTGCATCGTTATTACAAGATCATTGACTGTGTTCCTTATGCTGTGCTTTTTATTCCTATGCTTTATTAATTTCATTAATTAGGAATACAGGAAGCCTGTATCTTATTCTTAACCCTTATTGCCCAAAGGGGCAACAATGTATGCTCTTATTTAGCACTATGTCTTGATACAAATGAACATTCTGGAAGCAGAGTTGGGTAAAGTAAATGCAGGAAGTGAACTTGAAAAAAAATTATTTCACAGAGTAGAAAAAAAATGGAATAAAGAAAAACATAACCCACCTCATTATTTTACCACTGCCCTCATACAGCCTTCCTTAATAACCCAACAGTTAAAGTCATCATTGATTAGCACTGGAAGGTAGGTATCATTCTCCCTGTTTTATGGATGAGGAGAGCAGAAACTCACAAAGGTTAAGTATGTTTCCAAAGTTTGCAAGATCACATTCCAAATCCAAGCTGCCCAGTTCCAAACCTCATGGCCATTCCTCCTCAGCGCCAGGCCACCTCCATATTTCCATATCTTTTATTGCTTAAAATGCTACTTTATCTTGAAATCTACTTTTTGAAATCAACTTTTGGAACATTTATCTTAGTGTGAATTCTTCTCCTTATGGTTCATGCCTCCAAGTCCAGAATTTCTAGAAGTGTGTCACTTGGGTAACATGGATCATGAGCAGGGGTCCATATCTCAAAATGAGGCAACTCTCAAAAAGGTGGGGAGGGACTACATAAGGGACCTAAAGGAGGTGTATCCAGTCAGGGTTCTCTGGAAAACAGAACCAAATGGATAGAGATATAGAAACAGATCAGGGATAGAGGGAGGGATGAGGGGTCTGGGGAAGGGGAGAGAGAGAGAGAAAGCCTTTTAAGTATTGAAGTATTGGTTTTCACAACCATGAGAGCTGACAAACCCATACTTTCTAGGACAGGCCAGCAGCCCAGAGACACACAGGGAAGAAATGATGTTGTAGTCTTAAGTCCAAAGACAGTCTGGAGGAAGAATTCCTTCTTCCTCAGGGACCCTCAGTCCTTTCTCCTAAGATCTGGCACTGAGTGGGTGAGGCCCCCTCTCATTAGGGAGGGTCATTTGCTTACTCAGAGTCTACTGATTTAAATGTTAATCACTAAAAGATCCCTTCCCAGCAACAACAGACTGGTGTTAGATTAAAATCTGTGTACCATTGCCTGGTCAAATTGACATACAGAATTAACCATCAGAAGACGACTGGATGAAATTCATGGCCAAGACACCAAATACGCAGCATGACCTTGCAACCACCCACTCCGCCTGAGACCATGACAGACACCATTCATCAGCCAAAGTGCTGTTCCTGGTGATTTCTTTAAAAGTCAGCTACAGGAAGCCAGTCTGAATCAGAATATGAGGTGGAATCTACTGTTACCCACAGCCTACAAGGTAGCACAGGGAGCATCCTTCCTCACACCAGCACCGCTGTCACAGACAATATTTGCATAGATGCCCACTACCAACTCCAGTCTCTTCTGAGGTCTCTAGAGGACTAATAGACAAATTTAGAAAAGCCAGATTGGGGCACCTGGGTGGCTCAGTGGGTTAAAGCCTCTGCCTTCAGCTCAGGTCATGATCCCAGAGTCCTGGGATCGAGTCCCGCATCGGGCTCTCTGCTCAGCAGGAAGCCTGCATCCCTTCCTCTCTCTCTCTGCCTGCCTCTGTGCCTACTTGTGATCTCTGTCTGTCAAATAAATAAATGAAAAAAATCTTAAAAAAAAAAAAGAAAAGCCAGATAAACTAAACATGAAAAAAACACTTTCCCCAATTAACATATTTCTGAGCAAAAAAGATAAAGCATTATAACAAACTACCTAGATAATTCCCCAGGAAAGAAATGAATACAATCTCATTGTCTGTACAGATTTTGTCATCTATAATGATATCTACCCATCTATCATGACAGCCAATGTCCAGCAATTATAGTTACCTTTCACCTGCCTGTGACCCATCAGTCCTATACTAGCCTAAAGTTTTAAGAATTGTAACAATTTGAAATTTTACATTGGGTACAATTGTATTTGTACCTAAACTCGGCACACCCTCTGTATTACTAATCCACACATTTGAGACATTTAAAATATTCTGATATTTAACAAAAATACAGCCTAGTATACATTATATGGCAAAAATGTGTACTAGAAACTTTGGCTGAAATTCATCTGATCCTATCAATCACAAAATAAAGCCAAAAAGCCAACTTTGTCACTGAACACAAATATGCCAAAAGTAGAGAGAAGACTGGCTCCTTTTATAATCAGGTCTCTGATCCTAAGGATCTTTGGTGACAAAGGATTCAATACTGGACTTAAGTAACTACTTAGAGTTCTATTTCCATGATTGCCAGCTCTCTAAGTTTCCATACTTCTTAGTCTGACCTTAAGTAAGAAGCATTCATTTGGTCTCATGGCCCAGGTTCTCTCATTGGATCACTGCTCAACTTAACCTCTGGACTTCAGTGTCCTTATGTTTAAAACAGGAGTTAGACTGGCAACTCTAGAATTCTGAGTTTCTGCTAGTCAAAAGACTTACACAGTCCTGAGCACATTTTACATACTCCATAATTCCACCAGCACACTCATTTATTATTTGATATGTGCTAAACAGTTTAAGTATAAATTGACTCATCTAGTCCTCATGGAAACTATATTAAGTAGAAATTTGTGTTTTCCAAAACTGACCACAGCAATATCCCTGGTCCCTCACGTTCTTCAGAAACTTGCTATCACTCATAAGAGATGAAGTCCATTTCTCTTCACCTTGAACTTGTGTAAGCATCTGTGACTGCCTCTGTTAGTGGAATATGATAGAAGGGACATGGCATGACTTCCAAGGATACAGCTTCCAGTTGGCTTTTTCTCCCTGAGGATGCTGGTCTTGGAGTCCAGCTACCGTGCTGTAAAGAGACCCAGGCCCCATGGAGAGGTCATATATAAGTGTTCCAATCAACAGCACCCAGCTAAGATCTTAGCTGACAGCCAGCATCAACCACCAATGATGCAAGTGAAGGCACCTTCATGTGATTCCAGCCTCTAGAATCAAGTCATCCTAGCTGATGCCCAGTGAAGCAGAGACAAGCTGTCCTTGCCTACCTCTCCACTGACCCCGCATGGCCCAGGTTGAAAATTCATGGCCAAAAGGAATGGTGTCATGTTGTTAAGCCACTAAGTTTTATGGTGGTTATACAATAATAGCTAACTAGAACAAGGTCGATACCTATTACTATAAAACAAAAATGTGTTTTATCCACACTTTAAATGTGTTTTATCCACATTTTTACAGATGACAAAACTGAAGCAAGGAGAGACTGTAAATTTCCCAAGGTCACACAGCTTGTACATGGAATTTGACCCCAGATAGTCTGCCTCTACAGGCTGGGCACTTAGGCACTATACTATCCTTCCCCTTAATAAGCAATTATGAAAAGAATGGTTAGTCATGGATTCACAGCCCTACTTATCCTTTGTAATGTTTCATGGTGCATCTCACCCAACCAAATTATTTACAGTTATATATTTATATAAGTTTTATATAATTGTATTTCCCAAGAAATCACGTTACCAATTGATAACAATATCTTAGGGGGAAAAAACATATCAAGAAAGAGGTTTTGGGGGATGCCTGGGTGGCTCAGTTGGTAAGCATTCAACTCTTGATTTCAGCTCAGGTCACAAGTTCAGGGTCATAAGATCAAGCCCTGCATTGGGTTCCAGGCTGGGTGTGGAGTCTACTTAAGATTCTCTCTCTCCCATTCACAGACCTGTACCCCTGGGGGAAAAATATATATATATATATGTTTATAAAAAAAAATAAAAAAAAATAATAAAGTCCTTGAGAAAAAAAAAAAAAAAGATTCTCTCTCTCCCTCTCTCTCTGTCTCTTCTTCCCTGCTCTCTCTCTTAAAAAACAAACAAACAAACACAAGAAAGAGGTTTTTGGCCTTTTCTATTTGCACCTCCCAAGAATACAAGAAATTGAAATTTTACTGCTAGAAGAAGCAATTTCTATGGAGTCTAACTCCATTCATTTGTACCATATCTATAAAACCCCTCTGAGGGATATATGAAAATTTTAAAGATCAGGGTCCTTCCAAAGAAGAAAAGAGTTATGACAGTAGAAAAAGGAGGGTGGTATCTAAATTATGTACCTTTTGTTTTAAAGTTTACACTGTACTTAGGTATTTTAAAGCAAGATAAATGATTTGGTGAAAAGTTGTATTCAAATATTGTCTGAGTCAGGATGATGAAAAATGTTTCATTTCACAACTGGTTAAAAAGTATTTAATCACTAAAACACTGCAAACTGATATTATAATGTGCAAAATAAAAATGTAATAACCATTCTAATTACTAGCCATGAAAATGCTCAAATCCTTTCCCAAGAGAGAACTTGCTTTCACTGACCAAAGCACTGCTGCATAATACATGTGCAATTCCTTGATGAACACAATTGCTAAATGCCTTTTTTTTTAAGAAATAAGCAAAACAAAAATCAAATATCAAATCATGGGGCACTGTAGTTGGTGCCTTGTGTGTATTGTATTATATTTTGTAGCTTTTCCAATTTCTGTGTATTTTCTGTTTTCCATATCATTGATTCAAGATACTGACATTTTCCCCATGTCCAAAAAGAAGAACAGCCATCAATGACACGAAAGCCCAAGCAAAGCAGCTGACAACGTGACAATGAGCCAAAATACAGTGGATCGACTTTTGTTGTATTGTACTTGGAACAAAATTATGTACTTTCCTTTGGAGGAGAAAACCCTGTCAAGGCTACTGGCAGGTGTTGTTTTTCTCGATTCTGTGCCTAAACATACCAGGGCCCCTAAGGGTGGGGACCATGTCTGGTTAGCTCTAGTCCAGGTCTGGCACACAATATTTGCCTAATAAATAATTAATATGAATGAAACTCTGTTATGCAAACTGGGAATTCAGAAATAAGGTTCAAAGAACAATCCTGAGCTCTAGGAGAACAGAAGCATAGTGGGGTTGGTGATCACCAAACCCTTGACCACAGTAGTACTGGAAAGCAGAAAACACCTGTCCCACCTGGTCCTTCCTTGACATGGGCCCTCCTCTGCCACCTGCTTTTTATGGTTAAAGACCTAGAAATGGGATTGCAGCCAGAAAAGGGGGGTACAGGATTACTTCTATGCTGTCTGGTCTATTTTGTTCACCCGCTCCTAGTACTCTTCCTGGCACATGAAGAACAAAATCCAAGAAAGATGCTCTAAACACTTGCCCAGAGCCTCCCCTCACTGATGCGTTTATTCTATCCCTGTTTTTGCTCCTTGCCCTCAGTGTCCTGGTGGCTTAAACCAGCTTTTCTCCCACAGACTTTTTTTGAACTTTCAGACTTGTAAGAAGTTGCAAAAGTGCTGTGGACTCCGGTGTTGAAGATGGTCCAGCCTGGCTAAGAGAACCCTGGGAACCACAACGTAAGCAGGTCCAAGCTCTTGAGGGCTAACTCTCCCAATGTCTATGTGTGTAGGAGAGGTGGTGCTCTGAGGATTCCCTTTTGAGGGGGCCCTACCTTCAGAAACACTGAGGTCCATGTACAACATTCAGGAGCAGTCAGTATCCACGTTGGAGAACTTGTCTGGCCTCCTCAGTAAACCGACAGCAGAGAGGAGTAAGGAAAACTGCCTGACTAGATGAAGTACTAAGGGGTCTGACCACTGATGAGTAAACAGCCCCCTCAAAAAGCAGACAGTGGTTGTCTCCAGTACAATGACCATGACATTATAAAACACAGAGCAGGCTCCATCATGGGAAAACTCTACCAAAAAGGAGACAACTGTCCTTGTGCACAGGCCTCAGATGCTTTCTGGAGACAGAATACCAACCTTTCCAGCAGTGGCTTGAAGTGGGGGGTTGTTCTGGACACTGTGGGACATATATGTGCATCCCTAGCCTCTAGCAACTGGATGCCCATATCCCAGGCCAATTTCACAGGCATATGACTGGGGCAGTCACACGGAACCCCACATTCAGAAGAGTCTGGTGCTTGTGCTAGCGTTCTCTTATTGCCATCTTGAAATTCTTAATAATCTTATCATTGAGCCTGTGTTTTGTGAGTGAAGTTCAATGGGACAATGAAGCATATGCCTGGGCAGAGAAGCACGCTCTATGTCATTCCTCTGCTACCCCATTTGCATAGACATATTACTCTAGCAAGCCCTTTGAACACAGAATTCTAGTGGATCATGAATTCAACAAAGCTCAGAGCCTCAAAGAAAGTACAAGCGTTATGTCTACAAATGAGAGAGGGGTTGGGAGGAGTTCACACTTACTGTTAGAACCATATCTTACTTAGGACACAGAAAGAAGGCAACGGCATTCTAAGAAACATGAATGACCAAGGGACCTTACCTTAGTCTTCCTTCCTCTTGTTACTTCCCTATATTAGCCAATCATTGATGCTGGAAACAATGAGAGGGGGGGGGGGGGGGGGAGATGGTTTTCCTAATTGCTTGACTTTCATTCTTCCTGACTCATGGGTAAGCCAAAGTAGAGCATATTGTCAGACTGTGCGCATTTTAAGAAGTGAAATAAAAATGGTGCAGTAAATGTTGTGCAGAAATAGGTAGTAGAAACTGCACACCACAGGTGGTCTCTCAAGCAAATCAATTTTGAGAACATATATTTAAAATAACAACATAGAAGGGCACATGGCTGGCTCAGTTGGAAGAGTGCACAGCTCTTGATCTTGGGGTCATGAGTTCAGGTGTAGGGATTACTTAAAAAAGTAAAACTTAAATAAAATAAAATAATGACATAATGCAGGGTCAACAGAGAGCTTGTAAAAAGGTGGAAAATGCTTAAGGATATTATGAGACTTTTTTCTTACAGATTCATGTAAGGTGAGCTTCTCATTAAGGTTAAAAAATTTTAAATACAAATTATAACTCAAATTTTTATTAAGCATATTTTAGAGTCATTTCTCTATAAATCATTATCACAACCCTATATGAGAAGAAAGAGTATTATTATTACTATTCTATAGTTAGGTAAACTGAGATTCAGGAAGACTAAGTAACTTTCTCTGAATTACTTAGCAGGTATGTAGAAAATCCTGGTATTAAAGTCAAGTTTCTGATCCCAAGCCATGTAATGTTTTCCAATGTCATGTGGACTGTATACGTTATATGTTAACTTTGAGTTATGTTTTCCTAAAAGATTTGAAGGCTAATGATTTCAAAAATTAAATATATATAATTGCCTTTTATGGCAGTATAACAAAACATTTAGGCAATTCAATCCCAGGATTTCCAAAACAAAATAGGACACTTAGCATATTAAATAGCATTAAAAATGTATTTCCAGACTCATAACTTGTATGTAATACTCTATAAATAATAAATATGCTAATTTTCCTATATATAAGTTGCTTCTAAGTTAAATCATATAACAAAAATATATCTTAAGCCTAAAGGAAAATTGATTTGATTATATATTTACTTTGATTCTTTTCTTCTGTGTTTGAAATTTGCAGTAAAGTGCCCTTCTGAAATGTGGAGCCAAGAAAACTATCCCCATTTTTCCATTTGACCAAGATTATTGTAGGAACATGAAAAGCTACTTAGAATGTCACTGGAGAGGATACAGAGTCTACACTGGTGAGCAATCCTTGGCACATATATCATGGGCTCTGCCTTATTCCTCCCTCAGGTGTGACCCAGACCCTGTCTCAGAGTAATGCCTGCAGGCAAACCACCAAGCAAGAGGAATATCACCCCCAAGGCCCTTGGTGCAAATCCCTGGTCAATGTCCCTCTGCGGCCATATGCCCCTGCCTTCTGCCCTGTACTGGAATACTAAGCTTACTCAACTTTGACCCCTTTGCTTAACTACAGTAGGACTCATTTGCCTGTGGATCTACAGACCCTCCTGCTAACTTATGTGTGTAATTCTGGTAGTATGACTGCTATGACCATTGAGTGACTGAGATCTCACCACAAACAAGTGGAAGAAGACACCACCAGTTTTTAATCAGTGACAATCCTACAGTCCTGTCAATGACCAGAAGAGGTATCTTCCTCAAACCAGAGCAGCACCTGGGTGGGAAGGCCCCAGATGGGCAAGAGAGTTAGAATCTTCTCTTGGTTTTTAGTTTAATAGGATGACTATGAGGTAAAAAGAAAGATGACCGCTTGTCCATTCATACATTCATTCATCCATCCAATGTATACAAAGCACTTGTATGTGTCCTGTTCTGAGAAAAGAAGATACATAAGAAATATGTATAAGAGTATAAGGAATGTACGTAAGTAAGTAAAGAGTATGTAAGGAGTATGTATGTAAGTATGTAAGGAGTATAAGGAACCAGGCAAGCTGCCTACCTGTTGTGCTTGCCCTTGGAAGTTTGATCAGTGGTTCTCAGCCTAAATGCACAATCAGCCACGAGGAGAACCTTTAACAAACACTTATGCTTGCTTAGAGCATATAACCTGAGATTTTATTTTATGTTACCAGTCTGGGTAGGACCCAGAGCATCAATATATTTCAAAAGCTCCCAAGGTAGAGCTGCCTGGGTGGCTCAGTTGGTTGGGCACCTGCCTTTGGCTCAGGTCATGATCCCAGAGCCCTGGGATTGAGTCCCACATCAGGCTCTCTGCTCAGCTGAGAGTCTGCTTCTCTTTCTGACCCTTACCCCACTAGTGCTCTCTTACACTCTCTCTGCCTCTCAAATAAACAAAATCTTAAAAACAAACAAAATCTTCCCAGGTAATGTTAATGTGTAGCTATCATTGAGAAATCCTGAGCTACAGCATACACAGTGATGGAATGGGCAGGAATAGGGACCAAGAAGTAAAATGTCTATTGCCAGATCAAAATCCTGATCCTTTTAGTATGTTTGCATGCTCATTTCCTTTGGGTTTTCCCCTAGTGTTCAATAAAATTTCTCCTTAGCTATACCTTAGAAAAGGAAAAGACATGTTGAGCAATGTTTTAAAGGGAGCACAGAACACCCTCGTCCCATCTTAGTGGTGGCAGTGGTCATGTGGTCATTAAATGGAGATGACCTTAAGCAAAGATAAATTTTGGAGGTCAGAGTCAGGCCCAGATCTAATACCTCTGCTCCTCTTAAAGAGTCTTCTTTCAAGTCTCCTTGGGGGTATCCTTATTGTCATTTCAGGATAATAGAGACTGTTTCTTTCTTTCTTTCTTTCTTTTTTTTTTTTAAGATTTTACTTATGTATTTGAGAGAGAAAGAGACTGTGGGAAGAGAGAGAGATCAAGAGCAGGGAGGAGGGCAGAAGGAAAGGGACAAGCAAACTCCCCACTGAGCAGGGAGCCTGATGCAGGACTTGATCCAACCCTGGGATCATGACCTGAGCTGAAGGCAGCAGCTTCACTGACTGAACCACCAAGCACCCAAGACTATTTCCTTATAAAGTGCATATCTGTACCTAACAGGACAAGACAAAAGAGACTCTGTCTTTCTACCTGGTTATGCCTCCCAGTCTCACACTCCAGCACTCACAAACAGGGTTCTTACACACAGCTGGCCCAGTGGCAGTAAAAAATGGTCCAGATAGAAGGGTTTCTTTATTGAAGTAAGTCTTCAACCATTCCCAGGGCAGGCTTCCCAGAAGGAATCAGACCCAGGCAAGACAGTCACTTCCTTCCCTACAGAATTGACCCATTCCTCCTCTTGATCTCCTCTACTCTTTACTCTTCAGTTAAGGGACCCTAACCTTTGTTCGTACGTTTTTTATGAGGAAGTCCTAGCACTGAGCACAGAGCAGGGCACCTGGCTCACAGAGGAGAGTCTGCGAATGTTTCTTGAATCAATGAATGAAAATATATAAAGTATTTATTCCCCCCTCCCCATTCACTTACTGATGACCTTTCTTGATATCCCCATCTCTGCTCCTACAAAGGTTACTACATTTCTTTCCCCAGGCCAAGCTGCACCTGACCTTTCCTAAGGGGATCTGCTCTGATCCAAGTTTCTGAGTGGAGAAGGGTCATACTTATTCTTTTTACTGAGTTCCAGTCTAATAAATACTGATTGGGGCCACCCAACTGGTATCGCCCTGCAGACACAAGAAAGAATGGCAAGATAAATGAAGCTATAATGTTTGTCCTTCTTAACATAAGTTATTTTTAGAGCAAAACAACTATTATTTATTGACTTGTACAGCATGGCCTGATGATGTCGTGAAATAATCTATTCTAAAACATGAGTCAGGTTGCAATTAAGACTATAGGGAATTTCATTCTAAATTCCCTGGTCAGGGGTGATCAAAATCTCATTTATGGTGCTGCAAGAAACATATAATTTCATTTTTCCTTCCCACAAAAATGTAAAATTAAAGTGGAGAGGCAGAAATAAGTACACAAGAATGTTAGAAATAAATTCTATAGAGAAAAAAAATTAACAGCTTCTGTCAGGCAACAAAAGATGTGGATTCTATGAAGGCTCCCTGTCTAGACACCAAACAGACCCCTCATACAGTTTATGCAAGGTGTCCAGAATGGAGATATCACATTCCTAATTTGAGCATATTTCTTGAGTACCATAAACACTATTTCTCTCATTTTAAAGAAAAAAAAATGTTAAAGGAATGAGAAAAAGCATTGCATTTTTGCCTACTAGTTTCAGCAAATAGATCATCTGTCACTGTTTGAAACATGAAACAGTGTTTTCGCGACAAGTTAAAGAAAAACAATTTGGCATGTACTTTATAAAGTTGTTCCTTGCATTAAGAAAAATGCATGGGATACACGCAGTGGGCAATGTGTCTTCTACAAATGTTACCTGCCCTCCCTTTTCTTACGTTTATCTCTTCTGTCCAGTAAATGTTCACACTGAGAACCCTCTGAGATGTTGAGGGTGGCTTTTAGACAAAGATTGAAAAAGAGGCACAGGAAGCAGGTTAATTAACTCAAAGTAATATTCCAAGTCAGAACAACTTCTGAAGGAAAACTCTAACACCTGTCCCTATCTCTGGTTAGTGACTGTGGTTGTTTCACCAAGAAAGTATCTTTATAAAAAGAAGAAGAAAAGCTTTCTTCCCAAGAAGATTCATGTAGGACCAAAGATAATATTCAAAGAATAGTATCTAAGAATGTGCATGTGGCTATGACAAAAGACACACACACACACACACACACACACACACGAAAGACAAAGAGAATATGAAATAAAACTTCATATTCAAAATACAAATCTACCCTAATTAAATAGTTAAATATTAAAACATAATGCTTTATATCCTCACCAGAAAATTACCATTCAGCTTTTAAATTTAGACAATATCAGGATTATTCAGATCAGCAAGATGGCCATCTGCTTTCAAGCATGCAGCTGCTGGCTTTTAAACAGCAACTTTTCATGATTCATAACTTATTCATCCCAGGATGCACTCAGACATCTGCTTTATCATCAACTCAGTTTGTCATAGCACTTGCCCTTAACGTTCAATAACCTCTACCCAGGTAACATATTGAACCAGTAAGTCAGTCTTCTTCTGCAAAAAGAAAATTAACTGTAGAGCTTTCCAAGACTGATGGTTCAATTTTGAAATCATAACCCTGAATATGTATATAAAAACACATTATTATTCATTTCCTTTTAAAACAATAACATCAGTAATAGCTACCATGTAGCCTACTGTGGACCAGACACTTCATCTTTATCTTCATTAACATTTTGGAAAATAGATACCATGATCTTCGTTTTACAACTCAGCAAATCATCAAGATTGGATGGCTTACCCAATTGCATGAAGTGTAGACATGGAAGAGGTAAGCTTTTGGAGCCTACACCTAACTGTTCTTAAATCCATGCTTCTGCAGTGACCAACTTTGCCTCATCTTTGAATTGCTCTGGAATAAGTGAAATATTCTCAGAGAAGGAGAGACTATACTTATTCCAATGCCATTTATTTCAACTCAAAGACTATCTTGCATACAGCACCTAGTTAATATAAATGGTTTGAAAATTATCAAGCATTGTGTAAATTTGTTGGTTCTTTTTTTTTTTTCCCCCTCCTGGTCAACTTTTGGCAATCTTGTCTGTCCACTCTTTCCCTCTATCACCAACAGCAGCAGCCTGGAGTAGATGAAGAATCCAAGAAGTATGAAAGCACAGAGCCCATTTCTGTGTGGTTAAGAGACATAAACTCTAATTTGGAAGAAGGGGTTCTCAACATGCAGATTTTCTCCACAGGAGAACAGCTTTATCTCTTTTTCTTTGTCTCTAATCTTAGTGTACATATTATTCGTTGCTTGCTATGTATTTAAAAACTATGCTATTTTTAGAAGGTCAATGGATCCAATGTCAAATCTTGGTTCCACAACATAAAATTGGTCAGGCATTCTGAGTCTTACTTTTATCATCTGTAAAAAGGGGGATAATGGCAACATTTGTTCCATGTCTTTTTTTTTAATTATATGTATTAGACAGCTAAATGGCATGAAAAGATGATAACGGTGCATGTGTAAACAATCATGTCAAAAAGTAGTATGCATGTCAAGGTAATATTTTTGTTCAAAAAATTGGGAGCTATACTCATAGAGACAAGGTCTGAGAAGTTATACAGAAAATATTAACAGTGGTGGATAATGTTGTGAATTTTGTTTTCTTTTAGATTATCTATGCTTATTAAAATTTCTAAAACTCTAACAACAAAAATTTTCAAATGTTAAAATATTATTTAATTATAAACAATAATGGGAAATTAGAAAACACAGTAATAACAGGAGAAAGACATACAGGCAGTCAGCCACTAACTTAAACCTTTAAAACTACATATTTGATTAAAAAGCAAGACCCAAAAATATGCTGTCTGCAAGAAACCCACATTGACTACAATGACCAAGGTGACTTAAAAACAAAAGAATGGGGGCATCTGGGTGGCTCAGTTGGTTAAACATCTGCCTTTGGCTCAGGTCACGATCCCAAGGTTCTGGGATCGAGTCCTGCATTGGGCTCCTTGTTCTGCAGAAAGACTGTCTCTCCCTCTTCCTCAGCCTACCATTGCCCTGTTTGTGCTCTCTCTCTCTGGGTCAGATAAACAAATAAAATTTAAAAAAAATAAAAGTATGGGAAATAATATACAGGTTATTCTCATTATTCACAAAAGTTGTGTTCTATAAAGTAGCTGAAACAGTGAATTAGCAAATATGGAACCATAGTCAACTGATTAATATGTAACTTTGCTTTATGTGCGTTTCTGTTTAAGGACACTTTATTCAATATATGTTGTTGATTTATTAAAATTTACCTCACAGCCAACAGCACTATAACTCATACCTGAAGGGAGCTTATCTAACTTCCCTCCATAAAGCATGTCACTACCTTCTTCTACTTAGAAATCTCAGACAACCCCTCAGCACTACACTTGAGGACCACACTAAACAGTGACATCACCAGCAAAAAGTACAAATGTGTGAAAAACCAAACAGACCACAAAAAGCACATTTGTTTACAGTAAGCTAAAGTAAGAAGGCAAAGTGTTGCTTGTTCAACCTTAGCTAGGAACATGCATGTCAAGCAACTCAATTTTTTCTGCCATTCTGTACATGTCCTTGAATGGCAGAGGAAGTGCTGCAAGTACTGATTTTGATTGATCTATTTTACAAATAGATTTTACTGAGCGAGCAAATTTGCAAAAATGGAGTCTGTGAATAATGAGGATTGACAGTACCATACAAACACTAATCAGAAGAAAGCTGGAGTAGCTATGTTATTATAAGTCAAAAGAGACTACGGACTAAGAGAAATACCAGAGATAAAGAAGGACATTACTAAATGATAAAAGAGTCAATTCAGAAAGACCTAACAGTCTATTAGATTGTTGTCTCTCTAATAAAAGTGCTTCAAGATACATAAAGCAAAAAGTGTCAAACCAAAAGGAAAAATAGGAAAATCCACAATTTTTGCTAGAAGCTTCAGCACTTCATGCCTAATAATCAATAAACCAAGTAAGCTGAATATGAGTTAGGATATAAAAGAAATGAACAATATTAGTGATCAACTGTATCAAAATGACATTCTATCCAAAAAGAGCAAAATATACATATTTTGGTGCACATGAAGCATTTACCAAGATATACCATATTCTGTCTCATAAACATACTTTAACAAATTAAACAAAACTAAAATTACAGAAAGCTTATTCTCTGATCATAATGGAATTATAGTAGCAATCAATAATAGGATTATATGTAGGGAATCCCCAAGTAAGTGGAAACTAAACAATGTATTTCTAAATAACCTATGGGGAAAAGAAGAGGTTATCAAGGGAAATTACAAAACATGTTGTACTGAATGAAAATAAAAAATACATTAAAATAAAAAATACATGAAAATAAAAATACATTTTTTTTGCTGGTAAAACTTCAACAAAGAAGTTTTAGATATTACAAAGAATATTACAAACATTTTAGAAATTTAAGCTGCAATTAAAATTAATACACAAATTCTCAGCAAGTATTTTTATAATACACAGAGTTCACAGTATCTTAAATTAAATGACTCATCTATTCTACATAAGAAATAAGAAAGGAGGCATTTTCATAGATTCCAAAAGTGGTTTCCAAAAGGTAAGAACTGTTTAGATGAATATTTACAGCATTAAATGTCTATACTAGAAGAAAGAAAGATCTAAAATAAATAATCTAAGTTTAATTTTAAGTCTAGAAAAAGAAGAGCAAAATAAAGTTAAAGCTAGTAGAAAGAAGGAAACAATAAAGAGCAGAAACCAACGACATTGAAAATAGGAAAAACATTAAGGAATATCAATGAAACAAAAAAGAGGTCTCTTCGAAAAGATAAAAAATTAATATTCCTGCAGCCTCACTGACAAAAAGTAAACAAAGAAGCCAGAAATTATCAGTATTGGAAATGAAAGGAAGATATCACTATAAATCCTACATGTATTGAACAGATAAGAGAGTACTTCAAACAAATTTGTTCACACAAATCCAGTAAATTAGATAATGTGGACCAATTTCTGTAAAAACTACCAAAACTAACTCAAAACTAACAGAACAGTCCTGTGTCTATTAAAGAAATAGAATTCACGTTTAAAGAGCTTCCCACAAAGAAAATTCTAAGCCCATATGGTTTCACCGATGACTTCATTTAAGGAAGAAATTATACCAGTCTACAACTCTTTCAGAAAATCAAAGGCGGAAATACTTAGCTTATTTACGAAGATAGCATTATACTGATATCAAAACCAGATAAATATAGTATGTGGAAAGCAAACTATAGACCAATATATCTCATGAACACTGACCAAAATATTGTTCAAAAAATATTAACAAATTGAATCCTTCAGCATATGAAAAGAACAGTACATCATAATCAAATGAGTGTTATCTCAGGAATGTAAGGCTGGTTCAACATTTGAAAACCAATCAGCGTAAGCCACCATATTAATACACTAAAAAAGAAAACCAACATTACATATTATTAGAAGCAGAAAAAACATTTCATGATATTCAATGTCTATTAATGATAAAAATTCGCTGCAAACTTGGACTACAAAGTAACTTCCTCAACCTAATAAAAAGCATCTATGAAAAATTCTATGGCTAACATCATGCCTAATGGTGAAAGACTGCATGCTTTCCCCTAAAATTAAAATGTCCACTCTAATTATTTCTATTTAATAGTGTGCTGGTGCCCTAGCCAATGCAAAATGGCTAAAAACTGGAAAAGAAATTAAACAGTCCTTATTTACAAACAACATGACTGTCTAAATAAAAACTTAGAAGAGGGGTGCCTGGGTGGCTTAGTCTGTTAATTGTCTGCCTTGGGTTCAGGTCATGATCCCAGGTCCTAGGATTGAGTTCCTCATAGGACTCCCTGCTCAGCGGGGAGCCTGCTTCTCCCTCTCCCTCTGCAGATCCCCCTCCTTGTGCTCACTCTCTTTCCCTCTAACTCTATGAAATAAATAAATAAAATCTTTAAAAATAATCCTAAGAAATCTACAAGTTAGCTCCTACAACTAATAAGAGAGATAAGCAAGATCATAGGAAACAAGATTAAGATTAAAAAAAAAACTGTATTTCTATACTAGTAATGAACTTTTAGAAATTGAATTGTTTTTAAATGCCATTTACAGTAACTCCCCCCCAAAAGAATTTAGGTATAAATCTATCAAAACATACACAAGATCTGCAGGGTGAAAAGTATAAAATACTAATGAGAAAAATCAAAGAACTAAATAAATGAAGAGAACTACCATGTTCATAGACTGGAGACTCAACATAGTTAAGATATTAATTCTCCACAAACTGATCAGTAGATTTCATTTTATGTAGATATAGGTAAGCTGGTTCTAAATTTATGTGGAAAGTCAAAGGAACTACAACAGCCAAAACAATTTTGAAAGAGAAAAACGAAAAGGATTGTACTACTTAATTTTAATTTTAAGACTTACTATAAGGCAAGATGGCATGGTATTAGTGGAAGGATAGAAATATAGATGAATGAAATAGAATAGAGTCCAGAAATAGACCCACAGAAATATAGCCAGTTAACTTTTAATAAGTTACAAAGGTAATTCAACAGAGAGATATTATGTTGCCAACAGATGGTATTAGGATAATTGAAGATTCATAGGGGCACCTGTGTGGCATCTGCCTTCGGCTCAGGGCATGATCTCAGGGTCCTGGGATTGAGCCCAGCATTGGCTCTCCGCTCAGTGAAGAGTCTGTTTCTCCCCTCTCCCTCTCTGTATTTCTCTCTTTCTCTCAAATAAATAAATAAAATCTTTTTTAAAAATAACAATTGTGGGACACCTGGGTGGCTCAGTGGGTTAAAGCCTTTGCCTTCAGCTCGGGTCATGATCTCAGGGTCCTGGGATTGAGCCCCACATCGGGCTCTCTGCTCAGTGGGGTGCCTGCTCCCCACACCCCCGCCTGCCTCTCTGCCTACTTGTGATCTCTTTCAGTCAAATAAATAAATAAAATCTTTTAAAAAATAAATAAATAATAAAAATAATACTTGAATATTCATATAAAAAATAAACCTTAGCCTATAATTCACAACGTATCTGGAAGTCAACTTGTTAAAGTCTATTTAACCGTAGATAATTTTTAAAAATAATAAATTAATAAAAGTAAAAAATATTTATGCTAACAGAAGATAATTTTTTTGCCCAAGTTGGCAGCTTATAAACCTTAAAGTTAGGGCAGTCTATTATATTGTTTATTTATTCATTGATCTCTCAGGAATTAGTAAGAGGTTTATACAAATAAATAAAAGTTATAACTACCTCGCAATAAATATTTTCTTAGATATTTTAAGCTCTCTGTAGAACTATTGTTGCTAAAGGTTTTTGAAACTAATCTTAGAAGTCAAGAACCTGGCTATTCAATTGTTTACAATTACACCATTTTTATTTCACCTTGAAATCCTTGTTATCATACCTAATCTAATTCATGAATGAGAAGAAAGGTCTTTCTCTTGATAATACATGTTACTTGAAGGAAATCCAAACAAGTCAAGTATATATCAGCTATCCACAAAAAGAGGTACATTAATTCTTGAATGGGGTATGTGGGGGATGGCCCAAGGATAAGGAAACTTCTGTTCTCACTTTATATCTCACAATCTATTCTTTTAAAAAAAAAAAAAGATTTTATTTATTTATTTGACAGAGGAAGAGAGAGAGAGATCACAAGCAGGCAGAGCAACAGGCAGAGAGAGAGGGGGAAGCAGGCTCCCAGCCCACCAGAGAGCCCGATGCGGGGTTTGATCCCAGGACCCTGAGATCATGACCTGAGCCAAAGGCAGAGACTTAACCCACAGAGCCTCCCAGGCACCCCTCACAATCTATTCTTTATTAGCTCTTCCTCAAGGAAGAAGGAGTTGTTAATCTGATTGTTCAGAGTCTGAAATTCTTTGGATGAAACCAGGGCACTGAAAAAACATTTGAATCTGTGGACATATGCTTTCTCACCCTGGAACAGGCCAAGAAATATGCTGAAATTTTCTTATATTCTTTTTCACTTTTCAACATCAAAGCCCAGTGGTTTTTCTTCTTTCTTCTACTTCGACTATGTCCATGAATGCATAATAATGCCTTGATTTCCACCCCCCAAAACTAGCACCATATGTAAACTCCAGACATCCCAAAACTTTTTTCCTCCCAAATGGAAGCTTTTTCATAGCCACAAACTAAGAAACCTGGGTCAATTTAGTGCTATGCACCAGGTCAAAATGTTTTTCTATATTGGTTGCATTTACCCTCTTTCATTTGGCTTGCTGATATGCTTCTAAATCTTCTCACATTGCTTTACAAAGATTCCACCTTCAGTTGTGGGGAAAGGAAGGAGGAGAAATGGATAAGAGATTCAGGAAAAACAAGGGGCCTCATTTTGTTTTTTGCCTCAGCCATGTGCCCCAGCTTAGTTTAATCTATATTTAAGGATAGATGTCACTTAAGGAGAAATTAATATATTTATACTTTATACCTCATTTAACTGTTACTAATTTTGCATCATTCCTTTAGAGAGAAGAAGAAATGCATGATAGGTTTTAGATAACTGAATCCTTAAATAATTAGGAGTCATTGTCCCTTACTAGTAAGGAGTTTAAATATTAAAATGCATAAAATGAAAATCCCCCTAAATTACAAAGTCTATGAATGGTATAAGAAGGAAGAAAAGTATAGAATTGAGTTGTCTGCACTATGTAAACCAAGAAACCACTCAAAGACCCTGCCCAGCTTAACCCCTGTTCCTTATAATCTGTAGACTAATTGAAACAAGAAAATGCAAGATTTTTTTATACCATGTAATAAGAGTGATTCCTAAGTAGAGTTATATAAATTTACAATCATTTCTCCTTCATTACATTGTACTTCTGGACTGAAAATTGCTTCCTGAATCTCTGTAACTTTTCACCTTTGCCTTTAAGGTAAGTGAAGAGGCAGCAGAATCATTCAAAGCAGGTCAATCCACATAGGCAAGGCCAGAAGTAGACCTCAGGATTCTTGTTTCCCTTTGCTAAAACCCAAAGAGCTACAATGGGTTTAGAAGGGCACAGTATCCACTGACCCAATTTTATGAACAGTTCCATGTTAACTTATTATATTCATCGTGGATTATTACTTTATTAATTTTGAAATAATCATAGCGCATGCCTCTGTTCCCTCCCTTCCTGGGTGGCTTGGAGAAAATGGAGGAGTTTTGCCTTGACTAGCACAAAACATCTGGATCCCTGATTATAGAGATTTAGAAAAACAACAGTCCTAGAAATGAGGCTGTAATGATGAAAATCTGGCAGAGTTCAAAAACAATTCATTGTTCTGATATTCTTTCAGAATAAAATCACTATATGAGTTGGAAGACATATGATCAGTAGATGAAAAGGTAAGTTAACACAATATTTTAACACCCTATTCTTATTGTCCCAAAATGCTTACAATTTTTAAGAAAAACTCGAAATTGAAGAAATGACCCAAAAAGTGTTTCCCCACAGGTTTCTGTAACATATCCTATCCAGGTCAATTTATACCATCTCTGACAGTTATGAATAACTTCTACATTCCCTGCAGGGGAAAAAAAATAAAACTAATACAAAACTTAGAAGAGAAATGGAAAAGTAAAGCCCTGTGAAAACAGTAGTCTGCTTCAGCCAGTTCAGTCTTCTCCAGGAATTACTCGCTGCTCATTACACAGTCTTTCACCCACAATCATGCCTTTAGAAAACGTCTGGTTAACTTCACTCAACAACCCCAACTCTGAACAACACTAGCCCATCTTCACCCCAGAAGTAGAAGGACGTTTCCCTGGGGCTACATCTGACCCTTGTCCAAAACAGCGGCAACCCCTGAGATAGAAAAGGCATTTTGTCAAGAAGATAGGTTCTGAGAGAGTCAGAGGACCCAGAAAATTCCAACTGAGTCTGGAAAGACTATCTGAAATCAGCCCGCCTGGGGCTGGTAAAAGAGAAATATTGCTTCGCTCAGAGGGTTTTGAAAATCAAATGAAATAATGGCATAAAAGTGCTTTACAAAGTGGTAAATTGTTTATAAATGCTACCAAGAACTATTTTTTTCAACTTCATAGGTCCTATGCTGATTGAATGTCCTTCACTGTACAGAACAACTTCCCCCCTTGAATTATTTGAAATGGTCAGCAGACAGGCCTCTGGAATTTCCTTTAAGTCATCATCTGAGTCACTGCCTGTGGTGAGTGTCAGGACTGACAGAAACTCACTCCTGCTTCCTCAGCTAACATCCTGTTTGGGGGTGGGGAGAGGGAACTTCCCCTTCTCAAGTTAACCCAGACTCAATTATTCCCTTTTAAAATTGCATTATACTTTTCCTCCCTAGCTACCTGAGGTCTAATGGCTACAGCAAATGCAAACAAACCTTTCAAGTGAAAGAACCATAACAAACTTAGAGTCTTAGTCCCCTCTACTCTTTTCCATACTCCCTTTTCCCCCACAGAAGTATTTAATGAAAGCAGAGCCTGGAATTTGAGAGAAAGACCTTGTTGTATGTACCCCCTAGAGACAGCTTCCTAGGTTAACAATGACCATGTTTTCCCCCAATGCTCAACTTACACAGACATTACTCAAATACACACACATGCACACACCAGTAAGCCGGTCAACTGCAGGCAAATCTGACTCTCCGCCAACTTGTAGCCACAGATAGCAGCAAAAGGACCAAAGTCCTTCACTGCCAGCTCCTAAAAGACACTGCAACAGCCAGCGGCGCCGCAGTAGCAGCTTCTGAGCTGCAGCCTCCTGCCAGAGTTTCAGGTCGAATTCCTTGAGGAGGAACGCTCCTCTGCCCTTAGTGGGCTTCACCCACTTCTTTCCTCAGGACATCGGGAGGAACCGGGTCACTTTGCCACTTTTGCAGAGGGTTAAGTGGCAGAGAAGAAGATTCCCACCGAAGTATCCCGAAGCCCACGACTCCTGGCCGGATCTCTCCACCCTCCCGCCCACGTAGGCGCCTGTGTGTCTGGCAAAGGTCCCAATTCTCAAGGTGCCTGAGCTCCGATGGGATGTGGAGGAACCAGGCGGCTAGAGCAGCGACGGGACTACAGCTGGGGATGGTTAGAGGACAGATGGGACGGGACTGGGGAGAGAGGCGAAGACTCTGCACAGAGGCACTCTCCCGCCCCTAGTTTACAGACAGTAACTCCAAAACCCGCAGATGGGAGTCAAGGTAAAAGGCCTTTTCTCCCTATGTTCTCCCTTCTCTTCCCCGATCCCCTCCTGGACACCTGGTGAAAAAGCAAGGTGCAGGTATACCTGGAGCGAACACCATGATTTCCTCCAGACGCTACGACCCTAGGTGAGGAGAATAGACAGGCAGACGGAGGGATGGGAGAAAGGCCAGGACTTGGAGGGGTCAGATGGGCGCAGATGGGCGTGCAGGGGCCGGGACGTTCAGCACCTCGGACAGCTCCCCGCCGCGCGATCCCGGGAAGCCAGCTCCAGCGGCCGCGGCGCGTTCACCCTCCACAATGCACTGCTCTGCCGGCGGCTACCGCGGCGGCGGGAGGAGGAGACCGAATCCTGCTCAGTTCATCCCTCATTCCTGTGCCAGCTCAGCGTACACTGCTGCTTGGGGAGCAAAACACTTCTATCGCTTCCACGGGAGAAGGAAGGACGGAAGAGGAAGAGAGAAAAAGGTAATTGCCCGGCTTCCCGGCAGGGGGACAGCTAATTGCTTCTAATTACCTGCTGTCTCTCGCCCCCGTGGATATTGGACTGACATTTAGAGTGGGTTTGCCCTTTTATATATATATATATATATATAATAATAATAATATATATAATATATATATATATATTTCAAAGAACTTTACTCTTGAGGATGACTCTGAGTTCTCCGGGTTGGGTGACTCTAATAGAGGGGTGGGGCTTCCGAGTAATGCGCCCTTGGGGTCCATGACTCCTCCCTTACTCTGAGTCTCAGTCTTCTGCTAACGTCAGAAAGAGAGCTAGAGGGAAGGACAGGGTGACTGGAGCACGTGTAGAGGGCGCCCCTATCAGGCCCCACCCCCCAGGAGGCCGATCTGGCCTAAACTTTGAGGCTCCTAAACTCAGAGGCTCTCAAGGTCATCATTTTAGAGAAAGTAGGGCTGGCCAATGCACAAGACCTCAGTGAGGTATGTCTTCACTGAGACACTCACACACTCCATAAAAGGTTGAGCCAAAAGAGTTCTCTTTAAGTATGAGAACAGCCCTGAGACTGATCAAGAAAGGTTAGTACTTCCCCTACTTTCATCCTACTGAGAACTGGGCCTCCCATACACACCCAGTTCTAAAGTGACTGGGACATGACTCGCACTCACTTCATGATTCTAATTCACTGCTCATTTTTAAATCATTATCTAGTTCCCCCAAGAAATGTTTGTGTAGTGTGGATAGCCCAGACTAGATGTTACCCAGCTTGGAACAAGTCTATCTGGGTTATAACCCCAGAGCTAACAAGAAAACAGGATTCTCCAGCCTCAAAGCAGATGTCAGGTTGCTTTGGGTTTTATTCTTTGTTTTTGCAGCTGAAAGGAGTTTTCCAAGAACAAAGGGTGATCTGGGCCATTTGCAATGTTTTATGGGGTTTCTTGCACCTCTCCCTGGAAAATACAGCTATCCTGGAAATATAATATTTCTTAATAATTTGGTTGGTGTCCATAAGTTCTACACTCTTTTGCCAAATTAAAGCATTCAAATAGCCTTATTGGCACTGGTTTTGTTCAAAGCCATCTGATAGATTTAGAATGCAAACAGTTTTACAGCTCTTGAACTGCAGTTTGCATGGATGCATATGGACAGCCTCAACACAACACAATCAGTGCTGCTCTTAGAACCTGGCTCAACACAGGCTTAAGCAGATGGAACCTGCCTCAGCAGCAGCAAGATACAAGTCAGCTGATGGGCAGGATAAGGTATGGACATGACAAGATGCAGTCCTGAATTACACCAAAACCAGGGACCAAGGGTGCTTCATTCTGTCTTCTTTGCTTTATCACCAGAAGTGCGACACACTCTGAAATAATCTTTGAATGACTGCAAGTCCTCTTTAAAAGGTCTTTTTATAACCTTTTTTCTTAAATGGGCTTTATTCTCTTCATGCATAGACAATTATTCATGATTAAAGTAAAGAGAAAGTAGTGTGGTATAGGAAAAGAGAAAAGATTTGAGGAGTCAGACTCAAGTCCCCCATTTACTAGTTGTGTGACCTTGGATAAGTCATTTAACTGTCTCATCTGCAATATAAGGATTAAGATATTGTGAAGGTTTGTTGTGGGGATTAAATGCAATGATGTATGAACAGATTAAATAAGAGAGCGTACAGCCCCAATTAAGCCCATTTCAGGAAATTGCTGACACATTGGGAACAGATGATACCCTACAGGAATGCAAACTAGGTTAAAAACTTCTCAAATATTAGTGGGCATCTAAATTCCATGGAGTTCTCCTTAAAATGCAGATTATGATTCAGTAGATCAGGGTGGGTGACAGATTCTGAGATTCTGCATTTCTAACAAGCTCCTAGGTAATGTCCAGGCTGCAGAGCACTGCTGGTCCATAAAATATATTTTGACTAGCAAGGTATTTGATGTATCAGCATTTAAAAAGAGAAAAACTATTTATGCCACCTCCAACCTCAGCATGTCTTCCTAAATGTTAAATAAGGAAGGAATGCAGGTATATTCCCATAGACTTCCAAGCTTGGCTTCCACAGAAGCCAAGACAGTAGTAGAAATAAAGAATGCCTGAAAATGGTCCCAAGAACATCCTTGATTAGTTTGCTATGGCAGCAGCAGGTAATAATGATGTAGTAAAATCTAATGCAACAGGTCAAGGACAAAAGAAAAATCTCCTCAGCCCGTTCTCAGCTCTTCTCTGCCCTTCTTTCTCTGGTGAACTCTTCATTTTCTCTACACAACAAAATATTGCTACCTAGTCACAGAACAATATACTTCCAACCCAGTGTTTGCTTGTTTATATTTTAGTTAGGGCAATTAATATTATACCCAGTAAAACCCAAGCACTGTAATACATTTTTTATTTAATTATTTCATCAGTAAATTTTATATTCAAGAATATCATCTCCAATTTTTGCTACCACTGGAGTTATTATTCTGTTGAATTAATTTAAATACTTTAATAAGGCTACTAGATTTTTTAATATCTTGGTGTAAATGATAAATTTAATAACAGACTGTCTGTCTCATAGGAAAAAAAGTTTCCCTTTTTTCTACCATTAGACACAGATTCTTTGATAGATCTAGTCTTAGTCAACAAGAGGCTTCTGTTCCCCAGTATACTCTCATTGTCTCTGTTTAAACACCTTCACTCAAGGCAACTCATTCTTTAGTCAAACAATCCACTACATTTTGAAATATCCATCCATCAGAGAGGCAGCCACCCCTTCCACCACCACCATCTACCTCAGTCCAGCTCTATCATTTCCAGTCAATGATAGCAATACTGATAGGAAGCAAGACAGTGAACAATTTGGACTATATACCCCAACTTCCTTGCTCTCATCCTGAACTTATCAAACTGTGCACTCCTACCTATAGACATTTGAACAAGGAGCTAGATGAACTGGAAGGCACAGAAGAAAAAGAGTCACTTAATGGAATCAACTATTTTTCTTGGAATCTTGGGAGAATATTTTATATAAAATGAACATGGTCACACTATGAAGTAGTGATTTATGGGATATACAGACATTAAATTAGAAACTCCAAAGAAACTATGACAGACAGATTAGAGCTATAACTCTCAAACTTCCCCCCAGTTCTCATCTCTTCCCTCTAACATTAATTTATTCTACTCGGTCTTTAGAGCTTTAAAAAATAGAAAAAATTTGAAAACCCATCTTGAAATACTCCCACTGTTTGCATTATTTGCAGCTCACCTTGGCTCCAGCCATACTCTGATTCGTCAGGCTCCATATTCATTTTAATGCATTATTCAACCAAGTATAATTTCAAATACTTTTTAGTATCTCTGAGGACAGTTGAAATAGACTGAAAAGAAGAATTTTCATCATGAAGCATTGAAACATAATTTTTTCCAAATGTCTTGGTTTGTAGGTTTCAAATGATTACAGAAATGAAGTGCTGGAAAAGGAAGGTCTCTTTTCTTCCAAAAACTGCAAGAAGCTCTTGAATTGAGCCTAGGGAAGGCTATAGAGGTGAATTGAGCAGTAATAAAAAAAAAAAAAAAAAGGAATGAGAGAATGTGACATAGACATAAAAAAAGAAAAACCAAATGAGGAAGAAGACACTGAAAAACTAATCTTTGTGTTATGCAATCTGTAAAGACTTAAAGCAAGGTAAAAATACATCTAGAGAGGGAAATGGCATAAATTGAGAAAAAAATGGAGATAGAGGATAGAATAAAAGGGAAGGGAAAATAAAATTAATGACTACACTGTTGTAAGAAAAGAAATGGGAAATTTTAAACAATGTTACAGGCTCAAAGAATACAGGAAAGTGTCTCTGTAGGTTTGCATTTTATGAAGCAGTGTTTAAGTCCTGTGAGATGCTTTAAAAGAGCCTATAACATAGCCATATTTTCTGAAAGGAAACATTAGCAACTATTGGAAAAAGTAAATTAGAACAGTTATAATCTTATAGTGTGTTTATGCACAATGAACATTTTCATGAAAAAATAAATCTAACATTGTTTGAAGACCTTTTTTTTTTTTTACTACCAAAGAGCTATATATCCATGTCCATTTTTGTACAAAAAGTTCTCCCAAGTTACACACAGAAAAGAAAGTTTTTACTAGATGACAGGAGAGGGAGACTCAATGAATTCAAATTAAAACAAATTTGGTGAGTTTTTAAAAAGCACGAAGTGTTCAACTCAATATTCAACTTTAAAATTGTAAATAGACACTATAAATCTTATTCAACAAATTCTGAATACAAAAATTTACCTATTTATTTATAAGTGCCACACTAAGTTGGGGCACCTGTGTGGCTCAGTCAGCTAAGCATCTGACTCTTGTCTTCGGCTGAGGTCATGATCTAGGGTCCAGCCCTGGGTTAGGCTCCCCACTGAGCTTGCGATTCTCTCTCTCCCTCTCCATCTCCCCCTTCTCTCTACCCCCCCCAGTAAAATAATATTAAACATAAATACACAAAATGCATAAGTTCCACACTAAGTGAATTTCAGAAAGGAAAATCAATGAGAAAAGAAATCTTCTGGAAAGAAGAGGTGGAAAGAAAAATAAGAGATAGGAAAGGGATATGAGAAAGGAAAAGAGAAGCAGCAGGAAATTAAGACAGAGTTTCCCGCTAAGAGCATATATAAAGGAAGAAAGATACTAAAGACAGAAAAAAAAAATGGCAGATTGGGAGATTCGGAAGAGACTTTTTAAACAAGAAAAATAAAAAATAAAAAACCTTTTTAAAAAAGTATAATGACAAAAATTAGATCCCCATTATAGTCCAAATTGAGATGTTGAGTGCTCTTCTTATATCTGGCTGACTTGGGCTGTATGTTTGGGAATAGATTTAATCATGACCTTTGGAAATAATAACTTTATTGCTCAGCCAAACAATAAGAATGAAATCTTGCCATTTGTGACAACATGCATGGCCCTAGAGGATATTATGCTAAGTGAAATAAGTAAGACCGAGAAAGCCAAATGATGTCATGTATATGTGAAATCTAAAAAACAAAACAAATGAACAAACAAACATAAAACAGAAACAGGCTCATAAATACAGAGAACAAACTGGTAGTTGTCAAAGGGAAGAGGGGTGGGAGGATTAGCAAAATAGGTGAAGGGAATTGAGTGATATAAATTTTCAGTTACAAAATAAATAAGACACGGAGGTGAAAAGTATGGCATAGGGAATATAATCAATAATATTGCAATAGATTATGATAACAGATCCCGACTATACTTATAGTAGTGAACACTGAGTAATGTACAGAATTTTCAAATCACTGTATTGTATACCTAAAGTTAATTTAACATTATATGTCAATTATACTTCAATAATATTTTATATTTTATAAATATTTTAAAAAGAAAGAAACACTAAAATTGTTTAAACAATTGTTCAAAGCTCTGCATCTCTATTCAAAGTTTCAGTTTAGAAGTAGAAGAGTCATACAACACTACACAGGGATTTTGGTATCAGAGAAGAATTATTTTTTAGACCATAGTAGCTAAAAATATAGAAATGCTGACTCTTTGGTTACTTTTTAGCCTGTTTTTAAAAAATCACCTTGTAACAGAAGAGATATCCTTTGGAACATCAGAATAGGAAAAAAAATCCTATAGATAAGACACAAGAAGCAGGAATAATAAAAGAAAATAATTGATGAATGGGACCTCTTCATAATTAAAATTGTCCTCTATCTGAAAACCACTGCTAAAAAGATAAAAATGCAAGCTACAGACTAGGAGAAAATATTTATAATATGTATATCTGACATCTATATTCCTAACTCTTGCAACTCAATAAGACAACTACCCAACTAAAACTTGCCAAAATGTTTAAATACGTGCTTCATAAGAGAAATGCATTACTAATGGACAATAAGCATATGAAGACTTCCCAACACAATCAGTCATCAGAGAAATATAAATTTAAACCATAGTGAGGTATCATTACATACCTAGGAGAATGGAGAAAATGAAAAAGACTGGCAAATGCTGATGAGCTATGGAACCACTCTCATACATTTTTGGTAGGAATGTAAAATGTTACAACCACTTTGGAAAACTGTTTCATAGTTTCAATATTAAACATATACTTACCCTGGGACTCCTCTATCCATTCCACTCCTACATGGATACCCAAGAGAAATGAAAACTGTCTCCATACAAAGACTTATTTATGAACATTCACAAAGCTTTATTTATCATAGCCAGAAAGTGAAAATAACCTCTAAGTCCATCAACATTGTGTGGCTATATAAACTGTGGCATATAGAGACAACAGACAACAATATGATAAATCTCAAAAACATACTGAGCAAAAGAAACCAGACATAACAGAGTACATACTGTATAATTCCATTTATATGAAATTCTGGAAAAGTCTAAAGAGCTATAATAACAGAAAGCAATTCTGTGGTTATCTGGGGTCTGGAGACATGGGAAGGTGAATTGGGACTTACTGAAAAGAAACACAAAGGAAGTTTTGGGGAGAATGGAAATGTGTTCTATCTTTACTATTAGTGGTGGTTACATGGAACATATGCATATGTCAAAACCTACTGAACTGTATACCTATAGTGAGTGCATTTTACTTTTTTTTTTAAAGATTTTATTTATTTATTTGATAGATCACAAGCAGGCAGAGAGGCAGGCAGAGAGAGAGGAGGAAGCAGGCTCCCTGCTGAGCAGAGAGCCCGATGCGGGGCTCGATCCCAGGACTCCGAGATCATGACCTGAGCCGAAGGCAGCGGCTTAACCCACTGAGCCACCCAGGCGCCCCGAGTGCATTTTACTTTATGTAAAGTGTACTGCCATAAGGTTGATCTAAAAGACAGTTTTTGACAATCTGATATTTCTAATAAATAGAAATATGGGAAAGAATATCCTAAAAATGTAATTTTTTATATTTTTTAAGATTTTATTTTTTTATTTGACACAGAGGGAGATCTACAGGCAGAAGGGCATGCAGAGAGAGAGGGGGAAGCAGGCTCCCCGCTGAGCAGAGAGCCTGATGTGGGGCTCGATCCCAGGACCCTGAGATTATGACCTGAGCCAAAGGCAGATGCTTAACCAACTAAGCCACACAGGTGCCTGCAAAATACAGTATTTTAAGAACTAGAATTACCTGTAAAATATGCTAACTCATTTTTGCCTGATTTTTAAAATGTTTTTAATCTCAAATAATTTCACATTTTCTATTCAATCATTTTGAATTAATTGTATTTGTTTATATTTATATTATTATGTGTTGACTTATTGAATTATTGATGGAAGAATGAGTAAATTGATATAAATGTTGCAATTTATTTTACAAACAGGCATTATTCTTTTCTTCATTTATTCAATAAGCATTTATTGATCAGGGGATCAATACTAGGGACAGTATCAGATACTAAATATTCAGAAGTGTAAGACACAGGCATGCTCTCAAGTAGCTTAGAGTCTGGTAGAGAAAAAAAGACAGGGAAATGGGAGAGAAGAACACAGACACAACTGAGGTCTGCAAATATGTATCAGGTAGTATGGTTACATAAATTCAGGGTACAGATGTGTTACGATATCTATAGTAAGCCTAAAATGGAGTCATACATGCTAAGTCCCCATGTCAGCAGAGCAAAACTTACCTCAGGTCTATGCTTGGCTCTCCCAGAAAAGGAAGGCCTAAATCAACCAATCAGCACTTGCCTGATCAGCACAAGTTACCTGACCAGGCTCCAAGGCTTCCCTTTGCTCCATGAAAGAAAAGTAACACTGCTTTAACCAAGCAGCAAATGACATCCTTGTTCCTAATCACTTTGGTCTAGAAAAATCTCTCACCTTATACAACTCTTCAAAGCCTTTTATTTTTTTTAAAGATTTATTTATGTTTGAAAGAGAGGAAGCTCACATGAGGAGGAGGAGGGGTAGAAGGAGAGGGAGTGGGAGAGAGAGAATCTCAAGCAGACTCCCTGCTGAGCGGGGAGCCCCAGACATACGGGGCTCAGTCTCACGATGCTGAGATGATGAGCTGAGCCAAAAACAAGAGTCTGCTGCTC
This sequence comes from Lontra canadensis, assembly GCF_010015895.1. Lineage (NCBI taxonomy): Eukaryota > Metazoa > Chordata > Mammalia > Carnivora > Mustelidae > Lontra > Lontra canadensis. Next base: position 1,900,015 of record NW_022631051.1, read on the forward strand.
AACTGACAGAGTCATCCAGGCACCCCCTCTTCAGAGCTTTTTATCCTGCTGAATTAGATTCTGCCCAACTCATGAATCACTGCATAAAGCCAATACGACCTTCTCAAAATTTATGATTGTTGGATTTTTCCTTTAACACATGAGAATGCCACTAAACCAATGGAATCCAATTGGGGGAGGGAAAGAAATTAAGGCACAAGAACTCTCTGGGGTGGGGAAATAATTGAGGAAAATAAGAGGTCATTCTGGGCTAGAACTTACAAGGTTGAAAGACTAGCATCATGAGAGCAAAGGCATAAGAAAGCTGGCGTGACCAAGGCAGGATTTCGGAGCCTGAGGTGGAGCTGTTCTGCAGGACAAGGTCTTGAGAGCTGCTCTGTGAGTGACTGCTGAAAAATCAGCAGAGAGGATGCAAAAGAATCTTGAGAGTGATGTGTCTGGGCTGTTGAAGTCTTCTTGGATGGTAGGTGCACAAAGGGCAGAGAAGATAATAAAACTCCCAGCTTGCCTTCTATCAGTGGGGGAGGGAGTTGGACATAGAAATACCATTGACCCTTGAACAACGCAGATTTGAACTGCACAGGTCCACTTACACATGGATTTTTAACAGTATGGTACTATAAATAAATCTTATCCTTATAATTTTCTTAACATTTTCTCTTCTCTGGCTTATTTTACTGTAAGAATACAGTATATAATGCATACATACAATTAAGCATGTGTTCATTGATTGTTTATGTTGTGAGGTTTCTGATCCACAGTAGGCCATTGGTAGTTATGTTGGGGGGGGTGGGGAGTCAAAAGTTACACACCTATTTTCAAGTGTGGAGGGGGGAGATTGGCACCCCTAACCCCCATTGTTCAAGGGTCAACTGTACCGAGATGTTACCATATAAATCTAAAGGGAAAATAGTTAGAAATTCTTGGAATAAACTAATAATGCTTAAGTAGAATGATAACATTTTGAAATTGAAATTGATGGTTTTCATCATCGGTAATTCCTTTTTAGGTAACAATAGTAGACATTAAGGCTGAATCCTATTGCTTTTTTTTTTAAGATTTATTTATTTGAGAGAGAGGGAAAGAGCACTGACATGCAAGAGGGTCAGTAAGGGGAGGGGCAGAGGGAGAGAGAGAGGGAAAAAATCTCAAGCAGCCTCCCTGCTGAGTACAGAGCTCTTTTCTGGGCTCAGTCTCATGACTCTGAGATCATAAACCTGAGATCATGACCCTGAGATTGCAACATCAGCCAAAACCAAGAGTTAAATGCTTAACCCGCTAAGACACCCAAGGGTTCCTGAATCCTATTGTTTTATAAAGACATTGAAATGAGTTCAGAAAATAAATAAGCAAATTCTTAGCATTTGAATTTTAAAGTAAGTGCTTGAAATGCAGAGCGGAGACTAAAATGTTGAAAGCTAAGGCTTTCAATTCATTTCTGGAACAGTGGTGGGGGGAAGGTTTTGTTTTTGTTTATTTTTGTTGTTTTTTTTTTTTAAGTCCTAGCCTCAAGGCCCCAGGGCTAAAATTATAAAGTCTATAAAATAAACAAAGTTGGGTGAGAAAAGAAAAAAATTTAAAAATTTAAAAATTAAAAAAATTAAATTAAAAAATTAAAAAAAATTTAAAAAATTTGAAAAATTAAAAAATTAAAAATTAAAAATTAAAAATTGAAAATTCATTCTGGGGGCAAGTTTTGGTTTTGGTTTTGGTTTTACAAGAATTGATAAGAAAGTACAGATTTAGCAGGGTCTCCAAAAAAGGAGATTGTTGTCCCATGTCTGTGTCCCAACCCTGGTTAGCCCAAGAAGAGGTAGAACCTCAGAAGGGAAATGACTGGTAGCCTAGATGAATTTGGAGAAATCCAAGACCTTCATTTGACTCTCAAGGGTATGTACAGCTCAGAAAGACCTCTAGCCTCTTGAAATTCTTCCAGGCTGATGCTGGAAGGATATATACTGGAAACAGAGTGAGTTGTCTGGGTAGATGAAATTTAGACCCCCTCTCCAGTCCTTCTTAACCCCAGGGAACTCTCATAGGAATCTGTGAAAAACAAACAACGGGCCCAAAATGGAGCCACTCATGCTCAGTCCCAAGTAACCAAACTGAGACTTAATTGCAGGTTAAGCTTTCCCAGTAATGGGGTGTTAAGCCAGTCACTCATAATTGCCTCATCAACACTAGTTAGGTAATGCACCTGACAAACCCTTGCTATTCTTTAAAGGAAAGTAACTGAGCAAAAACTAACCCACTTTTTTGCCCATTAGAACTTCCCTGTTTCTGCTCCCTTCTGCCTAGAAAAGTCTTTCATTTTGTATACCTCCTTCCTATCTGCTAGATTGCTGCCTGATATGAATCATTTTTCACTCAAATAAGCTCTTAAAATATTTATTATGTCTTGGTTTATCTTTTTACACCTGGAAGGATTGAATATTTAGCCAGCAGCGGTCTTGAGGTTGGAAAAAGAAAGGCTCCAGAGGGACCAAAGGCCTTGGTGAGACATGGCCATCTTAGATAACAGATCAAGGATCCAAGCCCCACAAGAAAAGGACCAAGTCCCATGTCACTGACTGCTCGACAACAGCTGGTGTCTGAAAACTGGAGTTTGGACACATCCTCAAGAGAAAGGCACACAGCAGAAATCCTGAGTTCTTAAAATCCTTAGTTCTACTCCAAGGTTTCTGAAATGACAGTAATCAGTCATTTTGACAGGGTTTGACCAAAAGTTACTAAATGCAGCATTCTGCTATTAAACATCACAAAAAAATTAGCATTGGTTAGAGACAAATCCTTTTTTAGTGCCCTGCACATTTCTAACAAATTTTCTAACATTTTTGAGTGCTTGTTTAATACACTTACATAGCATTTCTGGCTACCGAAAATGTTATTACTTCCATTCCACACAGCTGCCTCTATGTCACTCAAGTTTAAGTGTTACTCCTCTGAGAGGCTTTTCCTGTCTAACCAGCCTTAGTGGGTCCAACACCCATCCCCATTACACACACACACACACACAAGTGTGTGTGCACTTGCACACGCACTCACATACTGTTTATTCTCTGTCAGGGTCCTAGATTCATTTCCTTTATATCACTTTCCTCGAATTGCTATTTCATAGTTATTTGTTTAATTACCTGTTTAATGTCTAATTACCTGTTTAGTGCTACACCGTTATCTTTATAAAAGCAGAAACTGCTCCTGTTTTATTTTCTCAGTACTCAAAGTGCCTAGTGTGGTCTTCACTGTGTAACAGTCATTCGATAAACACATGTTGAGTGACACTGCCAAGTTCTATGCTGTTATTTGCCTAAATTTACTTACTCCTGAGTTAGGTGCTATTGTTGTCCTTCTTCTAAAGACAAGGAAAATGAGCCATGGAGAGATGAGGTAGCTTTGCAAAGCCAGTTAATGATACAGCCAGAAGTTAAACCCAAGAAAAAAGGAGGTAAAAACTAAGCATGACTGACTTCAGAGCCTGCTCTCTTGTCTCCTACAGAACATTTTCTCTTTGTACAAACACAGAAGACAATGGCCTGGGTCTCACCATCTCTGTGGTACTAGGACGACAATGACCAGTGAACCCACCTCAAAGCCAAGACGCCAGTGGGCCAAATGGTTTCTAGTTTATTTCCGGAAGAGTTAGTGAATGGCAGAACTATTTGGTCCAAGGGGACATAGGAATTCATTGACAGAGTAGAGGTTTCTGATGACCTAGGGTCTGCAGGGGAATGGGCTACATGGGATGAGGATGAGATGGGGCTTTTTCTGACTCAGGGATATTTTGGCATAGCTAAAAAAAAAAAAAATGAATAATCTCTTTTTTTAATTACCATACTGCAACAGCCATCCTATCCTAATCCCACACTTCAAAACTTCCTGACCCTGAGGTTCACAAATGAGGTGACAAGTGGGCTGAGATAGGGAATTTTAGACTCACTTTATTCAAAACCGAATTCATCAGCTTTTCTTCCATTTTAACATTCTCCTATATTATCTTTCCCCATTAGTGGCAGTATCTTAGTCTATGCTTGAAGTCTACAAGTGACCCTTAATTGGCTGACTTAATTTTCTAAATATGTCTCAAATTGGCCAACTACTCCCCATTCCCATCACCCCTGCCCTCATCAAACCCTCATTATCTCTCACCTGGACCATTGCAATAGCATTCTAACTGCTCTCCTGGTCTCATGTTTCCATATTCATCTGCTTATTTATATTCATCTGCTTTATGTTCATCTCTTTCACAACCACTCAACTCTGCCTTCAGAATGGGAAAGCAGTCTTGGCAGTGAGTAAATGAACAGATGTGACTGTGTTTCAATAAAGCTTTATTTCTAAAGACAGGTGGTAGGCCAGAGTCACCCCTCATTTACCTCATAGTTATCAGACTTATCTGTAGAAAATGAAGCACTAACCATGTAACTATATCATTCCTCTCAAAGAAAACTATAAAATGTTTGATAATGTCACATTGTCTATAACAGATCCAAACTTTGGACCCTGCCTACTGTCTTACATTATATCTCACCACTCCTTGCCTTGCCCTTCATGTTCCTGTAACACTGAACTACATCTAGTTCCCTGCCTACAAAGGTTGTTCCCTGATGTTTCTAATCTGATATCCTTATCCACATTCTTCCTCCTACCTGGAATGATCTACTCGTGTTTTCTCTTCACTTGACTAATTCCTGCTTATTCTTCTGACAAGACCCACGCCACCTTCTGGAAGTTTTCCATAATCTACACAGAAGCAGTGCCCTCCCCTCTGTCCCAGGAATCACTCTGTTTATCTCTATCACTTTTAGTAGTGCACTTGATCATAATTATTTGCCTATCTCCCTCATTAACTATAAGTTCCTCCATAGAAGGTTTCCTGTATCTCATTTACCTTTCAAGTCTACTACATAGTAGAAACTATAAATATTTTTAAATGCTTATTGAATGAGTGTTCGAATGAATGAACTAAACTAGCCTGATTTTTTAAAGGAGTTTATGTAATTGATATAGGGCTTGTTGAATACAAGCATTGTGTCTGCCATATACATCTTGAGATATATTTATACATGTGCATGCATTTGTGTATGTATCCTGTTAGAAATTACATATATATACACACATATATATGAATGTATGTGTGTGTGTGAATACACACACACACATACATATATATAGATGTATATTTAAAACAATTTTATTATGGAAATTCAAACATATACAGAAGCAGAAAAGAACTGCTTGTTCTTAATGAACTCTATCCCCACCATGTACACCTTACCCCCTCACCCAGTGTCAATATATATTAATTTACAGCAAATCTTGTTTTACTATACCTGCACCCATATCCCCAACCTTCCCACCTCCAGATATTTTTGAAGCCTACCTCAGACATATCATTTCATTTGAAACTATTTCAGTAGGTGTCTCCAAAAATTAAGGATTTAAACATTTTAACAGAATCACTGCATTATTGTACCTTTAAAAATTATTCTTAGCCATAGTTAGCATCTTCATTGTCTCACCAACAGTAATATGTCCTTAAATTCTTTAACTCTGATCCCACTTCTTGCAATGTATACATTATGACTAATATTTAAGTTCTAGTCATTCTGCCCTAAAATTAGATATTATTATTTTTTAGAATCTGTATTTCCTTATCAACATATACACAAATAGCTAGCTCTTACTGTGTGAGGTCTTTTTATAATAAACTTTTAAATTATATTTATCTAAAAATACCTTTATTTTACCCTTATCCATGAAGGATAGTTTTACTCCACAAGGTTTTAGATTGATTAGATATTATTTTCTCATTACACCAACCACTTCTCCAACTTAGTTTTGGACAGGGCTGGATTAGACTGGGAAAAGAACTCCACCTGTTCTATTAACCATGTATTTCCTATCTGCACCATCCATGGCAGCAAATGTAGAAGAGAGCCTATTCTCCACTCAGGACGGGTTCAGACTAAGCCTAAGTTTTGGATAAAATCTTAGCTCTTTCAATAATCCCCAGAACCTCAGTTCTTACCTAATTTAGATAAAGCTGGTTCAGTTAAGCACCTTTAGCATCTTGGCTTTTAAAATAGAAATCTATATCCAGGGACACAGTGGTAAAAAGAGAAAACTGTACACATTTTTACCGCTCCAACCACAGCCCTGAGTTTTAAGAATAGAGTTTTCTCTCCAGAAGGGCTCTGAAGTCTGGCTGGGTCTTCGATGCAGGGAGCAGGGCTCACTGTGGAATGAGCTGGCAGAGAGTCACAGCAGCCTTGCCCTTTGAGCAAGGTAAGACCTCAGGAGCCATCTCTGGGACCACTGGGAGTCAGTATTTGTACCAGTTCAACTTTCTAATGCTTGCTTCTTTATCTCTCAAATAGTTGAAAGTCTCAGATTGGTCCGCTGAAATGCAGAGATGGACAATGGCCCAAGATCAGGCAGTTCCCAAATTTTCTGACACTTACCTCTGGGATGTCTTTGTTCTTCAGATTTGTATAAGAAATCCTTACTATGCACATTTTCCTGACACAAGACACCTGGTACTTTGTTATAATCATTCAACACCTTTTGATGCTTACTGCACTGCTCTGAAATGGGACAGACGAAGCCATAAGTAGAATGGGGTCTGTGCTTAAAGTGGAGATATGGTATGATTCCATCTGTAACTTGTCTTTAGCTGCAGAAGTTGGGTTGGCATAATCCATTACTGAGGATGAAGCTTTTCTGTGAGCTGCCCTCTATCACAAAGGTGGGATTCAGAAAGATGGACAGAATAGTCCTTCAAGTTCAAACAACCCACTGCCAACCAGTGTCAACCCTGAATGGTAGAAAGGAAACAGCTTCTCCACTCCATTACTCTGGTACCACCTGATTTTGAAAGCCTTTAATCCTCAAAGAAAACAGCTTCTCCACTCCATTATTCCTGTACCATCTGATTCTGAAAGCCTTTATTCTCAAATTATACAATTATACCTCTCCTGAACTTGTTCTCTCCTTTTCTCCAGAACTCTTGAAAAAACAATTTCCCATCACAAACAGTGACTTACTATAGCTAAAAAATATCCTGGCTCCCAAACAAGAAGACTCTGTTTGCCAAAACTGCTATTGAGGTGAAAGAAAAAAGAATAATATTAACAATAATAATCCTTTCAGGTATGCCTGGGTGGCTTAGTCCATTAAGTGCCTACCTTCACCACAGGTCATGATCTCAGGGTCCTAGGATCAAGCCCCATGCTGGCGAGCAGGGAGCCTGCTTCTCTCTCTCCTCCCTGCTTGTGCCCTCTCTTGCTAACTCTCTGTCTCTCAAATAGGTAAATAAAATCTTTTAAAAATAGTAATAATAATATTTTCAAAAGAGAGATGAGATACTACCTTTCTTCTAAATAAGACTTTATTTTTATGTCTTCTCCAGGCCCATCATCTGCCTAAACAACTTCATACTTCAATTGAACTAAGTTTTAAATCAGGTGGTTGTCACTGAAAATGAAAATCTAATGTGCTCTTGGGAATTTCCATACAGAGCCCAGAGTTGCACTGCCCCTGCCCTCTAGCTTCATTTCCTCCCTCTTTTATACAACCTGCCAAAATTCATTCAAACCAATGACATTAGCTGAGTATGTCTATAGTAAGCCCTGGAGATACTAATATGAATAAGGCAATCTCTGCACTCAAGAAATTCACCCTATAGTGGAGAAAAACCACTTAAAGATATAATGATACAAGAAGCACAATAAAGTGGTGACATAATCCACTGTATCCAAAGGTGAGGGCATCACTGTGGGAAGGGATGACTTATTCCATTTGTAAAGTTAGATGAGGACCTGAACATGAGTAGCTCCACTTTTCTCTTTTTGCCTTCAAGCACAAAAGGAGAAAGGGAAACTTCCCAGAATGTCTTAACCCGTGTTCTTTGAACAGGATGAAGAACTCAAGGCGCTTTGCTGCCCCTTGTCTGGACTTCGCCCCAGTGGTAGCCCCTTTGGATGACCTGAGCTTCAAACATAATCTTGTCTCTGAACACTTGGCTCTCAGACATATTCCCACCTAGGCTTAGTCTCCCCTCACCCTAGTGCCCAGTCAAATTGGACCTCCATCACTGGACTGTGTCTAGGATCCTATTGTGTTGGAAGAAGGGATGTTTACTCCCCACTCTTGATGTTTCCTTCCTGGTAGGAGAAACAACATACCATTCATGCACTCCTTTATATAACCAACAAATATTTATTGACAACTATATACCAGCCACATTCTAGACCCTGCTTTCATAAAACTTACACTATATAGTCACTGCCTGCGGAGACTAGGCAAACAAAATACTAAACATACACGATAGCTAAGGGTGATGAATACTGAAAAATAAAGTAGTATAAAGTGGTTAAGAGCTCTGGGTGGAGAATTCTAGGTGTTTTATGTAAGGTAGTCAGGAAAAGCTGCATGGAGAAAAGCACATTTGAGCAAAGACCTAAAGACGATGAAGTTCTGGAGTTTAAAGAAGTATTTCGGTCTGGAGATATGAATTTGGGAATCATCAGTGTATAGAGCTGTGAGACTACAGGAGACCATATGGAAAGAGAATAGGATAGGTAAGAGTTTTCCCAAGAGTAAACCTGGAAACACTCCAATATTTAGAATTTAGGAAGATGAGGAGAAATCAGCAGAGGAGACTGAAAAGAAGCCAATGAAGTTTCATACTCCTGGCCCTTCTCTCTGTCTCTCTTTGCCCATCTGAATTTCTCCCCTGAGGAGTAGTAACTTACATGATTGGCAAATTCAGGAAAGAATTTGATATTCAATAGCTCCACTCCTTCCTTTTCCCTTACTTTTAGGGAGCTGACTGACTATAGAAAGCCTATATTGTGCTCTGTTTCTGTATGTGATAATATCCTCAGGGGCAATATGAAAAGATCTGCAGTTTTCTGTGCTTTCTATGACTCCGAGAGGTAAGTTTGCCTCCTTCTAGAATTCAGTATTTTAAAACCCACATCCATATAGCTCTAAGCCACATTTTCCTGTATCAGATTTACCAGTAATAAAGACAATGTTTTAATTTATGTCTGCCTGCCTCCTCTGTCTTTTCTCCTAATTTATTCAAAACTCTGGCCATCAAGAAGGTTTCAGTTCATCAGATCCCCTTGAAAGCCATTACCAAGGAATGCAAATTCAGACTCCAATGATCTGTAAGAACACTTTCAACTCCAAAAGAAATCCATGATTTACATCCCTGCCTGTCTGTTGGAAGCCAAATGTAGACTCAGAGATTTTAGAAGTAGAAAGAAAGTAAAATCATCTGTTTGCAGCATTTTGATGAGAAAGCTGACACCCAGAGAGAGAATCTAGCCAGCAGCAGAGCCACAACTGTGAGTCAGGTGTCTTGACTCCTACCCAGTCTGGTGAGAACCTTAGACTACTCCATCTTATTCATTCCTGAAGGAGAAACAAAATGAAACAGACTAAGTGTCTTCCTGAGAGTTTTTCTCCAAACTATCCCTACTTCACTATTTGGTCACTTAAGATAATGCTATTTTTTAATCGTCTTTCCTTTAGTGATCTTTGCTTGATGAAAGAAAAAGCCTATTATTTCCTATAATCACCTAGGTAACTGATGAAATGTTCACTGATAATTCATGATCACCAACCTTCAAAAAGTCCTTAACATTGTTTCCTTAGTCTGCGACTTTCTTACTCTTCAAACTGCTTTAAGACCCAGACACCTCACTCATTCCAGATGGGCTTGCCTCCTTCTCGGAGAAATTGAAGACCTCAGACAGCAGTGTTCTCCCCTTCCCTATCCACCTCTACAAACAGAGCTATAAGCCCAGCCTTTCCTTTATCCTTCCAATTACAGGAGAGAGATATTCCTCAACCAACCTAAAGCCAATCCTTCCGTCTGTCTGCAGATCCAATCCTCTCCCACCTTCTCGGACAAAACGCCACCATAGATTTTCTCTTCCTTCTCCAGCAATGTATTCTGCTGGTCCCTCTCATCTGGATCTTTTCTATCAACGACTCAACAAGCCCAAATCTCTTCCAAACAAAAATAGAAAATAGCATTTCTTGATGTTGCACCCACAGACACCTCTAACTATATTCAGATTACATTGTTCTGAGTACCTAAGTATTGACATACTCTTTTCCATATATAGTGCAAACATTAAAAGAACTCAGAGAAAGCCAATACAATTATGAGTTTTTTGCTAAAACTCCTTTAATTCCTTGTTTTCAAAATGTCACATACTAAATTCTCTCCAGATTTGTCTTATTTTAGTGTTCCTGCTTTGCTAGGACCTTTGCCTGAGGCCCATCCGCTAACTGGGTAATCCAAAATTTGCACATTCTTTCTCATATTCACAACAAAAATACATGAGTTTTCTATAACTTGCTGTCTGTTTCCTCATTTTTCCTCCCACCATTTCATCAGTCTGATTTCTGTCCTAATAACTCCATCAAAATGTCTATTACTGAGATTGTCATTGACCTCCAAGAACTAACAGATATTTTTACAGTCCTTATAGTATTTGATTTCTCAATAGATTTGATTCTATTGACAACCCATTTCCCTTTTAAACTTTTTTCTTTTTCCTCTTTTCTGTTAGCTTTTGTGCGTTCTTCTGGTTTTTTTCCTTCTTCTCAGACTTCTCCTTCCCAATCATATTTTTAGACTCTCCTTCCTCTATGAGTCTTTCCAAGTTAGAGAACCTAAGGGTTCTTCCTAGGTCCTTTTCTGTTTTCATTTTATAGGCTTTCTCTAGGCAATCCCATCTAGTCCTCTGGTTTCAACTGTCATGTGTTTTTAGGAGAACAATATAATTTATCATTCAAACCAGACCATTTTTAAAAGTAAAGGAAGGGTATTATTAGCAGTATTGCCTAGACTGTTCAGAGCCAACTTGGATATGTGGGCACCACACATATATGCCCATGAGTGCCAAATTTATTTCCCCAGTAAAGACCTCTTCTCTGAGCTCTAGACTCACAAATTACCTACCACTATGTGCACTTGAATTCATCAATCCATTCATCTAACAAATACTTAGTTTCTTTCATAGGTCAAGCACTATTCTAAGAACTGACGATATCCTAATGAACAAAATAGACAAAACTCCTGTCCTCCTACAGTTTACATTCTAGTTGAGGGGAGATCAATAAAAGCACAAATATATAAAAATACCTATTTTTCACCATGATGAAGGCTATGGAGAAAAATTAAGTTGGGGAAAGGTATAGGTAGTGTTGGGAAGAAGCTGGAAATTGTATATAGTGTAATCAGGTAAAGCTTCACTTGAAAAAGATTTTTCTGAAAAGGTTGGGAAAATAATGAAAGTGGATACATGTGTAAAGAGAACAAAATGTGCAACATCCCGTAAGTGGCAATAGGCATAATGTCTTACATGAGGCCACTTATATGAGGCTGAGTGAATAAAGGAGAAAGCAGGGAGATAAAATCAGAATGTTAACAAGTTTATATCATGTAGAACATTGTAGGCAATGGTAAGGAATTTGACTCTTACACTAAATAAAATGAGAAGCTATTGGAGGGGTTTCAGCAGAGAAAATAATATGATCTGACTTACATTTTAAAAGTGCCACTCTGGGAACACCTGGGTGGCTCGGTCCATTAAGCAGCTGCCTTCAACTCGGGTCATGATCCTGGGATCCAGTCTCACATCGGACTCCTGGCTCAGTGGGGCACCTGCTTCTCTCTCTGCCTCCTCTGTTTGCCACTCTGGCTGCTTGTGCACTCTCTCTCTCTCTTTCTCTGACAAATGAATAAATAAAATCTTTTAAAAAAATTAGCACTCTGGCTGCAGGCAAGGGTGAGAGCAGACCAGATGGAAAACAAACACAGAAGTGGAGAGCCTAGTTAGGAAGCTATTGCAATAATCCAGCAGGTTTGGACAAGAGCATTAGGAAGTAAAGTGGTGAAAAGTGGTTAGATTCTGTATATATTTTAAAGATGGAGCCAACAGAATTTGCTAATGAATTGGGTACAGGGTTTGAGAAGAAAGAGGGAAGTTAAGGATAATTCCCAGGTTTTGGCTGGGAAAAATGGAAAAATGAAGTTTCCATTTGCTTAGTTGGAGATGATTTCAGGAGAAGCAGGTATAGAACTGAACAGAAACTCATTTTGGGACATGTTAAATTTGAGACACATATTAGACATCTAAGAGGAGCTGTCAAGTAGCCAGATGGATATGCAAGTCTAGAGTTCAAGGAGAGGTATAGGCTGGAGATTAAAAACTGGGGAGTCTTCAGTTCTGTATATGCTATTTAAATCCATGAGCCTGGGTAAAATCACTAAAGAAGAAAAAGAAAAGAGGTCCAAGAAATGAGATATAGGTTCTCAATATTTAGAATTCAAAGAGGTGAGGAGGAACCAGAAAAGAGACTGAGAGGAGCATCCCAGAGAGATGGGTGTAAAACCAAGAGAGTATGATGCTTGAAAACCAAGAAAAGAGTTTCAACATGGACAGAGTGATCACCTATACCAAATGCTTCCAATATATCAAATAAGATGAGGATTGAAAAACGATGTGGATGTCACAGTGACCTTGATACATTCAGGATAAGTAAAGTAGCAAGTACAAAAGTCCAGTTGAGTAGTTCAAGAGAGAGTTGGAGGATATAGTGGGATAGGAGAAAATGAATACAAACAATGCTCTTGAGGAATTTCACTGTTAAGAGAAGAAAAGGAAAAGGACATTTAGCTAGAGGGAAAAATGAGGTCAAGAGATGATTTTGGTGGAGAGAATGATGATGCCTGGAAGAGGGAAGAGAGTTTGCAGAGTATTGCCCTTGTCCTTGAGTGGTCCCATCCTAAGAAGAAATGGGACAAGTGAGGAAATTAGCCTATGCCAGGGGTAAGTATAGCTTATCTACAAGAGAAGAAAAAACAACATAAATGGATACAGACACCTGCAGGTGGGAGTTTGTGGAAGTTCTCTTCTGATTGCTTTTCTTAATGCAATGGACCCAAGAAGAAGGAATGGAGGTGTGGTCAGTATGAAACAGGCATCAAGGAGAGATGGAGACAGAGTACTTAGTGAAAGCCAGTATGGTTTCCAGGCAGCATGGTGGCCACATTTGTTGTTAGTAATCACATACATTGAGCCCATTCAGCATCATTTTTCTCATTTTTTTCTAGCATCAGGGTAGGTGAGGAGCAGATGGAGAATGGAACATAAGTAGGGTTGTGGTTTTTCCAAGAAGACAGAATGCAACAAGAGAAAGTCAAGGGAATTAAGCATGCATGTAAGTGAAAGAGTGAATATAATGATGTTATGGAAGGAATATAAATTGAATAAAAAGATCAATGAGATCACAAAAGGAGTGAAAAGCAATGAAACAGTGAGAAATCAATGGATTACAGGTTCTTGCAGAAAAAAAATCAGTGGAATAGGGGAATTATTAAGAGTGAATGGTGAAAGAGGGCGGTACAAACTGGGATTAAGGAGAGTTACAGTTATTGGTAACGGCAGGCTCTCCATGTCCCAGATGAAGCTGTTATCCTCTTCCAATATTCCCTGACTTAGTAAATGGAAATGCAAAAGTGTTCCTTCCCTGTATGTGATACACCACTACATCTTCTCTATGTGACTCTTGATAGAACTCCCAAAGCTGTCCATTTCTCTCCTCTTTCTTGATACTCTCCTAATCTAAGCTACCTTTATCCCTTGCTAAGACAACTATTGCAGTTGTCTTTTAACTGGTCTCCCCACTCTGCCTTGTTCCCAACTATAATCAGAGTCAACTTTTCAAAACAAATAAGAAATTGTGTTCCCCATTAATTAAAACTTCAATGGCTTTCTGTTGTTCCTAGGATGAAAACCAAAATTTGCAACATGGCCCATTGTCTAGTCCCTGCCTTTTTCTCCAACCCCACCTTGTACTGCTCTCCCCCTCACTCTCTGGGTTCTAGATAGACTGTTTTGTTTTTTTTTTAATATTCAAACATACCCATACTTACATTAACAGAGAGTTGGCCTAATACCTTTGTGAATGTCCCCCATTCCCTTCCTTCCACCTGGTTAATACCTTCATGTACTTCAGATCTCACCTTAAATTAATTTTCTTCAAGGGCAGCTTCTCTGACTCCACAGCATAATTTGGGTCCCTTGTTGTGTGCTCTCTCAATGCTAACTTTCTTTCGCATGCTTGCCCCAGTTTTCTTCAGTCGTTGATCATGACCTCGAGAATAGCAGTAATTGTATCTTTTATTCATTGTTGTGTCCCTAGCACCTAGGACCATTCTAACACACAATTGGCAATCATATATATTTTTTCATAAATAAATAATGGCAAAATAAAATAAAATGAGAGGGGCACCTGGGTGGCTCAGTGGGTTAAGCATCTGCTTTCGGCTTGGGTCATGATCTCAGGGTCCTGGGATCGAGCCCCATGTCAGGCTCTCTGCTCAGCGGGGAGCCTGCTTCCTCCTCTCTCTCTGCCTGCCTCATGGCCTACTTGTGATCTCTCTCTGTCAAATAAATAAATAAAATCTTTAAAAAAAATAAAAATAAAAATAAAAATAAAATGAGAAAAAAAAGAATATATCACAGCTCTCATTCTAGCTTAATAATATATAGGATTAAGAATTTTTATGGGTATATGATGTCTTATAGTAGGGATATATTGCTTTATTAAACGATTCACCTATTAGTGAAAGTTAAAATAAATAAATAAATAATGGCATTATTGCATGTATATGTCTAATGCTTTCTTTCTTCACAACTATCTATCATCTTAAGCCAACCATCCTCATTAACTTTACCTCATGTTTCCTACAACCTGTTTTATTCAATTCAGTAAGTACCATGTGTCAGCCATAAAAGATTCAGAAATTAACAGGCATAATCTTCAATTTTTATACAATCCAATACAGCAAACAGATATGTACACAAAAAAAAAACAAAAACAAAATCAATTCATTCAATGGTTATTGAGGTTTTATTAAGTGCTATGACTTTGTTGGCCCCAGAAATATAGCAGAGAACAAGCCCTTGTGAAGCTTAAAATCTGGTGAGAATGTGCTGTTATATTGGACGTATGTAGTACCAGCAACTAGTTCATCTTCTAGGGAGTAGGGACCACAGGAAAAGGCAATGAGTAAATGTTGACAATGCAGAGGATGAGACATGGAACCAGAATGATTCCTATCAGAGTTTTTATTTTCTCCTGAGCTTCTTGAAGCATGTTTAAGTATTAAAGTGACATCATTAGTTCGGTATTACAGAAAGACAACATTGACAACATGAAAGATGAATTAAAGTGATCACAATCAAGAATGTTGTTTTGAGAACTACTCCAAAGTCTAAGGAAGAAATGATCAAGGGTCACAATAGGATAGTGGCAGTAAGAATAAGGAGAGGACAGATATGTGGGATAGAATTCACTTACTGAATTTGATGGCTACAAAAGAAGGGAAACTCAAAGATGAGGTGTTTCATTTGAATTGGAAGATGAGTTTTGGAAGATACTGTTAAATTCCAATTAAAATTATTTCTTCTTACTTTTGAGCACACAACAGATCACACATCCCAGCCTCCCTTACAGCTAGGTGTGACTGAATTTTGGTCAAAGGAGTAAGTGGAGATGACGAGTACCACTTTCAGTCTTCATCAATAAAAATATCTCCTGGTTTTTCTTCCATTCTCTTCTCCTATCAGCTCTATGTCCATGTGAGGATGATGAAAAAAAGAGCTACTATGAGCCTGGATCCCTGAAAGGAGGGCTCATATCCTTTTATCCATTGATTGGACTTTGCATTAGTAAGAAATAAACATATTGTGGTAAGCCACTAAGATTTGGGGATTTACCCAGAAGCTAGGGTTAACTTAACTAATGCAATGGTGATGCCAACATAGAGATTCAGGAGCAGAAGATGATGCAGTGATAGAGTTTAATTTAGGTCATATTTCATTTGAAATTCTTTCGACACTTCCAAGCAGCTGGAAATAGTGGTCCAGAGATCAGAAGAGAGCAAGAAGCAAAGATTTAGAAAATTTGGGGCTACAAGTGACTGAAGCCCTGGTCCTGACTGATGCAACAGAGAGGGCATGGGGTAGAAAAGATGAAGGTGTAGGATAGGGAATATCGGAATGTATAGGAATGCAGGGGGAAAAGGGAATCAGAAGAGAACACCTTCTCAAGATTGTTTTGTTACTTTACACAATAAACCAAAATAGTTGCTCTTAGAATTCTGTCTTTTTAAAGACAGAATTACCCTTGTTAAACCGATGGTCACATAAGCCATATTATTGCCTTTGCTCTTAAAAGATTGAATTCAATGAATTCCTTAAAGCTTTGCTTCCCATGCTGTAAGCTCCAAAATTCAATAAAACCATCCTTCCTGCCAACATGCCAAAATTCATTTAAATATTGTAAAAGCTTTGAAACCAATAAGTAGCCCCTGATAAATTCTGACACTCTTTATAATCTCTTTGGTTCAGACCTTGTCTATCTTGTGTCATCGGCTTTCTAATGTTTGATCCCTTTCAAAATGCTTTCACATAGGTTATTCATTTCATGCCCCTAACAAATCCATAAAGTTGAAT
Source organism: Lontra canadensis (assembly GCF_010015895.1). Classification (NCBI taxonomy): domain Eukaryota; kingdom Metazoa; phylum Chordata; class Mammalia; order Carnivora; family Mustelidae; genus Lontra; species Lontra canadensis. Next base: position 1,916,562 of record NW_022631051.1, read on the forward strand.
GCAGCTGGGGCTCCAGACATGCTGACAAATGATCAAAAGGGACTATTACCTTAGTACGGGGCCCATGTCAAAACAAAGCCCATTCCAGGAAGCAGAATAACTGTCTCCCAAGGATGTCTATGAGAAAAATACACCCATTTAAAAATGCCGTTTCAATCCTATAGGTTATCCATTCATCCAGCCCCTGTAGTTTCTAAGTCTCACAAGTCTTTTTAATGTGACATCAGTGGATATCTTATTTCCTGACTCACAGTCTGAGTCACTGTCAATGAGCACCCCCAAAGAGAGTGAGCAAGTGATGAAGGGTGAATCCTGGACAACAGAAACAACAATTTATTTGATAGTTGCTGTGGCCTTTGTCATAGTGGCTTTCAGGAGTTTCAAATATATTCTGATTAACTCCTCACCAGATATGGGTTATGCATTTACTTGCCTAAAGGAAGTGGCTATTTTGAAGTATTCCTGATTTACCTTGTCTTTTTTTTTAAGATTATATATTTATTTGAGAGAGAGACAGAGAGGGCACAAGCAGAAGGAAAGGGAGACGGACAGACTCCCCACTGAGCACAGAGTGCAGAGTCAGATGTGGGGCTTGATCCCAGGACTCTGCGACCATGACCTGAGCCAAAGTCAGACCATTAATCAACTGAGTCACCCAGGCACCCCTTCACTTGTCTTCTAATAGAAGTTCAAGTCAAATAAAAACCAACATTCAGATGAGTGCTCATAAATTCCCACTTTTGTTTGGACCATCTCTTTTAGTATCTTCAAATATTATTCTAAAAAGACCAAATTCTTTTTTTTTTTTTTTTTTTTAAGTAGACTCCATGTCCAGCATGGAGCCCAGTATGGGCCTTGAACTCATGACCCCTGAGATCAAGATCTGAGATGAGAACAAGAGTCAGACACTTAACTGAGCTACCTAAATGTCACTAAAATGATCAAATTTCTACCCAGATGATTCTATGTGTCAACTTGGCAAAACTATGGTGACTATTATTTAGTCAGACACTAGTTTACTGTTGCTCTGAAGATTATTTTCTGATGTAATTAACATTTAAAATCAGTTGACTTTAAGGTGAGCAGACTACCCTCCATGATGTGGATAGGCCTCATTCAATTGGCTGAAAATCTTAAGGGCAAAAGCCAAAGTTCGCCAGAGAACTCTGACTCCAGACTACAACAGAGGAATTCTGCCAGAGCTTTCAGGCTTTAGACGCAGAACTACACCATCAGCTCATACCTGAATCTTCAGCCCACCAGCCTTCCCTGCAGATTTTGAAGTTGCTAGTTCTGAAAATGGCAATTTTCCCACACATCCCTTTTAATAAATTTAACATCCTCTATTCAAACATTATCCCCGTCCAAAGTAGTCATGTAGTGTCATTCAATGTATTTTCTCTTAAGCCTTTTGAAATATCTTGAGAAGGTGGAAGAACCACACACATAAAAAAGAAATTATTGTCCTTGTTCTCATTTGTTATGAGGAATGTTTTTTTGGTGGGAAACACTTGGAAGATACTTTTCTGTAAGAATACACCCACAAATATATTCTTGATTGAAGATTTGGAAATGAATAAAAGAAGCATGTATTAGTCTGTGTGCTCCAGAGAAACAGAACAATATTTATGATCTCATTTAACTTTAATCACCTCCCTAAATGCCTTAGCTTCAAATACAACTACATTGAGGGGTTAGGGCTTCAGCATACAAATTTGGCAGGGCGGGGTGGGGGGACACAATTCAGTCCCTAACACACTTCAAGAAACTAGAAAAAAAAAAAAGAACAAATTAAACTCAAAGGTAATAGAGGGAAGAAAATAATCAAGATTAGAGGAGAGACAAATGAAATTGTGAGTAGAATAAAAGATTCAACAAAATGAAATGTTTGTTCTTAGGGGAAAAATATCAATAAAATTGATAAACTTTAGCTAGACTGAGAAAGAAAGAAAAAGGAGAAGATGCAAATAGCTAAAATCAGAAATGAAAATAGGGACATTACAACCAACTCTACAGAAATTTTTTAAAAAATCAAAATAAAAGAATACTATAAATAATGGTCCACCAATAAACTAACTAACCTAGATGAAAAGGACAAAGTCCTAGAAACATACAATTACCAAAACTGACTCGAGAGGAATAGAAAATCTGAACAGACCTTTAACAAGTAAAGAGATTAAATCTAGTGATCTAAATAAAGAAAAAAGAAAGAAAAGGAAAAAAGAAAAGAAAGGAAAACCTCCCGACACAGAAAAGTCTGGGACCAAATAACTTCACTTGTGAATTCTACCAAACATTAAAAATGAATGAAAACCAGTACTCCTCAAATTCTTCCAATAAAAAGCAGAAGGTCCCCAGAAGGGAACACTCCCTAATTTATTCTATGAGGCCAATTTTACTCTATTACCAAAGACTCCTCAAGAAATGTTCCCTATGAATATGCATTAAAAATTCCTCAGGAAAAAAATACTATCGAACTAAATTGAGCAGCATATTAAAAGAATTATATATCATGACCAAGTGGGATGTATCTCCGGAATGCACGAGTGACCCCCTATGTGAAAAGCAATGCGAATGAAGGGGGAAGAAAACGCACATGACCATCTCAATTGATGCAGAAAAGGCATATGACAAAATCCAACACTTTTAAATGATTATTTAAAAACACTTAATACACTAGGAAAACAAGGACCTTCCTTAAGCTGACACATATGGAAAACCCACAATGATCATCTTATTTAATAGTGAAAGACTAAAGTCTTCACCCAAAAATCAGGGCAAGATAAGGATGCCTGCTTTCACCACTTCTTCGGCCTTGTGTTGGAAGTTCTAGGCAGAGAAACAGGTAAGATAAAGAAATAAAAGCACACAAATTGAAAAGTAAAACTATCTGTATTGACAGAGGACATCATCCTATATATAGAAACTCCAAAGAGGCCATAAACTACTACAATTGATCAATTAGCAATTGATTTCACAAAGTTGAAGGATACAAGAATCAGTCATATTTCCATACACCAGCAATGAATAACCCAAAAAGAAAATTAAGGAAAAAATTCCATTTACAATAACATCCAAAACTATAAAATACCTAGAAATAAGTTTAATCAAGCATGCAGGACACTGAAAACTACAAAACATTGCTAAAAGAAATTGAAGAAATCTAAATAAATGGAAAGCTACCCCTTGTTCTCGATTGGAATACTTAGATGACCCAAAGAGATCTACATATTCAATATACTCTATATCAAAACTCCCATGGCCACTTATGAGGAAATAGAAAAGCCAAAAACCAAATTCATATGGAGTTTTAAGAGGTCACAAATAGCCAAGACAGTATTTAAAAAGAAGAATAAAGTTGAAGAAAAAACACTTCTTGATTTCAAAAGTCACTACAAAGCTACAGTAATCAAAACAGTGTGATATTGGCATACAGGTAGAAGTACAGATCAACTAATAATATTGGGAGTCCAGAAATAAACCAATACATTCATGGCCAACTGATATTCTACAAGCATGCTGACACCATTCAACACAGAAAGAATAGTCTCTTCAATGAATGATGCTGAGACAACTAGATATATAGATATACAAAAATGAAATTTGACCCTACATCATAGGGGTCATTGAAATCAAAAACTTTTGTGCATTGAAGGACATTAGCAAGAAAGTGAAAAAACAACCTATAGCATGGGAAAAAACATTTGCAAATCACATGTCTGACAAAAAGCCTAGTATCTTCAATATATAAAGAATTCTTACAACTCAACAACAAAGAGAAGAGTCAATTGAGAAATGGGCAAAGAATCTGAATAGAATTTGAATAGAGTATGAATCATCTCTCCAAGACAATATATAAATTGCCAATATTCACATACATGAGAAGATGCTCAACATCATTAGTCTTTAGGGAAATGCAAATCAAAATCACAATCATGTACCACTTGAACATGTACTCACTAGAATAACTATACTTTATTCTTTTTTTTTTTTTTAGTTTTTTATTTATTTGACAGACAGAGATCACAAGTAGGCAGAGAGGCAGGCAGAGAGAGAGGAGGAAGCAGGCTCCCCGCTGAGCAGAGAGCCCAATGCGGGGCTCGATCCCAGGAACCTGAGATCATCATCCAAGCCAAAGGCAGAGGCTTAACCCACTGAGACACCCAGGTACCCCTATACTTTACTCTTAATGGAAAATAACCAGTGTTGGTGAAGGTGTGAAGAAAGAACCCTTATACGTTGCTGTTGGGAGTGCAAAATGGTTCAACTACTGTGGAAAATAGTTTGGCAGTTCCTCAAAAAGTCAAACACAGATTTACCCTGGACTCAGTAATTTCACTCCTAGGTTAATATCAAAAAGAACTGAAAACAGGTACTCAAACAAGTACACATACACACAGGCTCAAAGCAGTACCATTCACAATAACCAAAAGGTAGAAATAGTACAAATGTCAATCAACATAAGAAGGGATAAACAAATTGTGGTATATACTTACAATGGAATATTATCCAACCATAATAAAGAATTAAGTACTGATATATGCTACAATTTGTAAAATTGGAAAACAGATACTAAATGAAAAAAGCCAAATGCAAAAGTCGGCATATTTTATGATTCCATTTATAGGATATATACAGAATTGAAAAATCAATACAGACAGAACACAAAATGGTAGTTTCCAGGGGCAGGAGAAGGGAAAAATGTGGAGTAACTGCTTAATGGGTACAGGGTTTCCTTTTGGAGTGATGAAAATGCCAACCAACATGACTGTACTAAATGGCACTAAATTGTTCACTTTAAAGTGGTTAATCATATCATATGTGAATTTTACCATAATTTTGAAAAATTATGCACAAAAAGAGAGAGATCCTTAAAATAATACAATTTACATAGATTATTAGCTTCCAGGAGGATTGTTTAAACGCTCAATTCCTGAAGTTTTATAATTTCTCCTCGGAAGACTTTAAAATAAGGTAAAAATGCTATTTAACAGTCTTGAGTCCTTACTATGTATCAAGCATTATGTTAAAAAGTTATATATACAATATTTCCTTTAAACTTAATTATAGACAAAATTACCATCAATTTAAAGAAGAAAAAGTGAGGTATGAGAGGTTAAACTGCCCAAAATCACACAGACAGAAAGTAAATGAACCTCAAATGAACATTTAGCTGTTAACTATTCTTTAACAAAGAGGATTAAAGAAATATATATTCAAATTCAAAAAGAGTTTACTGAAACTGTTAAATTGCGTTTTCTTCAGTGTGGTACATATAACATCGATGGTACAAAAGATATTTGAAGCATATATGGACAAACATTTTAATAGATATGTGCCTTAAAATGCATTAAAATAAATATATTAGATATCAAAACTATAATGTCACAAATAGTATGACTTGGCATAAGACTAAAATAAATAAATATGAGAAGCTGAGTTCACTTAAAGAAAAATATTAAAAATAACAGCTAGCATTTATTGAACATATATTATTTGTTATGTACTGTTTCAAGGGCTTTAAATATATTAATACATATATTTCATGTATTTAACCAATTCTTAACACAGTACTTACATATAAAAAATTATGAAGGATCTAATCATATACTGAAGGGTAGAAAACACTGGTATAGTTAAAAGAAATAGCTTCTGGAATTAGACCTGAATTTAACTCTAGGCTCTACCATTTAAAAACTGTGACATGGGCCAAGAGAAGAATTATTAACTGTTATAGCTGTACATCCAAAGACATCAGACTGTCAAAATAGTCAGACCTATTTTAAAAATAACTAAATAGGGCAACTGGGTGGCTCAGCTGGTTAAGCAACTGCCTTCGGCTCAGATTGGTCCTGGAGTTCTGGGATCAATACCCTCACTGGGCTCCCTGTTCAGCAGGGAGTCTGCCTCTCCCTCTGATCCTCCTCCTCATGTTCTCTCACTCTCTCTCTCACACAAATACATTTCTTAAAAATCTTTAGAAATAACTAAGTAAACTTCTAGAAATAAAAAATACAATTATATCCCTGATGAACACAGATGTAAGAATCCTCAACAAAATATTAGCAAACCAAAATCAATACTACATTAAATACATCAAGTGAATTCAACAATACTCTCCTTGATCATTCACCATGATCAAGTAGGATTTATTGATGCAAAGGTGCATCAATATTTGCAATCTATCAATGTGATACATCACATTAATAAGAGGAAGGATAAAAGCCATATGATCAACTCAAAAAATGCAGAAAAATAATTTGACAAATACAACACCCATTTATAAAAAAAAAAAAAAAACTCAGCAAAGTGGGTTTAGAGGAAACATACCTCAACATAATAAAGGCTACATATAAAAACTCACAGCTAACAATATACTCAATGGTGAAAAACTGAACGCTTTTCCTCTAAGGTCAAGAATAAAACAAGGATGTCCACTTTCATCACTTTTATCCAACATAATACTAGAAGTCCTAGCTGTAGCAATCAGGCAAGAAAAAGAAATAAAATCCTCCAAACTGGTAAGGAAGAAGTGAAACTACCACTATGTCCAGATAACATGATATTATACATAGAAAATCCTAAAAATTCCACCAAAAACTAGTAGGCTATTGCATGAATTTAGTAAAGTTGCAGTATGTAAAATTAATACACAGAAATCTATTGCATTTCTATACATGAATAACAAAGTAGCATAAAGAGAAATTGAAGGAATCCCATTTACAATTGCACCAAAAATAATTAAATATTTAAGAATAAATTTAACCGAGGTGAAAAACCTATACTCTGATAACTATAAGGCACTGATGAAAGAAACTGAGGACAACAGAAACAAATGAAAGATCTACCATACTCATGGACTGGAAGAACTGATATTGTTAAAATGTCCATACTACTCAAAGCAATCTACAGATTCAAAGCAATCCCTATCAAAACATCAATAGCATTTTTCACAGAACAAGAAAAAGAATCCTGAAATTTGTATGGAACTACAAATTTGAATAGCCAAAGCAATCTTGAGAATGAAGAACAAACCTGGAGGCATCACAATCCCAGATTTCAAGATATACTACAAAGCTGTAGAAATCAAAACAGTATGATACTGGCACAAAAACAGACACATAGATCAGTGGGACAGAATAGAGAGTCCAGAACTAAACCCACATTATGTATGGTGAATTAATCTATGACAAAGGAACCAAGAATACACCATGGGAAGAAAACAGTCTCTTCAACAAATGGTTCTGGGAAAACCGGACAGCAAAATGCCAGAAAATAAAAAGGGACCACTTTCTTACACCATACACAAAAATAAACTCAAAATGGATTAAAGGCCTAAATGTGAGACCTGAAACTATGAAACTCCTAAATGAAAACATAAGCAGCAACTCTTGGATATTGGCCCTAGCAACATATTTATGGATGTGTCCCTCAGGCAAGGGAAACAAAAGCAAAAATAAACAATTGGGACTACAGCAAAATAAAAAGCCCAAGCACTGCAAAGGAAACAATCAACAAAACAAAAAGGCAACCTACAGAATAGGAGAAGATATTTCCAAATCATTCATCTAATAAGGGTTAATATCCAATACATGAAGAACTCATACAACCTAACACCAAAAAGAAACAAATAATCTGATTTTTAAATGGGCAGAGAACTTGAATAAACACTTTTTATAGGAAGACATCCAGGTGGCCAACAGGCACTTGAAAAGATGCTCAACTAATCATTAATCATCAGGGAAGAATAAATCAAAACAGCAATAAGATATCACCTGTTATCTTTCAGATCGGCTATTATCAAAAACAAAAAATAACAAATGTTGGTGAGGATGTGGAGAAAAAAGAACTAGGGATCACTGTTGGTAGGAATGTAAATCGTGTAGCTGCTATGAAAAAACAGTATAGAGATTCTTTACAAAATTAAAAATAGAACTACCAGAAAATCTAGCTATTCCACTCTGGGTATTTAGCTAAAGTAAATGAAAACAACAATTTGTCCACTGCAGTACCATTTACAATAGCCAAGATAGGAAGCAACTTAAGTGTCCATCCACAGATGAGTCCATACATATATATACATACAATAAAGTATTAGTCATAAATAAGAATGAAATCTTTCTGCTGGTGATGACCTGGATGGACTTAGAGGGCATTATGCTCAGTGAATAATTAATAAAGAGAAAGACAAATACCATATGATTTCACTCACATATGGAATCGAAGAAAGAAAACAAAACAGAAACAGACTCATAAATACAGGATATACACTGTTGGTTACCACAGTAGGGAGGGCTTAAGGGTTGAGCGAAATAGATAAAGGGGATTAAGAGGTACAAACTTCCAGTTATAAAATACTCTTCGGGATGTAGTGTACAGCATAGATAATATAGACAATAATATTTTAATAACTTTGGGTGGTGATAGATGATAACTAGACTTATCATGGGGATCAATTAATAATGTATAAAAATATCAAGTCATTGTGATGTACACCTGAAACTAATAGGCTATTGTTGTCAATTATACTAAAAAAGAAAGGAAGGCAGGCAGGAAGGGAAATCTCCCCCAAATGGCTAAAATGCATAAACAAGCATGGCACACAATAAGAAATGTAAATGGTCAAAACACATATGAAAAGCTGCTCAAACATATTTAAAAAATAAAGACAATATAAATTAAAAGATCCAATTAAACATAATTTTACTCCTACTAGAGTGGCGAATTGATCAGAAAATACCAAGTGTTGGTGAAAGTTTAACTGGTACAAGAATTTTAGAAACCAATGTAACAGTATCATGTAATGTTTAATATCCAAATGCCCTCTAATGTAGCAATTCCATTCCTAAACCTAAATGTAACCCTAAAGCAATTCTTAACATGTGGGCCAGAAGATACATACAAGAATACTAATGTATCATTTATAATAGCAAACAGCCAGAGACAATTCAAATATCCAGTATCAGGAAAATGCACACATGAACTATGCTATATTATGTAGCAATAAAAAGAAATAAACTAATGCTCCATGAATGACACAATTTGAAGCAATTTTGGAAACATAATTTTCAATAAGTCAAGCAAGTTGCAGAAATCCAAAGCAGGCTGATATGATTTTTAAAAAACTGAGAAATAAGCAATACTAAGCAAATAGATCTATAGGTATAGATAGATATATATAAAACTCTATGTTTCTAAAAGTCAGAGGGTGATTAACAATCTTCAGGATTAACAATCTTCAGGTGATTAACAATCTTCCTGGTAAACTCAGGAAAGAAAGGCTAGAGGAATACCACACAGTAAACTTCACAATCTAAGTCTTAATTTTGAGTCATAGATTCAAGAATGTTTGCTTTATTATTAGGCTTCATAACTTAAATATATATATTACATATTTATAAAGCATCTATTATATGTCAGCAACGTAGGGTTTTTTTTAACGTACATTGTAACGTATGGTATTTGCAAAAGAAAATACGTATTTTCAGCACGATTGCCCAGTCTTGTATTCAGATTAGTAAATCTTATATTAGTAAATCTTATATAAAGTAAGAATTCATTTTGGCTCTGAAACTTTGAATGACATTTTGATACTATCTGCAACTCCAGAGAAATTTCATAAATTATACTCATTCAGTAAATGATTTTCCTTTTTTAAATGAAGTGAATATAATGACACGTTATCTCTTCCTCAATGAAAAAATCAATTTCTAGGTATAAAAGATTACAATAATACTACATGTTCTTCAGATTAAGCCTGAGATGGGAAATGTAGTCTAAGTTCTATATCCACCGTTTACGGTTTCCAAAATTCCCTTTATATAACTAGCATGTTACAATTTGAAAGCATTTCTTTTTATTTTAATGTTTTGTTTTTTAACTATAAAATCACTTAAAAAATAGAGACCTATAAAGTAAAAATTTTCCTTAATAAAGACATATAGAGTAAAAATCTTACCATTCATAGATAACAATTTTTTTTAAGATTTTTTAAATTTATTTGTCAGAGAGAGAGAGAGCACGAGCAGGGGGAAGAGCAGAGGCAGAGAATGAAGCAGGTTCCCCACTGAGCAAGGAGCTGGATGCAGGACTGGATCCCAGGACCCTGGGACTAGGACCCCAAAGGAATGCAGATGCCCAACTGACTGAACCACCCAGGCGACCAGATAACAACTTTTTTGTTGTATTTTGTTTTTCTCAAGGTACATATACTGTAGGTAATTGACATCAAAATTCATCCAGTTTAGCATTTTGCTTTTGGAAGTATTTAATTTTTCTTTTTGCAAGTATTTTAACACAATTTAACGCTTTCATTGGGTTTCATTAGGAAATGTTATTTGAAGCCTTATTTACCTACTACATCAACACAGATGTGTGTGTGTGTGTGTGTGTGTGTATGAATGATACCGGGTTGGGTAGGAAGGGGGTCAGAGCAGAGCCTTATTTCAGGAGAGAAGCAGTGCTCATAACTAGCCCTGTAAATCGTGGCTGAATTGAAGCAGATGGTATACATTCCCCTCATTAACATAAATATAGACACCATTAACGTGGACATACATGGTCCTTTCCTATCCATGAACCCTGCCCACCACCTGAAGTTTAAGTTCGTGTCCAAAGACCTGGCATTCAGGAAGCACTGTCTCAGTGTTTCACCTCCATGTGGCCAGAGTAAGTTTGTGTACTTTCTGAACTGCCTTTGACCTCCATGAAAAACAGCCCGGACTTCAGAGAGTCCGGAAGATTTCAGAGATTCTGGGGCACCTACGTGGCTCAGTTGATCAGGTGACTGCCATGGGCTCAGGTCATGATCCTGGAGTGTTAGGATCCATTGGGTCCCAAATCAGGCTCCCTGCTCAGCAGGGAGTCTGCTTCTCCCTCTGACCCTATCCCCTCCCGTGCTCCCTCTCAAATAAATAAAATCTTAAAAAAAAAAAAAAAAAAAAAAAAAGAAAAGAAAAGAAAAAGGGAGATTCTGTAAGGTGCCTAGCACGAGAGGCAATTCCATAGAAGAGAGAACTGCTGCTCCCGGTCCCGTCCCTGGCGGGTAGTCTCTTCTGGAAGCGCGGAGGGCTTCATTAGAATTGCCTCCTTGTAGCTGTCCGGCTTTCACGTGAAGGACCGGGACCGTGCAACACACTCAATAAACATTAAGACTACAGTAATGGGGGAGTGAGCGGGACGGAGGAAGCCGCACTCCCCTTCCCAACCCCGGCAGCCCTCCGCGGCTAGAACAGCAGCTTTCCCTTTAAGGACCTGCGCGCCCATCCCGCGGAGGGAGCTGCCGAGGGCCGTGCGCGCCGCCGCGAACTCAGATTCCTCCGCCGAGCCCCGCGCCCGTGGGCGCCGGATTTCCTTCTCTGGGCTCCCGCCCACCGGGCCGCTTCAGGGGTCTCGGTTCACACTTCCCCGGCCGCTAGTCCGGTTGCGCCCGCCCCTCGGCTCGAGGGCCTAGGCCCAGTCGGGTCCGCGGAGCCGCCCCGCGGAGCCCCGCCCCCGAGGTCGACACGCACTTCCGTCGACGCGGCGGCGGGGACGGAGTCCGGCAGGGAGCGAGTCTCGCGGCGTGGCGTGCGGTCCTGATGCAGGACCTCCTGATACAGAGCCGTAGCCTGCGCGGGGAGAACGACGAGCTCTCGGGCCTGGGACTGCGGCTGCTGTGCGGGACGGCCAACCTGCTAGCCCGGGTGCTTCCCCCCACCTCCCCGCCCAAACGTTTAATGGGGACTCCGCCCGACTTTCCGGGTTTTTGATTCAAGCAGCCTCTAACATACGGTTCTTCGAGCTAGATTCTACCACGACACCCTGGAGGTGGCGTTTTTAATGAGCCGCCTCCCTGGGACGGCCGGCCGAGGAGCGGGTAATCCCTTACATCGAGAGGGAGAACCCTATCCTGGCTCATTTCATGGACTTCGTGGACGCGCTGAAGCGGGGCTTGGCCGGGATGGGTAAAAAGCCGGCAGGGGCCCCTCAGAGGGGGACGGAAGGCTGGGAGCCCCTGCACTCAGCTTTGATTCACAAAGAGCTCTCCAGTTCCCAGCTGCTGGGTCCTGACCCTTGCTTGGAAGCTTGGGCGCCGCCTTGTTCTTGCGAGCCCCGCTGCCTTTGTACCCCGCCCAGCAGCCCAGCCACTGGCAGGAGACCTGTGAGAAATCGAACAGACCACCCAGAATGGCGCCCCTGCCACCTGCCATCTCTGAAGACTGCTGCCCACCGCCTTTGAAAATCAGGCTCAACCTAGGAAGTGCCTGAGTTTGTCACACCTTGTGGAAGCTGATTTGGAGAGCTCCGGCCAGGAGACAGCTTCCAGGGTTAGTGTGCTGGCCAGCCGAATTCACATTTCTTCCCCACGAGCCAGTTTTCTCTACTGGTTCCATCCTTCATTTTCTGTTCTGAAAACACAGGTCTCATAGATTGTGCCTTTTGGGCAGAGAAAACAGGCACCGGACACTACATGGAAAATGTATTTACTTTTAAGACCTTAAATATGTATCTTGCATTACCACATGCCCTGTACTAGGTGTTCGAGAAACAGATGAATGAGACAAAATATATGATCTCAGGAACACGATTTTGTTCTGAGAAAAAATTCTAAGTGCATAGTCTGATGTCTGGTAAAACATGCTTTTGTGTGTAAAGAATGCATATTGGATTCTTGTTTTATGGCCTTTTTATCTTTTTTTACCTCAATTTATACATTAAAAACATGCAGGTTACAAAGGAGATAGAACTCAGCTTGAGCAGTTTTTAGGTTACAGATTCTGTGAAAGTGGTGTTTTTAAAGATGTATATAACTCTAATTACATTTTTGCAAGATGTGATTAAAAGACAGGTTATAACCTCTTAGCATTACAGGAGTTTATAAGGAAACTGGGCCCCTCCACATCCACATGATTTCTTATATACCACACTTGTGTACACATGTACTAACCAAAAAAAAAAAAAAAATCTTGGACATATTCAAAGTAGTGGTTTTCCCACAGGGGGAAAAAAAAATCTTTAAGATATGGCACCAAAAAGATATTTTGAACAAGTCTCACAAGAGCACATATTTGATAGGATACAAAAACTCCCTAATGAAAGATCAGCACTGACATTTAATAAGTCAAATACATCTGAAAAATGGAACTCAGAAGTCAAAATATCTCATACTTACTTTTCTGTCGCCTTTTTTTTCTTTCTGAGGATTATTGAGATCTCCACTAAAAGAAAAATGAGAGAAGAAAGTACGCGAGGCTTGCTTAGTTACACGGAGAGATGGGAGTGGGGAGAGAAGGCCGCAGGTCAGTGCCTTCCATATCAGATTTTTCCACCTCCGAAAACAGATCATAACAGATCAGTTCATGATCAGTTATGATCAGTTCACCATTTTCTTTAGTCTTCTGCTGAATGGTCTTCAGGGAATAGTTCTGCATCTGGCCCCTTACCAATCCCACGTAGAAGGCCAACAGGCCACTGAGGCCCTCCTTCTCACCTGATCAGTTTCCTTACTGCTAGATTGAGAAGTTTTTCTGTCTGGGTCTCTAATGATTGCTATCTTTGGCCTTCCGTTTCAATTCATAATATGTAGCCCTCAGTATACTCCTTCATTTTGAGGATAGTCTTCAGTCTCCTTCTGCTTTGCAAATCTCTTGAAAGGTTCAGAGAAAGATGTGTTCATAGAGTTCGTGTCTATGGTAAGTTGATCTTTTTCTTTCAGACCTAGATCCCAGCTTTTGCAAGTTCCTTTTGTTTCAGCTTCCTGCATCACCTGGGGTACAGTCCTTAAAAAATCCATCCAGAATTTTCCCCACCTCCACGCATTTCATGTAGAGCTCCTCGTATTATTGCTTTTTTTTTTTTAAGATTTTATTTATTTATTTGACAGACAGAGATCACAAGTAGGCAGAGAGGCAGGCAGAGAGAGAGGAGGAAGCAGGCTCCCTGCTGAGCAGAGAACCCAATGCGGGGCTCGATCCCAGGACCCTGAGATCATGACCTGAGCCGAAAGCAGAGGCTTAACCCACTGAGCCACTCAGGCGCCCCCCCTCGTATTGCTTTTTAATGCAATTTTCCGTTTTCCATTTACCTGGCTTTAATTGCCATGTCCAGGTCCTTCTAGCAAAACTGCTGTACATCTCTTTTGGGATCAACAGACATGCAGCTCCACGGTCCCAAGGACACATGGGGGAGAGTCCATCACAAGCATTTCCAGAGCTCCTAAGAAATCAAATGCCACTAGCCTCACTTTAGATGGACTTCCTCAGAAAGCCTTGGCATAATAAATGCTGTTTGTTTCAGTGGCCACAAAAACCAATTTACTAGGGCTGTCTTTCAGGAGTGGGTCAAATTTGAGGTATAAAAGACTGTTCTTGGAGATTGAGTACACTTATTTGAGTACTGAGTAATGTATAGAATTGAATCACTCTACATCTAAAACTAATATAACACTGTATGTTACTTATACTGGAATCAAATAATAAAAATATAAGTAAAAAGTAAAAGAACAAAAAGTGGTTACCAAGTAGAAGCCATGGTAAACAATCTCCAATAAAAACACATGAAGAAAAAGGGTCGGGGGCGGGAGACTGTTCTCAAAATGGGCTCCTTAAAGGAACACATTTCAAACCGCTCCAAACAATTCACCTCTAGCCCTGTGCTAGAACTTCATTCAGCTGGGTCTCTAAAGCTCCCTTTCAGAGGTATTTATTCAGTACCTAGGAGGAATTGAGACATACAAGTAACTACATATACAACACTGAAAGGGAGGTTTTGACACAGGAGCTAACAGTGCAGGAAATTGGCCTATGGATACATGATTAGTAAGCAAGGGGGGCAGACTTGTTCTAATCCCCCTAAACCATGTGCATCACAAGTGTTAATTTTCTGCCCAACATTTCTTAGTCTTCAGGGAGAGAATTAAACTTCACGTTATAGCCATAAATCACAGTTCTTACATCTCATATATTTTACATAAAAATATGTGAGTGCTGCCCTAGGTAGCAATTCGCAAGACTTGCAAAGTAGTCTTTGACCGTTCAGAGCCACAGCACTTTCCCTCCAATAGAGACCAAAGCATTTTAAAGTGCTTGTACTTTACAATCCTGACTAGCTTCAACAGGAGAAGCAAACAGGCAAAGCAATCTGTTTTCATTTCATCCATTGGCCCCTCTCTGAAACCTCACTGAGGAGAGTGAACTTATTGTCCAATTTCCACTTCCACTTAAGAGTTAATAATAGGGGATTAGCTTTAGAAGGTTCTTAATATGATGACTTACCACAAATACACAACTTCAACACAGCAGTGACATTCAACTGAAGAATTTAAAAGATGTTTTGGTATAAATCATGTAATTATTGGCTTGAAAATCCATTGCAATTTTCTAAAATTCTCTGTGTATCAGCAACCTACAAAAAGCTATAAGCTAAAGAAAATCTTTACTTAATACGTATAGAAGTTTTCGTCCTTCTGCTCTTCACACTACAGATTTATATGTCAGGATGCACGTTTGACACCAATAATCTTAAATTTAGAGGGGTAGGATTTAAGACTATAACAAGATAACAGGTCTGCATATTGCTTTGTCATAAACCAACTAATTAGGTTTCAACTTTGTCACATGCTCAATAGTGTTAAGACCCTCCCAAAGGCATCTGAAGACAGACCTAAAATTATCTTGCCTTTAAGAATTATGATTTTTTCCTAGAACTGTATTCATTAATTCCACAAAAATTAATTTAGCACCAGCAACATGCAAAACACTGTTCTTGACTTTGATAATTCTCCAGAACACGAAGCTAACGTCTTTATCCTCTTATAGTTTATAGTCTATCTGCAGGTCTTTCAAATAAAGAAAGTGGGTGCAAATTCTAAGAATGCACAAGTAATGTGACAATTACTGTAACAGGTCCAAATTCACTGACAGCTACAGTGGACAGTTTCCAGTGTACTGGTAGCCTCCAACCTCAAACTTTCCTCACCTGTGTTCATGAGAGTGAAAGGCTGCTGAGTCCATGTCAGGTTCTGGCCCATGCGGAGGAAGGTGGGCAGAGCTCACTGCTCAAACTGCTTTTATGAGCTGATACACCTCCAACAATCCAGATTTCCTCCCTCACCTGCCACTTCAGAGACCCTTCCTCCCCACTGACTGTTTCTTTTTTATCCTCAAGTGATTCCACGTTTACCTCCAAAATTGAGGAATATGGATAAAAGAGAGATTTGCCCCGCCTCTGCTCCCCATAGGGAGCCAGGTATACTTAAGAAGGGGTCCATGTGGGGGGAAAAATTGCACAATTGTTTAATTTCTCTTGAGTTTGGCTTCTATAGCTTTACTATTTTGGGCATTTTGTGGGTTGCCAGAAAATCACCAACTCTTTGTATTTTAAATTAGAGAATGTACTCTAGAGCCAAATAAGCATTATCATTTTTTGTAATGCTTTTGCTTTTATTTCCCTCTCTTATACGAGTTGTTAAGATGTGACTATCTTAGCTAAAATTAGGTTCATTTAATAGCTTTATTTCAGACATCTTAATTTCTTGCCAATTAATTGGAGGTAATTCGCTAGCAGAGCAGGTAATGCAAACTGCAGATAACTATTAATTCAAGTAAAATAAAAATCCCAAGACCCTTTTCCAATGGCCTGCTGTCAGCAGTCCTCTGCAGTGATTCTCATATGTGAGGGAGTGTCAGCATCACCTGAGGAGATGATTAAAAACCACTGATTGCTGGGTCTGATCTCTAGAGTTTCTGATTGAGTAGGCCTGGGTTGGCATTGGAGAATTTGTATTTCCAATTGGAGTTCTTAGGTGCTGCTGAGGCTGTTGGCGTAGGATAAAACAAATTAGAAGAAAAATACTTAATTCTCCCTGGTCCAAAGGAAAAAGAAAGCATTTACTTGAGAAAATCCGTCATTGTCCATTCTTTCTCTGCCTCACTGAAATATGAGGGTACCTTTTTAAAGACTAAGGAGGCCCTTTGCTCACATAACAATCCAGGAATTTCTCTTTGAAATGGGACCTGGAGCCATCCCTTTGAAATGTAATCATCAGCAAAGACAGCACCCCATCACCTAGTTTGCTGGGAGAGCCAGAGCCTAACTTCAGAAGGGACCTGGCTCCAAATTACAAACCTACCTTCTGTCATAACAGAGGAGATATTTGTGCTTCCTTTGTATAAGGCAATTAGTCCTCTTACCTGAGAATTTGTTACCGTTTATCTTGAGAACATGGATGTGATGGTTTTATCTGTGTGCCTGAAAATTGGGTGAGACTTTTTTTAATCTGTCTTTGCTATCTTTTAGTGGCTTTCCTGTGATCCACATCCCATTCCGATTGAATGTTTATTCAATAATAAAACGATCTTCTTTCTCCCCTACCTTTATGGACAGCTTTTTGAGATTAACAAGAGATTTTGTTTTTTATGACATTTCCCTGACATTGAACTGTGCCACACTTTGAGTGAGAACCGCTGCAGAATATGAATTTAAATGTATTTTCTATAATTTCTCCCTAGAATTCCACCTTGTTAGTTCCACCCTGTTCTTATAACCTGTTGAAGTCTTTCTGAGTCTTTGAATTTTGGTTATATGATTATATCATATACAAAATTGATACATTTGTTTTATGTTTTCCATACCATCAGTAAGTTCTGAAAAGAGGCAGCAAGCATCCCTGTAACATGCATCAGACAATTATATACCATATAATGTGCTAGGTACTGAAGACACAACTATGAACAAAACAGTATTGACTCTCAAGGAGCTTACAATGGGGAAGACAAAGGAACAGACCATTGTGATGCAGGACTGCAGTGGGAAGGTAGGAAGAGTGCACCCATAATAGTACAAAGCGCGGCCCCTGACTCCAGCCTTGGAGGGTATTATGGATTAAATGTCTGTGTCCCTCCAAAATTTATAAGTTGAACTAATTCTCAGTGTCCTGGTATTAGGAGGTAATTAGGCCATAAGGGTAGAGCCCTCATACATGCAATTAGAGCCCTTGTAAGAAGAGGCACAAGATTTTGCTTCCTCTCACTACTCTGTGAGGATGCAACACACAGATAACCGGATGTAAGCCAGGAAGCAGGCCCTCACCAGACCCAGGATCTGCTGGCACCTTGATCTTGGACTTCACAGCCTCGAGAGCTGTGAGAAAGAAATGTTTCTTCTCTAAGCCACCCACCAGTCTATGACATTCGGTATAATAGCCTGAGCTGACTAAGACAGGGAGCCAGAGATGACTTCCTAAGACAGATGCCAAAGCTGATAGGGGAAGGATGAGTATGAAGGAGGAGAAGAACGTGGTCTAGGCAAAGAACTAGTAATTCCAAAACCCAGAGGTATGAGAATGTGTACATTGAGGGAATTGTAGGGAGTTCAATAAAGCTGTGTGTGAGTGATTAGGAACACTAGATGAGAATAGGCAGAGGCCAGATTACTATGCTTAGGAATGGTGTCAAGTACCCACAAATCCATCTAATTATACCACTGTGTCATGTTTCTCCTTTTTATCTATGTGCACACCTTATGACTTGGTCAAATGACTTAAAATTGAGATACATAAAGTATCTATCATAGGCCAAAGCAAATCTTATGGCCAAGCCTAAGGTTAAGGTGGGGACAGAGTCAGGGGTGTGCTAGAACCCCCTCTTACCAGCTCACAAGAGTCTATTGTTAAACATTTTCAGGAACCTGGCAAACCAGTTGTTAAATATAGCCATTATCTAAAATTAAATTATTATAATTAAATTATATTAAAACAGTGATAATAAATATTAAAAGTTCATGACTCCTTAATTTACTACATTTTACTACTGTCTATATTCTTAAGGCTATTTGCATTTATTGTGTCTGCTGGAAAGAGATCATGTTTCAGTTGCCATTAGGAACTTGAAATCAGCTGTTGTTAAGAGTGTTTATACCATGGAAACTGACAAACACTACAAATCGGTGGTTATTATCTTGTTGATTGCCTAGCTTAAGAAAGTGACAGAGAACATAATGCAGATTAAATCTTAAAATGTGTTGTATCTACAGCCATTATACCATGAATACCAGTAAATAAGTAAATAATTATTCTTCCAAAATGTGGAAACTTACCCAGTTCCACAACTGACAAGATGTCACCGTACTGACAACCAGTTGAAGTTCCAACTTACTGCTCCGTTGTTTCCCATTCTTTTACTCATTAACAATAGACGTATCAACCAGCGTTCAGGTTGGAAATACACTTGGTCATCAATCACAAGCCACATCTGGCTACAGAAACAAGAGTTAAAGAAAATCAAAGAAAGCATTCGGTAAGAATCAACTGGCTCTAAGCAATTTGCAATAAAGAGCATTGCGTATTTTATCATTATTTGTCAGTTGTTACACATTCTTTATTTCACTTAAATTATAATTCCATATATGTGTATATTTTGCATAGGGGACTATTTTGTCATTAATCCAATTAAAATGCCCCAAGCCCAAGCCTTTCTCATGTATTTTCCATTAAGCAGTTGCCAATCAGTAGGGCCTAGACCATGGGCAAAGATCAGGTTCTGTCTATTATCTCAAAATGTCTCAGGATTGGCAACATCTTTTGGAGAGTTGGGGTGCTGGGGGGAGAAAAGGCAGAGCCTAGATACCAGTACATAAACTCCTGTCTTCAGGTGTAAAATTTATCTAAGATATTATGGCTACTAATACACTTGGAAGTAACTAAAAGCAAATAGATCAGAATATTATCGAATTTTAAGAAAACTGTTTTGCAGAAGAAATTTCAACCCTGGGACACCTTGGTGGATCAGTTGGTTAAGCATCTGCCTTCGGCTCAGGTCACGATCCCAGGGTCCTGGGAATGAGTTCCCCATCAGGCTCCCTGCTCAGTGGGGAGTCTGCTTCTCCCTCTGCTTGCTGCTCCCCCTGCTTGTGTACTGTCTCCCTCTATGACAAATAAATAAAATCCAGAAAGAAAGAGAGAAAGGAAGAAAGGAAGGAAGGAAGGGAGGGAGGGAGGGAGGGAGGGAGGGAGGGAAAGGAAAGGGAAGAAAAGAAAAGAAAAAAAGGAAAGGAAAGGAAAGGAAAAGGAAAAGGAAAAAAAAATCACTGGGTCTGAAAACCCACACCAGCAAGAAGGCTTCTAAAACCGCAAGCACCAAAAAGGGCCCCAGCCCCGGACTGACTTCAGATGCAGCCATGGAGGATGAAGTCCCAGAAAGCAGAGATAGGGACCTAAAAGGGCAATGAACAAGAGAGTTTGATCAGGGTTTCCCAAATGAGCTAAGCCAAGAATTCACTCCTTTATGACCAGAGAAAGTGCTCACTTCCTGCTTAGAGGTATTTGATAATTACTATTACCAGTGACTGAGGTTCTCCTCCTCCTCTTTCCCAAATGGGAATTTTTATTGTGATATCTTGTTTCCATATCTTTTAATTTATATGCTTTCATACCATAAGAAGCAACATATGATCTAAAGGAAGAGATCGCATAGGCTGCAGAGACCCTGGACTTGGGGCAAGACGCAGGAACTCAGAGTTTGAAGTCGTCTCCCTTGGGGAAGGAGTGAATTTGTTCTATGTGTGTATATTCTTGATTTGTCTTGAATTATTAGTTCTGAGGGATATAACTGCCCCACAACAAGAACACCAAAGCAGCCCCACGTGGGGGGATAAAAAGGCGCTCATAGACGTTTGCATAGCCAAAGGAATATTCTCCATGGCCCATAATCATTCTTTCTCCCTTAGCAAGAAAACTCCTGATAATTTAGCTGAGCATATGGCCACCTGCAAATAAAGACTACATTTACCACATGACTTTATAAACCATATGCCCCCATGTTTTGTATCCTATGTTTACAAGTAGCTGAATGCTGAACATTGAGATGGAGGCCGAATTGTAGCTTCCAGGAAAATTCTCAAGTGGCTGCTAACACACTTCTCCTTTCTCCTTTCCTCTGTCCCACTGCCTGGATTTCAGCTGTGATAACTGGAACCCTAAAGGGTATCTCAGACCATGAGGAAGAAGGCACAACCTTACCAGCCTCAGACTGCATGCTTTCGAATGCGTTTTACAGCATAACAACAAACGTCTACTGTTGCTTAAGCTACTGTTATTTTGTACTTTCCTGTTACTACAGCCCAAACCAATTACAGCTGATACAGAAATAGATCAGGAAATGTGTGTGTGTGTGAGATGGGTGAGTGAGGAGTGACGTTTGGAATGGGCAAAGGGGTTGCATTGGCGAGGCAGGAGCAGAATTCAGAAAGAGATGATACATTGTTGGGGGGGTGGATTTAAAAATATGCCCCCAAATTCTTGGACTCTCCTCTCTTCAAAGGTGAAGTTTAGTTCTCCACTGATGTGTGAGCCAGAATTAATGATTGGCTTCTAATGAATAGAATGTGTCTGAGTGATGTTGCGTGGATTCTAATATTAGGTTTCAAAGGTACTCTGGCTTTCACATTGATTATCTGTTGGATCCTTAGCTTCAGGCAAATTCAGATGCCATATAGAGAGGGTCCATGTGGTGAGCAATGAGACCTCGGACGGTCAACATACACTTGCCATGGGGGAGCCATCTTGGCAGCCAATCACAGGCCCAGTCAAGCCCGCAGATAACTATAGGCCCAGCCAACATCTTGACTGCAACCTCATGGAACACCCTGAGCCAGGAGCAGGGAGCCGAATGCCTGCATTACTGAGCCACAGAAACTGCAATCATACATTTCTTTTTGTTTTAAGCCACAGGGTGCAGCCATAGATAACCATAAATATGTTATCAAATTGATACATACATTATGGGTGGAGAAAAACATTGCAATGATGGAGTAGGATGGGAGGGTGGGTGTTTGCCAGTCTGGGACATGACATCTGGGCTCTGACTTAATGCTAAGTTTTGCATATGATGGAGGAAGAGGGAGCAATGTTTAGTCATGCTGATCAGATGCAAATGTCTTCTTGGTTGGGGTTCAAGGTTCAAGTTACTCTCTTCCTTCCTGGGACCTACCTGTTGAAGCATACACAATAGGGCGGGCAGGGAGGTGGAAACAAGACAGTATCACTGACTAATTCATAGGAAAACACCCTGTCATGAAGGCTTCTGATAGACTTGGAGACTCCGTGGGACCTCATTCATCCTCTCCTCTGAATTTCAAGCAGTGGAGGCCTGAATTGCAATAATCCCATTGTGAAAGGAAAGGGTTTTGGCCTAAGGTGGAAGTGCAGAGGTGGAAAGAGGGGGATAGATTTGAGGTATGTTTTCAAGATAGAAATGACAGGTCTTACAGATAAATGGGATGTAGGAAGTGTTTCTTCAGTCTTCCCCAGTCGGGAATATTGGAGATTCTGCTTTTTCATTTTTCAACATCCCCTGACTTGTTCCTCCCCAAGGAAGGAGAAGGAGATGATGTGATTGGTCAGAGATCATTAGTCTTTGGACATCCTTTTCCTGGAGGATGGGGTTGGGAGAGACTCGCTCCCTGTGCCCAGGTACAGCTGGACCTCTGGTGCTTACTGTCACTCTGCAGTATGGCACAAAGCCAACAGCCTCCTAACTAAATCTGTTCTTACCCGCTCCAGTGCATTGTCCATACAAGCCCTGTTACATCTTTTGTTTAATTTCCCCAAATATTTGCTTTACCTCAGTTGATGTACCTGAAGAGAGTTGAAAGTCTATGTTGAGTCTACAACAATGGGGATAGTAGTAAAAAGCATTTCCAGCCAAGTTCACTGTTCATTTTGATGCAGGCGTGGCATTGCCATTTTTATGATATAATACTGTCTATGTCTCCCATGTCTTTCACTGGACTTCGTTGTTTGAAGCCACAAATATCTGCATCCAAAAAATACAGTCATGTAGACTTTCCAGTTGTCTTGAAATGGGAGAAGAATAGGTTGATAGAGATAGTTTCCATTTTTGAAAGGCCTATTAAAAATGAAACCAAAAAAATTCATTACAAGATATGAAAAATGTATTGACTGACCTTTGAAGTTCATACAAACTCAAAAAGAGCAGGATAATTAAAGAAGACAAGCAAAAAGCCCAAGAAAATATATGAAGCTTGACGAATGAGCAGGCTTAAAATAAATGATGTATCTTCGTGAGTTATTGATTATCTTATAATTCATGAATGCTGAGAAAAATATAACAAGGAATGGTTTGTAAAAGGTCATCAATAACAAGTAGGAACATAACCAGCTCACTGCTTATCTTGTAATTGACTAAAGTTCTAAGAAACAATGAGAAAAGAAAAAAAAAGGAGTAATGGAGAGGGGTCTTTGCTTGGTTGAATAATGTTCCCCCAAAATTCATGTTCACCCAGAAATTTGGAATGCGATCTTCCATAGCATTTGCAGAGGTAACTGGTTGCAATGAAGTCATACTGATTAGAATGGGTCTTAAACCCTATATGACTGGTATCCTTATATGAGGAGAGGACACAGAGAGACACGGAAACACACAGGGAAGAAAGCCATATGACAATAGAGGTAGAGATTTAGTGATGTAGCTGCAAGCCAAGAATGCCAAAGATTGCTAGCAACCACCAGAAATTAGGAGAAAGGCATAGGAAGATTCTTTCCTAGAACCTTAGGTAGGAACATAGCCCTACTGACACCTAACTCAAATATCAAATTCAATGTGTATATTTACCACAATGTGTGAGCCACATCTTTTTAGTCATAAATAGCCCTATATTTGAGTATCAAGAAATATCAATGAATATTCAATGTTCAAGAAATATCCAATGATCCATCAGACCTAAGAATGCTAACAGCTTTTAGTTAAATAAAAAGGGTAAATGTATAAATTACAGGTCTTAAGTAACCTCACTTAATAGAAAACAAATAATAAATAACCAAGGAACTTAGTGTAATAAAAGAAGATTAATTATAAAGTACACATTAGGCTGTAGTTAGGGTCCAAAGAAGATACTAATTATAATGGCTACTAAGCATTTTGAAAAAGGAGATGGGCTGAAGTCATGAGGTATACTTCCTAGAAATCAAGAAACTTTGTGAGGCTACAATATTTGAGATTGGAGATTTAGTAAAGTTGAGTCAAAAAAAACCTGGATGTGCGTGAACATATTTAAACACAGCTTTTGGAGCTCCACTGTAATAGACTTGGAAAACCAAGCAATTGCTGAAGCACTCTGCTTGCTTTTCCTGATCTTCTCGCTGTTTACATCTTCTTGTGGGATTGTGACACTCACAGTGATCAGCTAGTGTTGATCCTGATTTTGGGACCAATCATTGCTAACCCTGAATTAGTAGGAAGGAAGTTGTGACTATTAATAGCATCAAGGCATACAGAGCAGTAACAAGCTATGAAAAGTGAAAAATGTGAAACAATTTTAAAGCTCAATGTTTGTAAGTATAGGAGTTCATTTTTTTTTTTGCTTCAAATTAATCATTCTTCACTTAGTAGATTATCCTATAATTTCTCTCACTTAATGTAACAAAACATGGAAATCATATTATTTTAAATTTCATACCATCAGTTAACATTCAATTACCGTTTACTTTAAAAGTCTATTATTTTAAGTTTAAAAATTAACTCTTTTCATGTCCTAGTACACAACTGATTAAGACTGGTAACTAAATGGTTGGGAAGCTTCCCTATTGTTGAATTAAATTATAATTAAATGCATCTACCCTCATTTGCACAATCTTGTCATTTTAAAATTTTCATATTTTCATAATGCCATTAAAAATACCCTACCATATACCACCATTGCATGTCAAAGTATGTAGGTCAACAGGAAATTATTGTGAGTTTTATTTAGGCTCCAGTAGCTCATTAAATTTGCTTTTAAAAAGTTAATGGCCACCTAATGCTCAGATGTTGACTTCTTACACCATTCTCGAGTAAAAAGAAGCAGAGAGAAGTGGCTGATTCCACAGAGGAGCAGACAATAAGTGAGATGACCCCGGAGCATCTTGTAATGCCAGAAAGTAAGGAAGTGTTCTAAATGACTAAAAGATGAGACTGTCAAAAAAACCTCAAAATAGTAAATGCTGGAATAATTTGAACAATAAAATAGTGTATGTAGTACTGGGTTATAAACCACGCCATGAATCCCATGACTGCCCTAGCTTGTTGCCTGGAAAGAACTTCCAGGGACAGAGCAGGGAGAGAGACCACAACCAAAGCCTGGATGGTTCCCAAGTTCAGAAGAGGCAGAGGCCAAAGCAGCTGGTATTCCTAGGACAGAGTAACAGAGAAGAGGAAGCTCTGGACACCTGTAGAGTCTTTAGCTGAGTCCTGATCCATCATAGTGAGGAAAGGATGGGGATTAGGAAAGAGACCACCAGAAAGAAGCAGGCAGAATGACCCCTGAATCTCACAGCGGGGAAGGGATAGTGTATTCCCATCAGCCAGTATAGATAGAACTACCACTTGAGACATCTAGGGAAATCCACAGACAATCTCACAGAGGGGCCACATTAGCCCTTTGTTGAACCACCTAACAAATTTGCAAATCAAGCCTTGAAAACATCAAACTGTTTGAGTAAATTAACTGCATCCCAGATTGAAGCCCAAAACAGTTTGAGAAATACAAAAGTCTAGCATCAAATAAGGTAAAATTCACAATGTTTTCAATGTGATTTAAAAAAACATAGAGCACAAGAAACAAGGATGTGGAGAAAAAGAAAGCCTCATGCATAGTCGGTGGGAATGCAAACTGGTGTGCCCACATTGTAAAACAGTATGGAAGTTCCTCAAAAAATTAAAAATAGGGGCACCTGGGTGGCTCAGTAGATTAAGGCCTCTGCCTTCAGCTCAGGTCATGATCCCAGGGTCCTGGGATCCAGCCCCGCATCGGGCTCTATGCTCACAGCGGGGAGCCCGCTTCCCCCTCTCTCTCTGCCTGCCTCTCTGCCTACTTGTGATCTCTGTCTGTCAAATAAATAAAATCTTTAAAAAAAAAAAAAATAGAACTACCCTATGACCCAGCAATTGCTCTACTGGGTATTTACCCAAATAACACAAAAACACTAACTTGAAAGGATATAAGCACCCCTATGATTATTGCAGCATTATTTACAATAGCCAAGATATAGAAGCAACTCAAGTGCCCACTGACCAATGAATGGATAAAGAAGATAAGGTATATATACACAATGGAATATTATTCAGCTATGAAAAAGAATGAAATCTTGCCATTTGCAACAACAGGGATGAGCTAGAGAGTTTAATGTTAAGCAAAATAAATCAGCCAGAGAAAGACAAATCCCATATGATTTCACTCCTATGTGGAATTCAAGAAATAAAACAAATGAGCAAAAGGGAAAAGAGAGAGAGAGGCAAACCAAGAAACAGACTCTTAACTACAGAGAACAAACTGGTGGTACGAGAGGGGAGGTGGGTGATATAAGTGATGGGGATTAAGAGTACACTTATCATGATGCACACCAAGCAAGGTACAGAATTGTTGAATCACTATATGGTACACCTGAAACTAATACAGCACTGTATGTTAGCTATGCTGGAATTAGAATAAACAATAAAATAAAATAATTATCAGTCAAACAAAGGAGCAAGAAAATATGATTCATAACAAAAAGAAGACTTTTTTTTTAAAAACAGAACAAGAAATGATACAGTTGATGGAATTAGTAGATAAGGGTGTTTAAAACAACTGTTAAAAATGTATGTTCCAGAGGGTGGAGGAAAGTAAAAGCATATAAGAAAACAAAAAGGAGATATAAAAGATCCAAATCAAACTTCTAGAGGTGAAAATGATAATATTTGAGATAAAAATTGCCCTGGATGAGGTTACCACCAAATTAGACACTACAGAAAAAAGATTAGTGAACTTGAGAACACAGTCAATAGAAACTACACAAAATGAAATCAAAGGGAAAAAAGACTGAAAAAGTAAGTGGATCTGTGAAACACCAAGCAGGTTAGCATATATGTAAGACTGGAGTCCTAGAATGAGAGAAGAGAACAAAGAACTTGTGTCTAGCATATATAAAGAATCCTTAAAACTCAATAATAAGACAAATAATAAGACAACTCAATAAAAAAAAAATGAGCAAGATTTGAAGAGACTCTTTACAAGAAGATACACAGATAGCTCCAAAGCACATGAAAAGATGCTCAAAATCACTAGTCATTAGAAAAATGCAAATTAAAACCACAAAGGGGAACCACCATACCTATTGGAATGGCTAAAATGAAAAATGCCAACTGTTGACAAGGATATGAAGCATTAGCACTCTTATACAATACGGATGAAAATTTTAAATGGTGCAATCACTTTAGAAAACAATTTTGTGGTTTCTTAAAAGGTAAACATATACCCACCAAGCAACACAGTCAACTCACACCTAAGTGATTATAAAAGAGAAGTGAAACCATGTGTCCACACAACAGCTTGTATACAAACATACATAGGAACTGTATTTGCAATAAAATTTGGGGGAGTTATAGAAATGTGCATTATCTTTTCTGTAGTGGTGGTGTCATGTAATATATATGTTCAAATTAATCAAATTATACATTTTAATTCTATGCAGCATACTGTATATCAGTTATATTTAAAAAAACTATAATAAAAATAATTACTAGGAAATAAGCAGAAATTTAGAAAGCATATAGAAAAGAGTTCTTTTATAATTTCTGAGAAAAAAAAAACTAGCATGTTAGTCAGAATTATAAGATGGCCCTCAAGGTTTCTGCCCGCTGGTGCACATGTCCTGTATAAATCTCCCACTATGAGTGTGGGTAGGATATGTGAATATGTTGGGATATCACTCTTATGATTAGGTTACATTCTATGGCAACAGTGAAGGAATTTTGCATACGCAGTTAGCTCTCATATCAGTTAACTTTGAGTCAATCAAAGGGATTATCCTTGGTGGGCCTGACCTAATCAGGTAATCCATCTAAAAGAGGATCCATAGGTAAGAAATCAAAAGCAGCAGATGCTCTCCTATTGGTCTTGAAAGAGTAAACCATCATGTGGTAGGGAATAGCAGGCAGTCTCTAGTTGCTGAGGGCTTCAGCCCTACTGTCATAAGACCTGACTTCTTACAACCACTGCACTTGGAATAGAGTCTGGAGTGTTGGGTGGGATCATAGACCTGGCTGATGAGTTCCTTGCAGCCTTGTTAGATAGTGAGCAGAGAACCCAGCTAGGCTGTGCCCAGACTCTTAACCTCTGAAACTGAGATAATAAATGTATGTTGACTTAAGCTACTAAGGTTGTCGGAATTAGTTACACAGCAATAGAAAACTAATACACATGAAAACTGTGGCAGTGCAAGTGATGACATAAATGCTAGCCTGGAAATGAATGAATTACTGAATTGGAAGATAATACTTAGTAATTCACCCAGAATGCTGCTCAGAGAGATGAAGAGTTAAGCACAATAAGAACAAAACTTGAAAGAGCATTTGTGAAATGTGAAGGATAGATTGAACAGCCAGTGTCTGCATGTGTGTGTGCGCATGTGCGTGCGTGTGTGTGTGAGAAAGAGAGAAGTTGTATAAACACTAAATGTGTAAATGCTGATGAAGAAGCAATATTTAGGAGATACTGGATGTAATATTCCTTTATTAAATAAAGATGAGTCCCCCTATCAAATATACACTGTAGAGGTAAATAGAGTCCACAACTAGAATATTAAGAAGAAAAAGAAACCCTTAAAATCTAAGAGATAAAAACAAATTATCTTTGCAGAAAGGAAACAGTGTTGTGAGGAAGGGTAGGATTTGTTTGTGAAAGATAATTGTAGTAAACCTTTAGGAAGAAAGAAAAATCTGGAAACAGTAGAGAGTGTATTATACAGGAGAGAGGGAAATGAAAACCAGAGCAATCATATAAAACAAATAAAAACTTTTAATAGTCCAACGGACAAAAGATAAAAGATGAGCCAGGGCAATGAAGTATTATAGGCTGAAGAGGAAATTTTGGAATGAAAATACTGTGCTTTTAGCAAAAGTAAATGAGATATATTGTGGGTGATAGTTATTTTTTGTTTTACTCTATTTCTGAATGACAAACAACAAAAAAGGGGTTTTAAACTACAAATAATAGTAACACTTCAAAGATTATTATTCATAAAACCTAATTTTGAGCATCTCCTTATTAGTTTTGCTCCACGTGTGAAATTGGACATTTGATCTAAGAAAAACCAGCAGTCAAAAGGATTGTTAAGAACTAAGGCATATATTGAAAGTCCATTTCATTGTCTCTCTTTAATTTCCAAACTGACCAAAATATTTTGGTCAGTTTATTTAATGTTAGGCATTTCCCCCCAAAATGTTTAGAACTATAGCAGTAACAGACTCCTTCCTAATATTGGAAAAGCAGATTAATCCTCTTTCAAAGATATATACCTCTTTAGCTTTAGTGGGACTTTCTTTTAGGAGGAACTGGTAAATGTTTTGAATGTAATTTAATTCCCAATGGAGTCATTTTTATAAAATTCTATGTAAGAGAAATTCAATGTTGGGGATATGAAGGGAAGAACACTAGAGTAAAAATGAGAAAGCTGTATCTCTTGGTCTGTCAGTGACTATAGAAGAAATCCAAAGTTCCCTAGGTTTAGGATTTCCCGTTTTTTGAACAAGGTTGTGGACTGGCTTATTTCTAAAATTCCTTCCAGAAATAACATAATTCAGCTTTGATGGTTAAATATAATACATGGCATTTGCTTATTTTAATGTTTTGGTTTAATTTTAATGTACAGTATTTTATTTTATTTTATTCTATTCTATTTTATCTTGTTTTTCACTTTCTCCATTACCATTAACGTACAATATTTTAATATTTCATATATGATTATTAACTTTTTATTATAAAATGGCACACATTTATGGAGACTTCATAAAATATAGAAAGGTGAGGAGAAAGAAATATAATCACTTGTCTCTACCACTTAAATGGGGAAGAATTTCCAAGTTCGCTAAAAGCTGTGGGCCTGTCACCTCCCCCTTATGAAGTCATTAAACTAATCTGACCATCACAAAGGACTAACTCTCAGATTCTCTCTTTTTTAAAAAGATACTTATTTATTTGAGAGAGCAAGAGGGAGCATAAGCAGAGGGGAGGGGCAGAGGGTAAGGGAGAAACAGGCTCCCCTCTGAGCAGGGAGCCCAATATGGGACTATATCCCAGGACTCTGGGATCGTGACCTGATCCAAAGGCAGACACTTAACCGACTGAGCCACCCATGTGCCCCTAATTCTCAGATTCTGATACATATTCTACTTCCATTTAGGTCTTATCAGAACTCAGTCTCAACTTCTATTTCCCCAGACTCCTAAAGCTGAATCCTGTAAAGGGCTCCTCCTAGAGGAGGCCTGGGTGGTCCTGCTCTGACCCTTGGCTGGAGGAGGTCTTAGATCCAAAGCCCCTGAAGACCAGGAGGCCATCAGATTCCCCATCCCTTTGAATTGGTCCTTAAGACCAAACCCTATTATTTGGCTTATTTGATTTTTCTGCCCATTTCCCAAATCAATCTCTCACACTAGCTTCTCTTCCTACTCAGAAACAACCAGGTTTGGTTAGATCATGTGGATACTTTGCATATTTTTCCCTGACAGTGGTGAGGAGGGGTGAGGAGAGGATAGCATAAATCCACCTTATATTACAGGTAAGGCTTCTGTCAACAGTAGGCTATTCCTAGTAAAGTTTTTGGGAAGTCAAAAGTTCTGGGGCGCCTGGGTGCCTCAGTTGGTTGGGCAACTGCTTTCGGCTCAGGTCATGATCCTGGAGTCCCAGGATCAAATCTCACATTGGGCTCCCAGCTCCATGGGGATTCTGCTTTTCCCTGTGACCTTCTCTCCTTTCATGCTCTCTCTCACTGTCTCTCTCAAATAAATAAATAAAATCTTAAAAAAAAAAAGTTCTATGTGGATTTTTGACTCAGCAGTAGTCGGTACCCCTAACCCCTGCACCGTTCAAGAGTCATCTGTAATTGCCAACAATATGGGATAATAAGCACAAATATGAACAATGGTAATAACTGAGAACTGAACAATTTGTCACCATAATAGTTGTTTTAGACCATAGAGAGGTGAGTTCAGAATAAAGTATTTTTGAAGGTACAAATCAATTTTGGGGGGTGGGGTTTGTTTTTAAAATTCACTTATTTGATTTTTTTAAAGAGAAGTAAAGCCTTTATTTCCTTGTTTCACAAATAACTTGGCTGAATCGGTTGCTTTTTGGTAATTAGCTGAGAGAGTGGGGAGAGAAGAGCAGAGGGAGAGGAAGAGACTCTCAAACTCCCTGCTGAGCACAGAGCCCCAAATGGGGCTCGATCATGACCTGAGCGGAAATCAAGAGTCAGACATCCAAATGACTGAGCCACGCAGGCGCTCTTCAAATCATGGTTTTTAATGCTGAAACGCATGGTGCAAAAGCAAAATTGCGGCAGGATCAGACCAAGTTCTAGACTTTGCAAAGTAGCCATCTCTGCTTTTTCATGGCACTTATCTTTTTACCTTGTTAACTAGTAACTTTTGGCTGAAAGAGTAATTACTTTGCATGTATTTTCTCCTTTCCAGACTGGGCTTCTTGAAAACAGGGGTCAAGTTTTACACAATTTTGTAACCCCTCCCCCCAAA
The DNA here is from genome assembly GCF_010015895.1 of Lontra canadensis. Lineage (NCBI taxonomy): Eukaryota > Metazoa > Chordata > Mammalia > Carnivora > Mustelidae > Lontra > Lontra canadensis. The sequence goes on from NW_022631051.1 coordinate 1,948,103, forward strand.
TCCTGTGCCCCAGCACTTATAACTTGGAGCCTTGTTTGTGTAATGACTGAGAGTTTATTTAAGTGGGGTGGTGCTAAAGGATGAGAGTAGAACAAATGTAAATATACGTGTCTCTTACAGATGGATACGTGCCCTTTTTATATCAATTCTTACCAATACCTCCTAGCTCACATGACGGGTGTTTCTCATATTTGAGCATTGCACAAATCTCTTAAAATTAAAACCATAAGTTATCACCTATCCCTGTCATTGGTGTCAATTCTTTTTGTTAGACTGTTACTTAAACATATAAAAATTAAACCAACTATAAATCCTTATGATCATAATTCTTATGCAACTATTAAAATTCCAAATCAAGTACAAACCAAACTTCAAAACCAACAAAATTCAAATAAACAACATGAATTAAAACTAAATTATGATGTGCTTTACTGAAAACAAATGATTCCTTCACAACATGAATGTGGTATTAATTACAAATGGCACTATATTCCTGGTGTGATGCTTATAGCCCAGCACAGGTTCATGGCTGTGGGCTACTTTCTAGAACAGTCACATGTTTCTGCCTCTGTCAGTTGAATTACATGACCACCAAGAGTTTGCTGTGTTCCTCCATCCCCACCCTGACCATTTTAATGTTAGTTGTGATTCTTAATTTAAATATGCAATTTAATCAAATGTTTTACAAAGTGATAATTATGACATGAGAAAAAGGTTGCTTCTCTAAAAAATTCTTTAGATATTTAAAAAACTGAATGGCTAAATTGTTATATTACATACAGATGAGACAAATATAAAGTATTGTCCAAAAAGATCTAGGCAATACTTACTGTTTCATAGTAGTTTTAAGTTCTCCATTTTAAAGAAACAGTGGCATTATAGGTATAAATTATTTAAGACATTGATTATGACAATCTAGTCATTGGACCCATGAGAAAGGCCTTGACCCTATATTCAAATGCAGATTAATAAATGTATGTTCAAGTGGTTTACACTTAGATGTTTAAGGTACACATTACTTTATCAATGTTCTAAGTGATCAGTCTTTTATTTGCCAGTGCTATTTGCAAGAATACAATTCTTACATATTAAATCTAACTTCATCCTGTTATTATTCCATGACAATGCAAGTAGTAGGATTTCCTGCTGCTTGTGCATTCCTAAACACAAATTAAAAATGTGGGACCTACATGTGACTAATAGTTATTTCTTTCCATAGGGTGGCCTTCCAAAAGTATTCAATATTATTTTTATATTATTATAAATTTCTTGTAGAAAACAAGCAAAGCCAGTGAATGTATCAGTCTGAGAAAGCCTTATAGAAGATAAAGCTTGTCTCTAGGAAACTACTGAAAATGTTATTTCACTATGTTTAAGTGACTTCTGCAAAGTTTTAGAGGGACAGATTAAGCAATAGACTAAAAGAAGATGATTTTTATCTTTAAAGAAAAGACTCCAATTCTTTCTGGTTTATTAAGTTTCATATTGAAACACTGGTTATTATTCCATACCTCCTACACCTACTAATGTAAGTGTTAAAAAAAAAATTGTACGACACAGCTGGTAGAAGTATAGATGACATCAACTTCCTGAAATGTCATTTGGCAGTCAGTAACAAAGCATTATAATTTTCCATATATTTCAACCCAAAAAGTCTACTTCTTAACATCCATCCCAAGGATATATAATGTGCACAGACATATGCATAAATATTTGGTTAGAATGGTACGTGTTATGCACGTAAAAAATGAACATACAGGGCGCTTGGGTGGCACAATTGGTTAAGCGTCACTCTTGATCTCAGCTCAGGTCTTGATCTCAAAGCCATGAGTTCAAGCCCCACATTGGGCTCTATGCATGGCATGGAGCCTACTTTAAAAAAGGTTTTTTAAATTAACATTCAGAAGAGTAAAAGTTAAGGCTTGGATAAATTATGGAATTATCCAAATAATGGCATACTATGCAGAAATGAAGATCCTACTGCACAAGACCAGTGTTGTTACCAAAAAATGTTCGTTACATGATGTTTAGTGAAAGAAGTATGATAAAAACGGGATGTATAGCATGGTCCTATGTGTATTTATTTATTTATATAGAAAAAAAGCCTGGAAAGCATACACAAAAATGTTAAGAGAAATTTACACAGTTCTAGGATTATCTAGGAACCATTACAATGGACAAAACAGACCGGCTTTTAGTTATTCTGGATTTCATATTCCAGTGGGGAAAGACAGAAGATAAGCAATAGTAAAATTACACAGGTAACATATAATATGTCATAGACTGCTGAGTACAGTGGGTAGTAAATTCCCAGGTGGAGGTAGACAGGGTTGTTGTCCATATAAAGTGGTCCAGGAAGGCTTCCTTGACAAGGTGATACTTGAGCAGTGCCCTAAAGGACCCCAGGAATGATCTTTCTGGCCATTATATTTCACACAGAACGTAGTAGAGTAGGGCAAGGGCAGAAGCAGGGAGCCTAGGAGACCATTGCAGTATCTTGGCAAGAGACAATGATCACTTAGAAGGTCGGCGAATTTTGAAGGCCAGGCCCACGGGGTGCTGGTGGCTTGCACGTGGAGTGGATGTCAGCTGCAAAAGAGTACAGGTTTTATACCCTCAATGGGGAGGGCAGAGTTGCCATGTGGTGAGATAGGAAAGATGTGGGAAACAGATGTGAGGCTCAGGCCAGGAGTACGGTGTCAGATATGTTATGTTTGGATGCTTACTAGAAAGCAATATGGAGATCATTTATGATGCAGTAGGGGGGAGAACTTTCCTCCAGACCTTCCCCTAACCCCTCCTTCACCCTAAGTTTGAATCAGTTACTCCTGCCCTGTGTGGCACCACTGCCCTCTTACCCCCAGCTCCCCAGATACACCCCTTGCATGAGCTTGCAATTGTTTATGAATCTTTTCTCCCCCTACCAGAGTGTGAGGATTCTCGCTGCATCTCTGGCACCTGCTAGAGGACTTGGATTGTAATAAAACACAAGTGTCTGGAGAATGGGGTTAAAAAAATAGAGAACTAAAGCCAGTAAACATCACCATTGACACATGGGTTATTATGACCAATAAGATAAGTCTCTTTCTGTATTTTGTTTAGAAACTTACTGAAATGTTTTTACCCTGGGGAGAGGGAGGCATCTGAGTGGCTCAGTCTTTAAGTGTCTGCCTTTAGCTCAGGTCATGATCCCACAGTTCTGGATTGAGCCTTGCATGGTCCAAGGATCCCATGGTCCTGGGATAGAGGCCTGCATGGGTTTCCCTGCTCAGCAGGAAGTCTGCTTCTCCTTTTTCCACTCCCCCTGCTTGTGCTCCCTCTCTGACTATCCCTCTCTCTCTCTCTCTCTCTCTCTCTCTCTGTCAAATAAATAAATAAATAATCTTCCAAAAAAATTTTTTTTAATGTTTTTACCTGGGAATGAAAAAGTTTAGTAACACTTTAATAATAACTTATTTGAGTCTCATGACAGCCAATCTGGCAACATAGCTGCATGCCGATTTCTTTCCAAACTCTACAAGTTAAAGATCTACAACCAAAGTGCAGAATTTGAATGTTCTCATGTTAATTGAGTTCAAAGAAAAGACATTAGAACTTCAGACTTACTGACTGAATCCACAGGCTAATAGGCAGGTCTCAATACATTCCTGCCAAAGTCTAATTTTAGATCTTCTAATAACTCCTTAAGGAATTTCATTTTGAAATAGTTACTGGGACTTCTGACAGACAAAATGGGTATTTGTTTACTTATTTTACCACCTCAAACTGCCACTAAATGATGGTGAAATGATTTTTTTTTTTTTTTAAGTATATGTGCTGCTGAAGGGAGAACGATAGTGAAATGATTTTTAAAAACATTCTCCAGATGGGGTAAAATAGGAAGTCTCTGGATTGTGGGACACCAGAGCCAGATGAAGGTGGGAATTTAGAGAACAAGAGGACTAGAGGAAACACATAAATATTGAATAATGGCATTCCTCAGCCGTCCTCTCCTGTAGATTCCTAGAATACTATCAGCTAGAAATCTCCCCCAAAGAGGAGATGTGAGACTATGTTTTACTATATCTGACCATCTCAAAAGAAAGGATCTAAAGATGTCAACATCAGATAATAACCAACAAGCATCCCAGTCAGATCACCAGAGAAAGAAGCCTCCCCAATGCACTCAGGAATTCCCATCAGCTTTTATAATCCAGTTTTAGAAATGAGGTGATAAATCAATGTCACCAATCATTTGAGGAAAGTCTTTAACATGAAAAGAGAAACCAAGTCAAACAAACAAATGGGGGGAATAAAACAACTTAAAGTAAACAAATGATGGTACAGGGAGAAGAACATTCAAAAACAAACTATCATTAATATCTTCAGAAACACAAGAGAAGATTTAGCATCCATAAAACAAGAACAGGAAACTATGAAAATGAAGAAGTGGGAGGCACTCAAGAACAAAACAAAGTGCATGGAAATTAAAATTATGTTGGCCCAGTGGCCAAAGCTGAAGCAGTTTGAGTAACAAAATAATGGTAGCATCGGCATTAGCCCATAAATAAACATTTATGAGCTCTGATATAAATCACTGAATAAATAAATAACTGGGGGAGAAGGTACATTCTTGCTTATAAAATAATTTCAATTAAAACATCAGAGAGAATGAGTAAAACAGAAAAATCACTATTAGAATACCATAGTAATAACTGTGGTCGGCAATTTCGACCAAAGTCAGATGCTAAAATTAGTGACCAAATGTTTGAGGAAAAACTTGATTTTTACATATTCTCAAAGTACCACCTCCAAGATTGTTGAGGAACCTTACAAAAACTAGATTCCTCAAGTGAATAAGTTACACACCACCAGAAATAACACACAGCAACATCAGGAATCCCTGATACGATTCACAGAGGAAGACACATCACTTCTGTGGTATTCTTGCCACAAGATGCACAGCCTCAATGTCTTCATAAGAAATTATCAGAAAGCTCAAATTGAGACACCTTCTACAAAAATAACACACCAATACTGTTCAGAAGTGTCAAGGTCATAGAAAAAATGAGACACCATCACAAATCAGAGAAATTTAAAGAGATAGAACAAATAACTGCAATGTGATATCCTAGGTTTGTCCCATTAACAGAAAAAAAATACTGGTAAATAAGCAAACAACAACAACAACAAAAACCTGGTGAAATCCAATAATAAAGTCTGTAGCTTGGTTAATGGAATTGTTCCAATATTAATTTCTTAGTTCTAATAATCATACTGTAATTATGTAAGATGTTGACATCAGGGAACGTTTACTGAGGTGTATGGAAACTCTTTTTGCAACATTTCTGTAAATATAAAATTATTTTAAAAAAAAAGCTCTCTCTTAAACCTTAATATAAATGTCAAAAATGTAAGATTAAGGAAATCTCTCAGAAATGAGATCGAGGACAGAGATGGAAACAGAGATGCAACAATAAGGATTTTAGAGGATTTGTTGAGAAAAACTGAAGAAAGAGAAAACAAAGATGAGGAAGTCATAAATGAAATAATTCAAGAAAACTTTCCAGAAGTTGATGGACACAGTTTCCAGATTAAAAGGACTTACCAGTTTCCAATACAAAGATCCATGCCAGGAAACATATTGCAGACCATGAGGATGAAGAGAAGATTCCTCAAGCTTTAAAGAGAGAAAAATATATAGGCTACACATTAAAAAAAAAAAAAAAAAAAATCAGAATGGCTTCAGACTTCTCAAGATACTTTGAAAATTTTGAAGGTAGATTATAAGTTTTTAATATCTAATTTATTCACATTTTTACCCAGACACAGATGTGAGATTTCTGGAGTAGAAATCAGTTGTTATTACTTACAGCAATAACTGCATCAGCTCCCCAAACCCAGGACCCTAGGGATCACATGATGGGAGCCCGATGGCACCCTGCACAGAGGAGGTTGGTCTGAAGTTGTGGATCTAGGAGTTTACACAGGGCCCAAAACTGACCCTTCTCACAGGAGCTCAGAAGCTTTTGTTCCCTAGTCATTAATAATCCTTTGGAATGTAAATGACTGGCTCCAGGCTCTGCCTCTTCATTCCCTTTCAAATGGGGGCATGCGGGAAGATAAAGCCCCAAGTCTTTCTGGAGGTAACTGGCTATTCAATTATCCTTTAGCCTCCAAGGCTAGTTTTTCAACCCAGCCACCATTAAAGGCTTGCTCAAAAAGCTCTAACTGTGCAGGAGCATGAAATGATTCACTTCCTGACAGGTTATTTTCTGATCTAGAATTCTAGCCCCAGGCCAACCATCAGTAAGAGTGAAGGTAAAATGAATCTCCAAAAGTGCACCTTCTGTTCACTCCTCAAATTGCAGATGTGCTCCTCCACCAACGAGAGAGTAAATCAAGAAAAGTGGACAGCATGCTTTTAACAGCAAAATTTGCATTTCTTTTAGATTCATCTCAAAGTCTGAGAATGTCCTTAAGTGCAGCCTGGGTTTTAGTTGCATTACATCAAGCGTGGTCTGAGCTCCTTTGCCAGGAGTCATGACAGTGTGTGTGGAATCATTCACATTCCCTTCATTTTGAACATGGTACAAACTTGAAAGCTGGTCACCAGTTCCAAACACTCCTTTCCTACTATTTCTTACAGGTATTGAGGAACTGTAGTGCATTATCCCAATTAAATAATTACAAGAGACTTGAATCCCAAAATAACCTCAGAGACCATCTAATGCATGCCTCCTTTTTAAAATAGGGAGGTGATTCAGGAAGATCAAATCAGTTGCTCAACGTTTGTACAGGCAATTTAAAGTTAAGAAGAAACTGAAATTCAGGAGTCCCCTCTTTTTGCTGGTGGACTGAAAATGATGATATTTATGTTTCCCATGCCTAAGAACTTCCCATAGATGATTCACCTCATTCTCCCTTTCTTATATCTCACGTTACAGATGAGGAAACTGAAACCTAGGAAGGTTCAGTAACTTGTCCAAGGCCACAGATTTCGTGATGGAACAGGATTCACATTCAGGCAGTCCACGCACAGAGCATAGTTTGTGGATTGTGTCACTCATGCAAATAGTGTCATTCATACAAATATTTTCAAAGTTTTTCAGTAAGGAAAAAATCCCCACAAAACTCAGAGATTTTAGCAACAAGTGCAGTGAGTGCCCCAGCTAAAAATTCAGGTACTATAGAACAAGAGCAGAAGGAATACTGGAAGATAATTAATGGATAGTCGTGCATAATAAAGAGAAGAATCAACAGGGATGCCTGGGTGGCTCAGTCATTTAAGCATCTGCCTTTGGCTCAGGTCATGATCTCAGGGTCCTGGGATTGAGTCCTGCAATGGGCTCCCTGTTCCATGGGGAGACGGCTTATTCCTCTGCCTGAGGCTCCACCTACTTATGCCCTTTCTTTCTCTCTGACAAATAAACAAATAAAATCTTAAAAAAAAAGAGAAACAACAAACATTAGGAACTCAGAAGTTTTAAATCCAGTCTTTCATCTTACTCTTTTATATTAGGAAGTTTTAGAAAGAGCCAAAGCTTTGTATAAACTAAATAGAATATATCTATCTATCTGTATATATGTAATATATATATACACACACATATATATGATATATATAATTATTAAATTAAATTACTAAATTAAATAAATTTAGTTATTAAATATGTACATATTTAATTATTCTATGCCAGGCTGCTTATAGTTCAGGGATTAATCTATTTGCAGTTTGCAAAATCAAAGAACTTAGATTTAATTCTCTTTTATTTTTGCCTGTAAAATGAGAATGATATTTATCTCTTACCATTGTGAACTAATTCCTGTAAACTGTAAGGCAGTCTGTAGATGTCAGCTACATTAATTAGCATACAGTCTCCTTCCACACTATCACCAAAGTTAAATGGCTTTCTCTGCATTATTAAGATACCACTTAAAGAAAAGTAAGAAAACTCTCATGGTCTCATAATTCACAGAAGTGACTTTGGGAAAATAATGATTAATTATATAGCACCTAAAATTAATTCATCCCTGCCATTTTTCATTATTCTTTTCTCAAGCCCACATTTTATTCCAGAGTATTCAGACTAAATATGATCTTGTTGGTTCTAACCAGGCCAAATGGTCCAGTAACCTTCCAGTTTGGCTAATATTTCCTGTTCCTTATTGACTAAAAGAGTGTGGAAAGATTGCAGAAAGGTAACCCCTTCAAAACTGTAGGAGAGGGGCGCCTGGGTGGCTCAGTGGTTTAAAGCCTCTGCCTTCGGCTCAGGTCATGATCTCAGGGTCCTGGGATCGAGACCCGCATCAGGCTCTCTGCTCAGCAGGGAGCCTGCTTCCTCCTCTCTCTCTGCCTGTCTCTCTGCCTACTTGTGATCTCTCTCTCTGTCAAATAAATAAATAAAAATTAAAAAAAAAAAAACTGTAGGAGAAATAGCACTCACACACATACCCATGATTTACATTGAATTATGTAAACAGCATAAGAATACAGTGTAATTAGGTTTTCTAAGGATTAACCTTCCAACCATCTCTGTCCCCGTTTGAGGTCAGTAATATTTAAAATCAATTATATCAGATCTTCAAAAACGTTGTGGAGTTCAATTTCTTACCTATAACCTATGGAAAAGAACAAGTTTATCTTTTGAAATAAGCAAGACTGGGGTGCCTGGGTGGCTCCAGTTGGTTGAGTGACTGCCTTCGGCCCAGGCCATGATCCTGGAGTTCCAGGATCCATCCCACATTGGGCTCCCTGTTCCACGGGGAGTCTGCTTCTCCCTCTGACCTTCTCCCCTCTCACGCTCTCTCTCACTCTCTCTCAAATAAATAAATAAAATCTTAAAGAAAGAAAGAAAGAAAGAAAGAAAGAAAGAAAGAAAGAAAGAAGGAAAGAGAGAGAAAGAAAGAAGCAAGACTTCTGTAAACTGCAGGAACTCACCACTTGTACTTTGATTGAAGAAATTAAGAAAGATTGGGCAACTAGGCCAAGGTGGAGACAGAGCTTGAAAAACATTTAGAATGTGAATTAAAGTTTTCTAGAACTTTTCAGAGAGGGGGTGGAGGGAGGGGTGGGCGGGCGAGAGGTTACATAGGTAACCCTTTTTAGAGTTAATTTTGGCACCAAACTGGATGGCCTTTGGCCTGATGGGGATCTTCCAGCTCATCAGATAATGGAACAGGTGAAGAAGCCCAAAGGGTAGCTTCATGCTACACTGCATGCATCCGGGACATTCTATCTGCAGTTTTCTAGATTATTTGAAAACAATGTAGCGCATTCTCCATGCAGCCTCTACAACTGAAGCAAGGTAAAACAAAACAAAACAAAACAAAACAATGTTGGCTTAGTATTTGGTCTGTTGCATGGGAAATGTCTTGGAGAGTTCAAAATATTGGGACTCATTTATTATAGAAACCCAGGGGCAGTTATTTGCAAAAATGCCCCTCTCTCCTCCAGTCATCTCCCTGACACCGGGCAGAGGTTGGTAAGGATATATGTGTGGCCACAGTTGCCCCTTTCCTGGGTTAAGGGCATGTTGACAACGTGGCTGAGGGCCCAGGATGTGGAGGCCAATGGACCTGATCTTCTGCTCTGACGCTGGTAACAACTTGACATTGGCAGGATTTTTAAGGTCTTTTAATCTTGGTGTTTTTGTCAGTCATAACGCATTCCTCAGAGAGGTTGCAAAGGGATTGTACATATCATGCCTGCTACCTGGTAAATACTCCACATATGCTGGGTTTTCTTAAATTCCTGATCCTCTTGAACAACAGTGATGGAGGTCCCAAGCGAGATGTGAAATCAAACAAGCAAGAACACAGAAGACCCATCAGAATCACTTACAGAAATCATCTTTTTAAGACTTCCGCTCTCTGACTGAAAACAGAAAATGACCACATTCCAAATAGTTTTAATGGCCTAAGATGCTTTCACAAAACTCCATCAGAATGATGGGCTGTCTCATGGTGATCTGAAACCAGCAGAAGAAATATCTTTTCTCTTCAGCTTTCCACTAGCTTATTTGCTATCCCACCCTCTGCGCACTGTCAGCCTTCACTGTAGGTGGGCTCTGAGGGAATAACTACTGACCCTCCGTTGTCCTTTCAGAGTTGCTGCCAAGCACATTCTGCATTGCTCATGGAGCACGCTCCATCAGAACCTTCGGAGTTATTCATATACTTGTTGAAAACTGCTGGAAGCCCAGATTATTGTTCTTTTACCCTTCTAATTTTCTTTGTGTCCATACCCTCTCTTGATGCCAGGATCCCTTATTTTTAAGAAATATACCTTAGTCTCCTATTCCTCTTTCCAAAATCACCAGTGAGAGACAATGAGAATCATTCCATGGAAATGGTAATATTTAGCAAATACGTTTCCGGTAGATATTCAAAAATTCATTTAAGAACGGTTGTTTTGGTACCACAGTCTTCATGACTATTTATCTCAAACGCTACTTTCTGAAGTATGTTCTGTGAACTGGATTAAAATACATACCACAGATTTTTTTTTAAAAGCACTTTGCTTATTTTTGATGATATTTTTGTAAATCTTTGTAAAATTTTGTAAAACTTAGGCAATCACTTAACTCCACCCTGAATAGTAAGTTCCATGAGCTGGGACTGGCTTCAGTCTTGTTGAATGCCCAGCACTTGGTCCAAGGCCTGGCACAAACAAGGCATTCAAAAACATTGGTTGACTGATTGACTTTAATCTTACTCTGGAGGAAGAATTTTGTGTGAGATTAATGGAAAAATCCTCAAAAGAAGGGCAAAGTGATTTAGTAAACTCGTATTCTGGAAACTAAAGGAAAAACCAAAATTCTTGGGGGATAGTGTTAAGTCTCTTTGGGGAGAAAGCTACAGATCATCCTAGAATTCATACAAACTAGGAAGGGAAAGGTTGAGTGCAGTCTGAAATACACCCAAATTTAGAAAAACAAATATAAACATACCAAAAAAATTAAGTGATTTCGAGCTGCCTGCCTGGCTCACTCAATAGAACATATATGACTCTTGATCTCAGAGTCATGAGTTCAAGACCCACTTAGGTTGGCAAGTTTACTTAAAAATAAAATTAAAAAGGCATGCCTGGGTGGCCCAGTTGAGTAAGTATCTGACTCTTGGTTTCTACACAGGCTGTTATCTGAGGTTTGTGGGAGGGAGCCCTGTGTCTGGTTCTGCGTTCATCATGGGAGTCTGCTTGGGATTCTCTTCCTCTCCAGTCTCTCTCTACCTCGCTCTAAAATTAATAAATAAATAATATAAAAGCAAAATTAGATTTTAAAAAGGTAAGTGATTTCACATATGAAACTCAAGAGCCAGCTCTCCAAAATTACAATTCTGACCCTGCCATCAGATAATTTCCCCAGAAAGCCGGGAGCCATCCAGAAGGCAGTGTTTACATGCCGAGGATCTATTCAGATGATGGGAGATGACAAAACCCAGGACAACTCTAAGATGAATATATGAGTATGTGAGAACCAAGGCATGAATAGGTTGAAGATGACAGAAATGCTAAAATACACATAGCTTCTGTAGATACTTCCAATCAAGAAGCCTCAATGAGCTTCAGGTCTACACCTTGGGGCTGAAGATTATAGACCGGACAGATGTCACAAGAGAATTGCAATTTTGCTTCTACTTCTCTAGTGAGAATGTCGTTTGGGAAGAAGGGAACATTTATGGTGTACCTAAAAAGGGGTAGGTGCTGGGCTCAATATTCCATACTAGTTATCGCATTTAATCTTCACAGCAGCCCATGAAGTAGAAATCCCCATCAAAAATATAGAAATGGCAAAACTAAACTAAGGTTCAGGGCAGTTAGGAACTTGCCTAAATCTACATGGTAATTGCTAAGCAGAGCCAGGATCCAATTCAAGTTTTCTGGAAGTCTTTCCACTAAACCACATTACATTAAGCTGAAAAGTTTTGCATAAATATTGGTAATGGGACAATATCTCTTGAAGAGATCATGAAAACGTTAAAACTGCTGAAAGCTGTCATAGACCAGATAAATTACATCGACAATCCTTGAGAAAAAAATTAGTATGGTGACCTTTGAGGAATCATGGAGAATAGGTGATGGGCAAATGGCATCCTCATTTTGAAAACAAACATATGAGACCCAGAAAGGAAGCACACTCTTGCTGGACAGGGGCCAAATCTCTTCTGCCTGGATTTCCACGATCCAGCCCAGACCCTCACACACAATGCTCAACATATGTTCAATAAGATACACTCCCTTTACAAATCTCAAGTATTGTATAACAGATTAAGAGTTAAACTTATTTTGGAATAGTTCCAAGGGGGAGAAGTTCCCAGTTACAAGGGGGTTTGCTAAAATGAAGACAAAATTCAAGAACTAATGAGCAGTTCGGGCAGTCTCAAAATAAATGGCAGTGTTTCATCAGAAAGGTAGGGAGTTGCCTATCATTAAGCTGCTCCTTGATTTAGTACGAGAAGGAGGCAGAATGGATTTAGGACCTCACCTCTGTGACGGCTGTCAGTGGTCACCTTGTCTCCAGCCTAATGTCTTGTATCTCAATCCTGGGGGTGGGAAGAAGGTAGAGGGTTTGGGCAGTGGAGAAAAGGAGTTGGATGTTAAAGGTAAATGACAGAAAGTAAAGCAAGAGCTCTCCAATTGCTGCCCCGGAAGCTTCAATTCCTTCATTCCCAGGACTTAGGACTTGAGACCAGAATCTTTAGTAACCAGCTGTATCACACTTACAGGGAAGGCTTTCATCTGCTTTGGGAACTAATCACCACCAACAGCATTACTCAGGAAAATGAATTTCAGGTTTCCAATGACTGAGTTACACTCAACCTTCCACAACATACTCTAGTAAATTGGAGACTGCATAAATTTGCAACATTCTCCTTCACTTCATTTTTTTTTCTACCAAAGAGTAGGAATTTGTTAGTGTCCAGATCACCTGATGGTGACTTCTGTAATTGCTAACAGTTCCAAAATCATGATCAAGTTAATTAACAGGCAATTACCTAAAATTTAGGCTTCCTAAAATTCTCTTTGTCCATCCTTGCCAATACAGAGCAACTTAGAAAAAAGTTAAAATGTAGACATTCTCTTTGTACAAAGAGAAAAAAGTAGGTGATTTTTAAATGAAAATTTTAAATGAAATGATTTTAGTAGTGCTGACATTTATAATTTCCTCTCCTCTCACACTAGATTCAGCGTAAGCATACTTCAGGATTAACTTCCTGTGACTGGAGGTCTTACATGATGGGCTTTACCATCCAGGGAATCACTCAAGCCAGCTGGGTGGACAGAGGCAGTCTGAAAGACCAGAAGATCGGAAAACTACCACGTCATGACTTTGCTGCCACCAAAAAAACAGAGAGAACAGGCATACTAACACACATACAAACCCAGTCCTGGTGTTAGACATGGTAAACCACAAATAAGTTTCTTCTCATGCAAAATAAGACAGATGATAGATATTTACACAATACAAATTAAGTGCTGAAAATGAAGCTTTCCTTTGTGGAGGTGGCACCATGACTATGTGGTTTCAGTGAGGGTCCACACCACAGGTTTAACTTGCAACTCTGTAGAACCAAGTTGAAGAGAGAATAGAAAATGTGCTTTGGTAGAAACCTGGATATGTGAGAGGTTGCTATGAAAAAAATGAAAACAGGAATGATAGAAGTATATTTTCTTTTATATACAAAACTGAAGTCCCAAAAAATGGTTTGTTGAAGTAGCTATCAACAAGATGTGAAATCATTTTTCCTTTGCTTTGGTTAAAACAGCCAAGGAACGCCAATCAGTTCCCCTTCCACTAACAGCATATAAACACAGTGACAGGACTACTTTTAGAACAGAATAAACAACTTAAAGAAAGGAAATTAAATTAATTTTAAACTAAAGTAAACATTTTACCAATAAATAAGTCTCTTTAAAAGGTAGCATCTTCATCCTACAATCTTGGGCATAACATATACATCAATTTAAAAAATAAAATTTCTCCCACAATAGTAATTACAGGTGTTAATGCAACAAGCTATGAAATGAAATTATTTTAATGCAACTTGAAAAAAAAATCCTAGGATCAAAAATAAAATTTTTTTAAAATGACACTTTTCTAAAATTGTACATTCTAAAATAATCGACTAATACTTTGTTACAGAAAGTAATTAAAACTATTTTGGTATTTCAATATATTCCTAAAGAAATGGTTAAAAAAAGTTTCATACACCAAAACTGGAACAGTGTTTATAATTCTGTTTATGGCTATGAAATGGCAATCAAATTCTACTTAAAACTGTAACCACCAATGATGAAATATACTTCAAAAAAATAAACATTTGGTCTTACAATCTTTAATATTGGTTAGAAAACAGACTGATGTTTGCTGCTCATGGAAGTTATTTTAATCCAATGTGCAAAAAAAAAAAAAGTGCAGCTGTCTACTTTTACTTGAAATACATAAGACCAACACTTCTACACTATTTACACACTTAAAAAGATTTTCAATTTATTAATTTAAGTAACGCTATTACATCTCCTTTATGGATAAATCACGTGCTGCAGAGAGCCCAAAAGCTTGATGACATTCTCTTAAGTGACACAAATGTATCTGAAGAAGCATACCTGTTCTTGTCCTAATTTTGATCCTAAATAAAAACCCAATTTCAAAATCAATTAAGAATCATTTTGATCTAGAAAAATCTTCCAATTTTTGCAAACGTGAAAACCTCGTCCCTGAGAGCCAGGATCCTATTCCCCCTTTGCTATCCCTCTAACAACTGGTCTACCCCAAAACCCCATCTGTTGCAAGGTGGCAATGCCCCAAAAAAGAGGAACAAAAAGAACTCAGCCCCCAGACCACCGTCATGCCTGTGGGTTTACTCAGCCTTTGTTCGGGACTTGTGACTCCACTTTTTGGGGTCGGTGTGGATCATCAAAATGAAGAAACGCTTTAGCAAAGCAACCATTATTTGTCCACAAAAACAGTGAAAAACAGTGATATAAAATTAACAAACCAAATATAAATCTAATACCGTTCTGCAATTCTGGAACTTGTTTTCATATCTGCGCAGTGTTCTTGGTCAGCCACCCACCAGTATTTTTTGCATCTACATGACGTACTTTTATCAAGTTACTAAAAATGCTGTTTTGCCCGTAAGTCCCACAGAATCGTGATGATTAGGAAATCAATGCACTCAATTATCACTCTGTGCAGTACACTTGCCAGTCAGCAAGTGCAGAGAGGAATTAAAAAAACGGAAGAAAAGTCTCTCACTTCTGAACTGGACACAGGAGTTCTCAAATTAAAATCATAAAAAAGAGGGGGAGGGGAGGGCTTACTGGCAACATTACTAGTAGACACCAGACAGGACAGTGAGACTGTTTGGTGAGAACCAAGGAACACCATTTCCTTGCAAAGTTTTCAAAATACCTAACCAAGCACTGCCTTACGTCCAGTGCGTACAATGCTCCGTTAAGTTTCCACAGCAATACAGTGACTGGCGTTCATGTGTTACCAACAATGCAGTCTCAGTCTCCGGGGCTCAGGCAAAGTGGTCCTGTCCCAGCACCTCTAGCTACAGGCGATGGTTTCCAACTGCTGCTCCGCTTCGGCGGCCATGGCGGCCGCCTGCAACTGTTCTGTCTCGCTCTGGATGGCACTGGGGGTGACCTGCTTCCTCTCACTGTGCATATTGTTCTCGTGCCTTTTCAGATCGGACGCCTTAGCAAACGCCTTGGTGCAAGAGCCACAGACAAAAGGCTTTTCCCCTCTGTGTCTTCGTTCATGATCTTTGAGGTGGGACTTGTGTTTGAAGGCTTTGTCACACATGTGGCACGCAAACGGTCTCTCGTTACTGTGCACTCTCTCGTGCTTTTTCAAGTCCGGGGCGCGGATAAAGGATTTTCCACACACCTCACAGCTGTAGGGCTTATAGCCTGTGTGGATTTTTAGGTGTTCTTTCAGGTGGGCCTGTGTGGTAAAACCTTTCGTACACATTTCACAAACGAACGGCCTGTCGGCCGTGTGCAGTTTCTCATGCTTCCTCAGCCTGCCTTCGTCGGAGAACGTCTTCCCGCACGCCTGGCAGGCGATCTGCTCCCGATGGTGGCCATAAAGTAAGTACTCGAACTTCATGTCACTGGCCGCTGTCGTCCAGCCTGGTGTCTGTTCGTCCTTCACTTCACTCATTCCATCATTAAATGTTAAGGCTTGAGGGGTCTGGGACCCCAAATCTTTCGACTCTGGGGTCTCCATGGATTCTACTTCCTGGCCGTAGCAATTGACCTTCCGAACTTCCTCACTCCCCAGCTCTTTCAGGATCGCCTCCTGAACCCTGAGCGTCGTTGTAGGCGACTTGCCGTCCTCCTGACTCGGGGGGGTGCCTTCTACCGTGTCATCAGAGGGACTGTCATCCTGGTCTCCAATTTCTTCCACATCATCATCCTGAGTGTCAGCAGCATCTCCAATGGGCCGATTTATTTTGAGGCAATACTTACTTTTAGATTGGCCGTTATTCTCGTCGGGACTAGATACATCACGCTTCTGAGAACAGAGTTTATCTAAAAATCGGATCCCGAGGATCTGACCTGATGACATCATTAAGTTAACATCTTCTTTTTTCACAGAAATCTTTGCTGTGTACATGTAGTTCAGGACCTCTTCAAATATATCAGAACGAAGAAAATCTATTTCTATTACTGAAGAGCTATCAACCTCAAGCTTCTTGAAAAGCTTTTTAAAGTAGGTGCTGCAGGCAGCAAGAACACACCTGTGTGCTCTGAATTTCACATCTTCAACCACAATGGCAATATCACAGAATTCTCCTTCCAGGCGTTGTTCATTTAGTGTTTTCAGAAACAGAGTTTTATGATCATCGTCATTATATTTAATGGTTTCAGACATACTGATGAAAAACTCCTACAAAAAATTTTTAAAAAGAGAGTTTGGTAATTATGAACCAGTACTTTTCCATACACAAAACACAGGCAGACTTTCATTTCCTAATCAATTTTCAGTACCTAACAATTTCAGAAAATCAATGTTAGAGGTGGCTCCAGAAGAGGAGTTCAAAACACTGATCCCAGCTTAGGGACTTCCATCTCGTTATTTCTATTATCTCCGGTTTATAAAGTATTTGCTTAGTAATAATAACAGCAACTTTTACTGGGCACAGAATACACGCCAGGCACTGTCCCATGTGCTTTGCATGTCTTCACAAATGTACTGATCAAATAACCTTAGACGTAGGCATTCCTAGCCCCCTTTTTTAGATGAGTTTAGGAACCTGCCCAATATTCTAGTCATTTACTGGAGAGCTGGGACTCAAATCCAGGCAACCTAACGCTATAACCTGTGCTTCCTGACAACTAGAGGTAATAACAACAAATAACTTCAAGGCTTAAGAAAGAGGTCCAAGGCAAGGAGGCTCTATTCCTGTTGTGTATAGAGGAAGAGGAGTTTTGGTGAAATAACTAATAATAGTGCTCATTTTCTACTTCCTTGACAGAAGAGACAAATCACTGTTGCAGAACCAAAAAGGGAGATCACTGCCAAAACATTCCACTTAGCGTTGTCTTCTGCTTTTTTCCTCACCAGCTTTGGGCCACTTGAATGAGGGTTAAGTTTAATATGATGGCATTTGGGAAAACAGTGACAAGCGCCTTCATTCCATCTGGATGCCAATCTATCTGCCATCCAGATGAAAGTGTCATCAAGACTGGATGTACATGACAAGTGCTCTGAGTATTTCATAAGCAAAAGACATTCTGAACTGGCATGAAAGACATCTGGGACAAAAGACCCTGCTAAAGAATTACCTTTTTAAGATAATTTGTTCTGTGTATTTTCTTTTTGAAACATTGTTTTCCTTTTATTTCACAAAGCATTCCCCCCAAAGAAACAGAATACTAATGCATAATTTATACACACACACACAAACACACACACACACACACATTTCCAAGATTTAATACCCAAAGTTATAGTTACCATGAACAACTCAGGCTATTATCTTAATGCTTTAAACACCAAATTCTTCAGATCAGAATAACTCTGATCTGGGGCACGCCAGTCCTACAAGAGAAAAGGACAAACAAGAATAAGGTAGAATCTTCCTCAATCCCAAATTCTAAACAAGAATGTTTTCAAGAATTGATTTTAAAAAATAAAACTTTCCTTTCTTGTCCTGCCACTTGCACATGTACCCATTTTCAGGTTGGGAACAGAGAGGAGGGTGACTGGCAGCATCAGGTCCAGCTCTGAACAGATATGAATGAGAACAGATAAAGGCTGTGGCACTTGGAGCATGCAGGGGACTGTACACTGGGATTGAAGGAACGTGTTGGAGAACCACTAAGGAAGTTCTCATAAACAGAGGCCATGCCCACATTTGCACAAATATTGATAGCTACATAGATACAGAAAAAGCCAGTAAGTCTCCCCTAACCCCACCATATCCTGCTGGGTATGTAGCCCTCCATATTTTATCTCTAGGCTCATATACAGTGTACATTTTTAAATGAAGTTATAGAAGTGTACATCCCCAACAGTTAACACTGGAGAAGGAACAGTAGCTGCTTTCTTCTTTCTGTGCTTCTGTGTGCATAGTACATATCACGTAGGCTACACTAGTCTTTATGGTTTTATTTGAGAAATCCAGGTGTGTTCACCTCAATCTCCACAGGGAGGCTCAAAGAATACTCCCTTTGGGGGAGTTTCAACTCTTACCAGAAGGACTCCAACCTGCAGCCCAATATCCTGAAAAAAACACGTTTCCTCCACTGGACAGTGACCACACAAACTGGTGTGGTGGGACCAAGAGACCAAGCTGCAATATTCTTACACAAAAATTGTGGTGCAAGACCTGAACTTCAAGACCAACACTCTAAAAACCCTCAAAAGTTCCCTCTACAGGAAAACACACCGATAAGATGCCTGCAGTAGCAGGGAGTTTGCACAGTGAGATCTGGGCAACATTACTTCTGAGGACTCTTGCCTGTCCCCTAGATGCGCCTCAACCTGCAGTCATCTCCAAAGGAAGGCAGCCACGCAAAACCTTCCTACCTAATTACTTCCTCTCTTCCCACTATTATAATTCTGCCTAGGGCTTGCGGGATAAAAGTGCATGGGACTAGGGAGAGGAGTGGCCCTGCAGAACCCATGACAACATACCACTGTGGGTGGTTTTTCTTTGGGGGGGGGGGAACCAGTGTGATATTTGGCCCCCACTCTCAAGATCGCCGAGGACCACTTCTTTCTACTGAGATGTTCCAGTTACTAAGTTCAGGTGAGTTAAACTGGAAGCTAGCCCTTGCGAGTATCTGTGTCCGAGTATCTGTGTCCGCGGAGGTAAAGATGTAGCCCCAACTACACCTCCATAACAAAGCTGCTCCTTGATTGCGGTTCTCCAAACCGCTGGCGCGCTCGGCCTCCGTTACGGAGCAGGGAGCGGGGGCTCTAGCAAAGTCAAACTTACATAAGCAGCGGCAGCCGCCTTCCCTACACCGGGGAAGCCGCGACAATGGCGGCCGCACGACTTCCCGGTTGAAAGCTCGCAACTTCGGGATGGGGAGGAAGCAGGGAACGAAACGCAAGACCCAAGAGGATTTGAGAGCCTCTCAGGCCTCGCTCCCGTTTCTTTCAGCCCGGGGTTGGGGGGGCGGATAAGGACGTTTGCATCCTTTCCTAAACAAAAGCTCCCAGCCTCGGAGCCCGGAGGTGCAAGGGCCACTTTCCCTTTCATTATCGGAGTCCAGCGCAGGCTGGGGGCCGCGGCTCCGAACCTAAGCGGGAGGGCCCGCGGCAGCGACGGAGGCGAGCGGGAGCGGGCGTGCGGCCGGGCTCCGCAGCCCCGCGCCGCGCCCCGCGAGCCCGGAGCTCGCGCCCCGCGCACTCCCCGGCCGGCTCGCGCCGGGCCCTCCCCCGCCCTCCCGCGGCCGGGGGCGGGGGCGGCGCGCGGCCGGCTCCCGAGCTCCGCGGGCGCACCCGGGAGTGCGAGCGCGGGGGTCCCGGCCGCCTCCTGGGCAGGCAGCTAGGGGCGGCGCGGAGGGACCCGCGGCTCGGAGGGGCGGCGCCCGGCGGGCCGCGCTCTGCGCCGGGCTCGGGGCCGTCCCCACCCCCACCCCCACCGCGGTGCACTGCGGCGGTGCGAGCGGGAGCGGCCATGAACTCCGCCGCCGAGGCTCGGCGAGCGCGCGCGCGGGGCCGTCGCCGCCGCCGCCGCCCGGCCGCTGCCGGAGCCCGCTCGCCGGCCTGCGCGGCCCCTAGGGCGCCAGGTCCCCACGCCCGGCCCGGTCCCGTCCCCAGCCCGACCCCGTTCGCACCGCACCGCTGGCGGCCGCCCGCACATCCTGGAACTGGCTGGTGCCCCAGAGCTCGGCGAGAACGCGCGTCTTCCGGGCCGCTCCTTCGCGCCGGCGGCCGGCCGCCCCCGCGCCCCCGCGCCCGCCTCGCGGATAGCCCGGGCCCCTTCCGCACCCCCGGCCCGCGCTTACCTGCAGCCTGGCACAGCCACAGACACTCGCCGTGGGCTCCCCGCGCTCACTGCAAGCAGGCCGGGGACGGGTTGGACGCGGGGCGCGGGGGCACGGTGGGTGGCAGTGTATTTTGGAATTTTTTTTTTTTTTTGGAGTTTGGGGAGGGGGCGGGGTGGGAGGGAATCGTGCACGTCTCTGATGGTAGCAGCCCTCCTCCTGCACGAGCACAGAATGTCTAGCCGGCCGTGAACACCCCCACCGGCACCCCCCCTTCCCGTGCATGCGCGGTGCGGGCTGGGGGGAAGGCGCGCCGCCGGCTTGCGCAGGCACGGAACCTGACCGGGCCTCTAAATGAGCGAGCGAGGAAAGGGTTAATCCGGGACCTTGCGACGCTTTCCATGGAGTCTACGGGGCCGCCCCTGGAGGGCCCTGGCCTGCGCAGGCGCGCGCACGCGCGCGGTTTGGAGCGCGCGGAGCCCGCGCGCGGGAGAAGAGGTGGGCGGGACAGGGGCGGGGCCTCGTGAGCAGAGAAGCGTAAGCACGAGCGCCGCTCGCGGGCACCCGCCCAGTCTGGTGTTCCCGCCTCCCGCTCAGACTCCCGGGCTCCCGCCCGCGCCCGCCGCCGGCGCAGCGCCGGGGACTCGGGAGCGCGGCGCTCCCGTGCGTGTGCATGTTCGTGGGGCAGTGCCGCCTTCGGGCGCGCGCAAGGCGGGCTCTGCGGCTGCGGGGCTCGACCAAGCTAATGGGTGGAGGTTCCAGGTACCCTCGCCCTTCGCCCACACCAGGCAGACCCTTGGACACGCACAGCGGGCTTTGGGTCTTGGCTGGTGTTTCTGCTGCATTATATATTATTGGGAGAATGGTAGGCCATCAATAAACGTTTGCAAAGCAAATGAAAAAAGTGACTTATTTCATTTGGAACGTGAGGGGTGACCCCAGTCACCCAGAAGAAAGGGAACACCCCCTAAATTTCCGGACCCAGCCAAACCTGTGCCCATGGGTTTACCTGGACATTCTCAAGGGAAAGTCACGGAGACTGGAGGCCCTATCCTAGATCATCTGTGGCAGTAGTGAGGTTGGACGTGATTTCATCTGCAGCTCTCCCTCGGAGAACGCTGATAACAGCACTGTTCTTACATTCCTGTTCAGCAAAAGTAATGGTTCCGTTGATGTTCACAGCATATCGCGTTCCCTGTGATAGCGTGGCTGGGCTTGGGGCAGGCACCGGGACCAGCCAAACATAGCTGGAGGGCACTACTGCATCTTCTTAGACTTGCTTATGCTGCTTTAACAGCATTTCATAAAAACACATAATTTAACATGTAAAAATTAGAGTAGGACCTTCTTCTTGGACTTGTGTGATAATTCCATAGTAAAGATTTAAGAAATGATACTGTGATGGGCTGTATTCAGTTCTAAAGAAATTCCGTACAGTCTCAGTTGATTTTATATTAATTTCGACTTTAGTTTCAATGTTTTGAATGGTACTTTTACACACATCCTTTTCGGTGTTCCCAAGAGCATGGCGTTTAGTAGGTCTACTGAATGAAACAAAATAGACCAGTTCTAGGATCACACGTCCAATTCAGATATTAGGTACATTGTTTAGCTTCTCTAAACCTCAGCTTCTTATTCTCTGAAACGGAAAGCACCTCGAGCAGTTGTGTGGATTAAACGAAATAATGCTCTGGTCAGTGCTTAGCTCAAATATTAGCTCTATGATGTTAAATGATCAGCCCACTCTCAGTAGATGGTGGGTTTAAGTGGCAGGGGCAGGACAGGAATGGCCAAAGTTCACGCTCCTACATGATACCTGTGTAGCCTCATTCTCTCTAAGGCCATGGCTGGGCTCGTTGATTCTTGTTTACACAGCTTTTAAGATTGCATTTCCGTCCTGTTTGGTATTTAAAGGGAATAATAATAGTACCATAGCATAGGGTTAAGCTACCAAGCTATAAAACTGTCACTGCATTTAAATACCAGGGTGTGCACATGGCTAGCACTTAGTTTATGGTTCGTTGTCTGGTGCTGTCCCCCCTTCATCCATACCATGTAATTGCACAGGTTTATATACTCATTCTGCATATATTTATTATCTGCCTGCTAGGTAAAGAAAGGCTTTTGACATATGGTTGGCTAAAGGCTTCCCAAGATTTGACTAGTCTATGAAATTAAATAGTGCAGTAGAGCTCTCAAGCACTGGACTGCATTTCCCAAGTGACAGATTCCTGGCGTCTTGGCTTTTTCATCAATTAACCCTCTTTTCTCATTTGTTTTATGGGCTCTACCCATCTGTTCCTTGGGGGTCATGGGGATGAGTCTAAATTAAAGGGGCAACACCATGAGAAGGAGGAGGGAGGAGAGAAGAGACCATACAGGAAGGGCCTGACCCAGACCTGGCACTTTGGTCACCAGCCTCAACTCAGCACTGGGCAGCACTCATTAGTCCTCAGTAAATATTGATCACAGATTAAATGACAACCCAGAACTTGATACCCAGGGGAGTTATATGGGCACACTGTGGGATTGACGGCGGGTCAGGGCCTTCCTGTAATGCACAGACCTGAGGCCCTTGAAGGAAATTTTCTCTCTTTCCTACTAAGAATGCTGTCACTCTGTGTGGATTTCTCTGTCCAGCTACTCTGCTGGGAGCACCTAATTTCTCATGTGGGATGCCCACAGACTCCTCCGGCCTGGAACCTGCTTCTGAGGATTGTGAGGCCTGATGTGTGGGGTCTGTGGCATAGAATCCTGAGTGCCAAGGATTAGGGTGCTTATGAGCAGCCCCCAGGGATGTTTGGAAATGTGAAGTCATTTGGGGTTGTTAGAAACAACATGGTGTTGATTTCTTTATCACACTGACTGGGCCCTCTGACTGGTTTGGACCAGTGGGATGTGGGCAGACAAGAGGATGGGCAAGCTCTGGGTAGAGGCTTGGAGAAACATCCTGTATTCTGCTCTCTCTCCTGTGCTTGTGTGGTCCACATTGAGAGGACCAGGCCCACATTGCTCCTGCCTCCTCAACCCAGCCCTTCAATGACAAGCAGACCTGAGAGAATGAAACTGACCCAACCCCTGAGCCCAGGCAAGCTGAGATGAGTAACAGCTCATCCACAGGTGCACGAGTGAGAAATAAATGCTTGTTTTTATAAAACCCTGGGAGGTTGTGTTTCGTGATTTGTTATCACAGCAAGACCTGATAGGCCTGCACAAGGAAAAATGTCCCACCAGAAGCCAATAAGCAACTTCCCCTCCCTGCTCTTAAAACACTGGATACAGTAAATGAAGAAGAAATATATCTAGTCCCTAAAAACACAGAGGTGTGAACACACACTTTCAATAAATAATCACATAAATCATTATATAATTGCACATTATAATACATTTTTTTTTAAGATTTTATTTGTTTGACAGAGAGAGATCACAAGTAGGCAGAGAGGCAGGCAGAGAGAGAGAGGGAAGCAGGCTCCCTGCTGAGCAGAGAGCCCGATGTGGGGCTCGACCCCAGGACCCTGAGATCATGACCTGAGCCGAAGGCAGAGGCTTTAACCCACTGAGCCACCCAGGCGCCCCTATAATACATGTTTTAATACATCCATAAGGCGTGATGGAAAAGAGGAACCAAGTTTGATTGAAAAATCAATATGTGTCTCCAAAGATGTACATTTAAGACGTGAAGGATGAGGAAGACCTAGGAAAAGAGGAAAGAGAGCATTTCAGGCAAAGGGAGAACAGTATGAAGGAAAGGGTGGACGGAACTTGGTGTGCTTGAGGCTCTGCGGCAGGACAGAACACCGGAGCCCAGTGAGCAGGTCCCAGCACCTTCTGGGCCTTGGAGCTGTGGTGAGGGCTTTGGCTCTGACGCTAAGCACAGCGACAGTCATCAGAGGGGTTTTCTTTTAAACTCTCATTTACTTAGGTAATTCTCTTAGTCTCACAACTAGAATAAATTCAGCCCTTGGAATGCAGATATGGACTTTGAATTTCAAACACCTCCAATGGCAAGACCACTCAGGCAAAACTCTTGTCACAGGTCAGGTTGTGGGGAATGTTTTAAACACCATCAAGTGAAATACTATCCTTTACTATGTAGAAATAGAAGAAAAGTTAACAATTTACTCATGAGATTTACTTTTAAATAAAATACATTTATTAAAACACTATCATAAGTAGTGTAATTCCAATCAAACTTCCATTTGAGCTGCTGTATGCTTACAGTTTCTGAAAACAGTAAGTAGAAAAAAATTGCTAATTAACAACAATGAAAATAATATGCACTATCTGAAAACCAAATAAAAAGAAAACAAATTGCCCATAAGACTCACATGAGTAGAATATACATTTGTAAAACATCCCAGGAATGATATTCCCATGAAGTTTCATTGGAACTATTCTATTGTCACTTAAATAATAGCAGTAGAACCAAAAAATGAAAAGCTCAAACTTATTTTAGGAGAAAGAAAAAAATAATTACTGCTGTGTTTCTGGATTGTTTTAGTGGTCTTGCTAAGACGAAAAATACTGTAATTATATTACCTACAAATAGAATAAAATGGAAGCAATTAATTTATAAGAGTCACATTCAAATAATCTATGATTATAGAACATTATTCTAAGAAGTATAATTATATCAAACTTCCATTTAAGCCATTGACTAGTCTCTTAATTAAAAGCAAAACACACACACACACACACACACACACACACCAAAAACCTAGGAGACAAAAAACCAAAGTTACTTTAGTAGGAAGGGGGAAAACCACCTTGTTTTAGTTCTGTATCTTCAGAAGTTTGCTTTTGTGGAAGGTGGGGTCTTCTTAGAATGTGATTCACTTCTGTTTTCTGATTTTGTGGACAGAAGATTGAATCCAGCACTGCTGTGGACATTTTGTATTGTCAATTTTGGATGTAATGGACCAGGGAAGTCCCTTGGTGGAATGAATTTCAGGAGAGGTTTGTTCTCTGTTTCTAGAAGAAGGAAAGAACAGGGTATCCTCTTCTCAGAACTGCCCCCTAGGACTTCTCTGTCACATCTAACCTCTGAAGGAAGATCCTGGGTCAGCAGCAAATCTTTGAGATGGGAGAGTTAAATCAAGAGAAAGCTCTGGGGGCACCTGTGTGGTTCAGTGGGTTAAGCCTCTGCCTTCGGCTCTGGTCATGATCCCGGCGTCCTGGGATGGAGCCCCGCATCGGGCTCCCTGCTCAGCGGGGAGCCTGCTTCCCCTTCTCTCTCTCTGCCTGCCTCTCTGCCTACTTGTGATCTCTGTCTGTCGAATAAATAAATAAAATCTTAAAAAAAAAAAAAAAGAGCTCTGAACATCTGCCAGGGCAAGGAACACCAGGACAAGTGTGCCTTATACTTGTGGATGATTTCCTGCATGGATGGAGTTGGCTGAATGGAAGGATCATTCCTGTGTGGGTTTGAACCTCATGGGGCATCTGGTCTACCCTGAGTACCCGACCCTGGATCCCCATGCCAAGATGGGCTGTTGCTCCTCCTTCCTTTGGAATCTGGTCAGCCAGAAGATTCCTTCATGATCTTCTTGGGTTAACATGAGAAGGAGCTGGGCGCACTCTTTATGGGAACACTCTGTACTATCTGGGCAACTCTCATAAATATTATTTCAAGGCAGTATCTCTGCATACGTAATTATTTTTCTCTGGCTACTTTCAAGATTTCTTTTTTCATTTTCGTTTTTAGCATTTTGATTATGATATATCTGCGTATGGAGTTCATTAAGTTTATCCTCTTGGGATTCATTGAGCTTTTTGGATCTGTAGGTTCATCTTTCTCCAAATTTGTGTAGTTTTCTGCTAGAACTGATAAGCAAATTCAGTAAAGTTGCAGGATACAAAGCAATATGCAGAAATCTGTTGCATTTCTATACACCAAATGAATGAAGCAGGAGAAAGAGAATTAAGAAAATAATCCCATTTACAACTGCACTAAAAATAATAAGATACCAAAGAAAAAACATAAAGAGGTAAAATATATGTACTCCAAAAACTATAAAACGCTGATGAAAGAAGTTGAAGATGACATAAAGAAATGGAAAGACATTCCAATGCCCATGAATTAGATGATTAAATATTGTTAAAATGTCTAAATTACCCAAAACAATCTACACATTTAATGCAATCCCTATCAAAATACCATCATCATTTTTCACAGAGCTAGAACAAATACTCCTAAAATTTGTACAGAAACATAAAGATCCTGAATAATCAAAGCAAAGCTAGAGGCATCACAATTCCAGACTTCAAGTTACATTACAAAGCTGTAGTTATTAAAACACTATGGCACTGGTAGAAATATAGACATCTAGATCAGTGGAACTGAATAGAAAACCCAGAAGTAAACCCACAACTATACTGTCAATTAATCTGCTATAAAGCAGGAAAGAATATCCAATGGGACTTGGGCACTCTTCAACAAATTGTGTGGGGAAAACTGGACAGCAACATACAGAAGAGAGAAACTAGACCACTTTCTTACACCACACACAAAAACAAATTTGAAATGGATAAAAGACCTAAATGTGAGACCTGAAACCATAAAAATCTAGAAGAGAACACAGGCAGTAACTTCTTGACATCAGCTGGAGCAACGTTTTTCTAGATATATGTCTCCTGAGGCAAAGGAAAACCAAAAATAAAAACAAACTACTGGGACTACATCAAAATGAAAAGCTTCTGCATAGCAAAGGAAACAATCAACAAACTAAAAGGCAACCTACAGAATGGGAGAAGATATTTGCAAATGACATATCTGATAAACAGTACCCAAAATACATAAAGAACTTAAAAACTCAACACCCAAAACACAAGTAATCCAATTAAAAAATGGGCTGAAGACATAAACAGACATTTCTCCAAAGAAGACATCCAGATGGCCAACAGACACATGAAAATATATTCATTATCACTTACCATCAGGGAAATGCAAATTAAAACTACAGTGAGATATTGCCTCATACCCATCAGAATGGCTAAATAAAAAACACAAGAAACAACAAATGTTGACAAGGATGTGGAGAAAAAAGAACACTTTTGCACTGTTGGTGGGAATGCAAACTGGGGCAGCCATTCCAGAAAACAGAATGGAGTTTCCTCAAAAAGTTAAAAATAGAACTACCCTACAATCTAGCAATCACACTACTGCATATACACCCAAAGAATACAAAAACACTAGTTTGAAAGGGATACATGCGGCCCCTATGTTCATAGCTGTATTATTTATAAATAGCCAAGATATAGAAACAGCCCAAATACCCATCAACTGATGAATGGATAAAGAAGATGCAGTGTATATACATAATGGAATATTACTCAGTCATAAAAAAGAATGAAATCTTGCCCATTTGCAACAACATGGATGGAGCTAGAGGGTATAATGCTAAATGAAATAATTCAGTCAGAGAAAGACAAATACCACATGATTTCATTCATATGTGGAATTTAAGAAACAAATGAGCAAAGTGAAAAATGAGAGAAAGAGAGGCAAACAGACTTTTAATTATAGAGAACAAACTGATTACAGAAGGGAGGTGGGGTAATGAGGAAATAAGTGATGGGGACTAAGGAGTACACTAGTTGTGATGAGCACTGGGTGATGTATGGAAGTGTCGAAACATTATATTGTACACCTGTAACTAATTTAACACTGTATGTTAACTAACAAGAATCGAAAAGAAACTTAAAAAATTGGGAGGTAGTTTTCAGTGATTAATCTTTACATTTTTTCCAGCATCACATTCTTTCTCCTCTTCTGAGATTCTAATGACATGAATGTTGGCATTCTTTTTCAGTATTCTCATAGGATCCTGAGACGTTGTTTTTAAAAATCTTTTTTTTTTCTCTGTTATTCAGATTGAATAATTCCTGTTGATTTATCTTCAAGTTCACTGACTTGTTCTTTTGTCATCACCATTCTGCTACTTGGTCCATCTCATGAGTTTTTTCATGTGAGGTGTATTTTTTCTGTTCTAAATTTTCCATTTCATTTTTCTTTATATCCCTTACTTCTTTGATAAGACTTTCTATTTTTTTATTTCTTTTAAGAGTACTTATAGTTACTTATTGGAGAATTTTAATAAAACCTGCCTTTAAGTTTTGGTTGCTTAATTCCAACATCTTTGTCAACACAATGTTGTCTTCTGTGGATTGTCTTTTCACAAATGAGTTAAAGTTTCCTGGATCTTTGTATACTGAATAATTTTAGATTGTGTCTCAGACATTTGAAATATTATAAGACTCTGGACTTTGTTAAATCCTATGGAAAATGTTGATAATTTTAACAATCAATCAGGTTAGGTTCTGGTCACAAATTTTAACACATTTTCTGTGGGCTCTGGTTGGGTATATTTGGAGTGCTGTCTGCATCTGTCTCAAGTTTTCTGTGCATTTGCCAGTCTAAGATATGGGCTATAATCAGTTGGTTCAGTTTTCAAAGTTTTTAATATGCTGATTAGGATCAGATCCATACCATGTTCAGCTCCAAGGTGAGCCTATGATTTGTAAACAATTTTATGGGGCTGCTTTCTGGACTCCTTCTTTGTGTTCTTTTTGGAACTTTCTGTCTTCCTGAAGTCCCCTTTTCCCATTCTTCAGTCAGAAATTTGGGGGCACATGTATGACTGAATCTGAACCAAGTGCTAGGAGGACCAGAAGGGAAAAAATGGTAAACTCACTGCTGGTTTGGTGATAAACTTGCTTGTTTCCTATATACACTTAACTTAAATAGCTATGTTTCCTCCAAGGGCTGGTTTTTCATTTTCAGTTCATTTTTCCATGTAGTTTTACTTACATTCAGGTCTACATATTCTTAGATTTCTTTATTATTTCCTTTTAAAACTAGTGTTATTTAAGAATCCGAGTGTGATGTAATCATATAATTTTTTATGATTTTTAAAAAATTATTATTTTTTTGTCTTTTTTAAAATTTCTTTTCAGTTAACAGAATTCATTGATATTATTTTGTTTTTGATAGATTTTTTGAGCTATCTTTTTTTAGTAACTTCTGATTTTGAAAGAATACAGTAAAAAGAATTCCTATAAACACTTTACCTTTATCCAGATTTGCCATTATAACATTTTGCCCCAGTGGCTTAGTCATTTGCTATCTTTCCTCTCTCCTTCATTATTTACACATGTACACAAACACATTTTTTTCTGAACTATTTTTAAAGAGTAAGTTACAGATATTATGCCCCTTTTCCCTAAATATTTCAGTGTGTGTTCCTAAAAATAAGGGTGATCTCTTATATAACCACAGTACAATTATAAAAATCAAGTGTTTACTACTGATACAATACTATAATATACAGTCCATATTCAAATTTCACCAATTGTCCCAATAATGCCCATTGTATTGCATAGCTTTTTTTAAAAAATTTGTTTAAAATTCAATCCAGGACTGCCCCAGCACATCTGGTTATAAAGGATAAAGAAGATCTTTTGTCATTTATTTCCCGAGTCTTTTTTATATGCTTCAACACCAATACTGGCCCTTTTTCAAGTTCTGTGATTTTTGTTTTGCTAAAACATCTCTATGAACATGGATTGTATCCTTTTAAGTTTAGTAAACCACCAGCAAGACTCCTCTTCCTTGCCGTACCCTTCTCTGATTACCAAAGAATACTGTTTTCATCTTATAGTCCCGCATTCCTAAAACCTTGAAATAATTTTAGTCTCCTTTCTTTAGTCCTCTACCTCGTATCAGTTTCACAGCTCAGCGACTTGAATTACAGTTTTCTTCATTTCTAGAGGACACACCTTCAGATTTGACTTTTGTCCTTAAGCAAAGATCATTTTATCCTCGAGAGTGAAACACATATTCTTATATTAATATTCAAAATATTTCATACTCTTTGAGCTAGCATGTTACTGAAGCCGAGAATGGCTTCCTCTGAGCTTTTGTGAAAATGTGAACACTTTCAATGTACGGAACAGATCTTTATCCATCACATGGGCTGATGCTTGTCCATTATCCCTTTCCTGCTCCATGACAGGGTCTGGACACACAACACTCCAGCCTGAACCATTCCACTTCAAAAGGTTGACAGTTTTCTAGTTTGCAAATGAATTTTGAGTTAAATCTCCTATAGTTAATACTAAGTGCAAATATCTACCAAATTCTACTTATGTGGAATTCCGATCTCTGTGAACTAAACTACTTAGGATCATTTTCCTGGTCCTTTATTGAAACTGGTTATCTGTCATATTGACATTATGAGCTTATATGAAATATGTAAACTCTGTTACATTATTTCTGGTGTTTTGTAAACTGTTTAGTGTACATATCACACATAGAATCAACTCATCAGTTTGGGTTAGAATTTAATATTTTAATTTACCAAAATTATCATCATGATGCCAAATGTTACTAAAGCTGTTTAAAAAAAAAAAAAAACTACCCTGCAAAGCATTTATTCTTAGTTTTAGTGAGCTAAAATTATAGTTTACTCTTTCGTACAACCAAAAAGCTATATTATTTCTGAATCATAAAGACTTCACTCTCAGCACAATAAATAACTCAGTAAAAATTGAAATAAAAATTTCTCTCGTCGACATCTGTTCACATGGATTTGTGCAGAAGACGGATTGCTTTTCTGTGTCGCTTCTACCCTCCAATACTATGTTTTTGCTGTTCCTTGAGCACACCTGGCACGTTCCCTTCTCAGTACCTTGTGTACTTCTGCAATATTCAGGCTGAAATATTAAAATCTATTTCAGATTCTCGTCATCTAAATCAAATTGTAATAGTTGGTCCAACGGTCCCTGAAATGGTCCAAGCTGTTTGACCAACCGTTACAATATAATGTTCTTTAGTCTTTTTATCTACTTCAAAATTCAGCCTTCCTTTACAAAGAGGCAAATTTTCCACTTAACCCACGAAAGAAAAACAGTGTAATTGGTGGGAAATTGCCCAGTCACTGGGACTGAACTTGGATCACTTACCGATGTTCCTAGGCAGGTTACTTTGTGGTTCCAGATTCAGTTTCCTTATCTGTACCATCAGAACAAAAATAGAATGTACCTCCTAAGGTTAATGGATTAATTCAATAGTTATGAGTCCCCATCTTGTGCCAGGCATTGTAGGTGCTGTAGATATGGCCTAAATAAAACACACAAATATTCCTGCCCAGGAGGCAGACAAGAAACAAATAAATAATTGAAATGTATATTATGTCATCTCATGATAAATGCTGTAAAGAAAAGTACAGCAGAGGAGGGACAAAGAAAGGCTGGAAATATGGGTGAGTAATTTTCAATGAAGTGATCAGGGAAACCTCACCGAGAACACATCATTAACGCAAAAGGCCTGAAGGAGGTGAGCAGTCTGGGCAGGTGAAAATCATAGCAAAGAACCTTCCAGGGAGAAAAGATCAGTGACCACAAAGGAGCTAAGGTGGAAATATGCCTTTTGTGTTGAAGAAACAGCAAAGACAGAAGTAGAAGAAAGGTACATGAGAAGAAACATGTCCCAGTCCCCACTCTTCATCAGTCTGGGAGAGACAGATGACAATGTGACAGCTTTTATTTCAGTTTTCTGCTGAGACACTCTATTTATGTTTGTTGAACATGAAATGCCCAACACATTCTAATTTAACAATGACTTGGCATATTTCTGGACAAATTCTAGCATGGCTTTAGAGCCTCCTGAACTAAAATCTTCAGAGAAAGGGGGGTAGTGACTGGTGTGGAGGGGGTGGTAGGTGGAAGGGGACAGCAACAAGGAGGGGTGTAGGCTGGTTGGTTGATGACATGACCATCATAGCTATAGGCTTTTATAGAGAAGAAAGGGGGAAACGTTTGCCAAGGGAAGGAGGACACCTGCTCTCTCCATGAAGGAGTATAAACAGGAGGCGTCCCACCTGGAGAATTATGGGCACAATGGCCTCTGGTGACCGTCAGGATTCTGGTAGCTCCCTGAGGACAGTCCTTGTCAACCTTGGCTGCTTAGGGTGATTACCTGGGGGACTTTAAAGATACTGGTGTGGAGCCCTGCCCTGGGAGGTTCTGATTAATTCCTTTGGGGTGTGGCCTGAATGGTCAAGAGTTACAACAACTCCCCAGGGGATGGCAAGGTTAAAAACCACTTCTTCAGGGGCACCTGGGCAGCTCAGTCATTTAATCGCCTGCCTTCGACTCAGGTTATGATCCCAGGGTCTTGGGATCAAGCCCAATGTCAGGCTCCCTGCTCAGCAGAGAGTCTGCTTCTCTCTCTTCCTGTACTCCATTTCCCTGCTTGTGCTTGACTTTCACACACACTCCTTCTCTCTTTCAAAAACAGAAAAAAAAAAAAACTTAAAAAAAAAAAAACAAAACACCCAGACGCCTGGGTGGCTCAGTGGGTTAAAGCCTCTGCCTTCGGCTCGGGTCGTGATCCCAGGGTCCTGGGATCGAGTCCCACATTGGGCTCTCTGCTCAGCAGGGGGCCTGCTTCTCCATCTCTCTGCCTGCCTCTCTGCCTACTTGTGATCTCTGTCTGTCAAATAAATAAATAAAATCTTTAAAATCTGAAAAAAAAAATAAACAACCCACTTCTTTATAGCAAAAAACATGAGGGGACCATTCAGGAAGATTCAGGGTGATGAGAGATTTACATAAGATAATTCTTTTAAGACATTAACTCAGTTCCTGGTACACGTCAGCTATGGACTTCCTTCTCCAGACGCCAATGCTAAAATTCTGGCAGAAGTAAGAAGGCAACATTTATTCTGCAGGATGGGACTCACATTAAATGGAGAAAAATACGTCTGGGGATTCTTCACTCCATCCAAGATGGCATCTTTATAACGCTCCTCCATCTTTCCATGTTCAGCCCAAAGCTCTGTCTGGAGGTTGGTCATTCCTCACCATCCCTGCTTTAAAAATCAGACTATAGACAAGGTTGAACTGAGTAAGTGGAATGTTCCTCTTCCCCTTGTAATTTGCTTGGGAATCAAGCCGATTTGTCGGCACAACTAGCTACCCTGTTAGATTTGAATTCCAGTTTTTCTTTGGGATGAATAGGCCAAGCATGAATTTAAGCCAGTTAATTTATTAGCTGCTATTATATATATATTCAAACTGAGGAATAATAAAAGTAACAAATGACCCTAAATATTGCATGGCTATCTTTATGGTTAGTGAACAAGCTAATATATTTTTGCATGTTCCTCTTATCTGATATTAATCAAATTATGATCTCAATCTTCAGTTAAAAAAGAAACAATTCAACCAAAGTCCTCAGAAATTCATAAAGAAACATAGATCTTTTCAGAGCTAATATTTAAACCGTTCGAGTAACTGGAAAAGGAAATGATCAGACAAATTACCTCATTGGCTTCTCATTCTGTCTTCAGTTTCAGAGTGAAACCGTTTATCTTTCTAAGCAGATCTTTTTGGAACAGTCTATATTTCATTTGAAAAAGTTATTTACATAATTCCATTCTACCACTGTTTGCAAAATATCATTTAGAATAATTTAAACAAATATTCATGAGAAATGTGTGAATAATAAATTCTTTTTTAAAAAGTAGAGCAGTTAGGTATGCTCATACTTCCCAACCCAAGGGAGTTATAAATTTACCAACATATTTGTCTTACCTCTGAACCAGCCGGTATATTATAAGCCACAACTAGAGTAATGTTCCACCAAAAAGGGTAACAGTTTACATTAGGAGCTTCTACCTGTATTTTGAAATAAATTCAGACTTAGGGGAAAGTTGCAAAAATAGTACAGAGCTCTCTGATATATCCCATCGCCTAGTTTCTCCATTGTTAATATTTTATTTTACCATAGTACAGTTGTCCAACCTGAAAAACTGGCATTGGTGCCTTACTATTAATTAAAGTTCAGATTTACTTGGATGTCACCATTTTTTCCCGTTCATGTCCTCTTTCTGCTCCAGGATCCAGTCCAGGAGCCCACACTGTATCTAGTGATGTGCCTCCCAGTCTCCTCTGGTCTGTGACAGTGTCTCAGTCTTTCCTTCTTTCCCATGAGTTTGGCTAAGAGCACCAGTAGGTAATAAAGAATATTCCCCCAATTTAGATTATTCTGGTGCTTTTCTCATGATTACACTGCGGTTATGGGATTTGGAAAGACTACCACCATGGTGAAGTGACCATGTCGTCACATCATCCAACTATTTGAAAACTGCTAAATTTGGACTAAATACACGCTCAGATCTTTCCCAGTCCTAAAATGCTATGGTTGTGTATTTTATAGAGCCCCCTATTTTTAAGCAAATATGCATATGTGTTTTTAAAACAAACACAAGTCTTATAAAATATGGCCTGTAATTTCACTCAAGTGCTAAGCAGACAGGGAAGCCCACATCGTCAGTCTATTGGCTGAAACAGATCAACATTCTCCTCCACAAGCCATGCGCTCTGTTGGAACTCTAGCATCTACAGATTTGTGCCAGTATACTAAATATCCCCATCCTTGCCTAAAGTGACTCATAGGAGGCAGATATATCAGCAGCCCAAGCATAGTTCAGGATAAAAGGAAAAGAATAAAAAATCCAATTAAAAAAAAAGAAGTTAAGAATATATCCAATTATGGGGACATCAAGAATGAGAAAGAAGCTTCTAGTTGGAAGAATCCAGGATTCCTCGACTGAGAGCAGGAGGAAAATGTGGAGAGGAGAGATGAGCAAAGAAAAGAGAGAAAACAGAGAGGAAATCGCTGGTCAGCAGACAAACCATTTCATTAAAGTGATTTTGTAGTTGACTTATTTTCTGTCATGACCACTCAGTCTTATACTTCAAAGCAACTGGAACTTAAGAGATTTGGAAATTAATATTAAAATGTTTTCAGGGTAGTGAATACAGTACTGAGTAGAGCCTGTATAGACACTAAAGACTGGTATGACATTTGCTTTGCATTTGTACAATGCTCACACATTCATTATTCAATTTGATCGCTGATATGCCCTGTACGCTTCTATTTCAGAAGGGAAGAGATGGAGCCATCGTTATAGCATTTGAAATCCTGAAGCCCTTCCTTGTAGCCTCCACCCTCGTTTTGTAGATGAGACGACAGAAACCTCGAGATGTTACAACTAGTACCCACAGTTAGTTAGCAGTAGAGAATGGCACAATCTCCGCACACCTAACCCTCCAGGACGGCTTGCTGGCTACTCCAGAGCAAGTAATAAGGCAACAGGGAGTGCCCACACAGTATGTCACGAATATTAACTCATTTATCCTCACAACATGCTATGAGGTAGGAAGCCCCATTTATAAGCCACAAAACGAAAACGCATCAAAATTAAACAGTTTGCCCAACGCCAGACACAGAGCAAACAGCAGGCTACAGATTTGAACCCAGATCACCCAGCTCCAGCATCTCCAACCCCTGTACCAACTGCCCTAACTCAAATGCCGATTTCCTCGCCTTTTTGTTTCATTTGCTCTCCCGGGAATAGGAACCTTTGAACTGCTGTGATTGTCACACACATTCATAGAATGTTGGGAAAGGTCCTCAAAAAGACATGACTGCCAGTTGAAGCATGAGCTGGACCCCAGGGTTCAGAAGATCCTGGCCCCCTCCCCATCCTTGGAATGTGGATTCCACTTGCCTTTTCCTGCTCCCAGAGGCTGCTGCAAGGACACCCCTTGAGATAGGGGTGTGGTGTTGAAAACACCTGCACAACATATGCAACTGAGCCCAGTTAAGGCCTCTTTATAAATGTTTACCATTTGGCAGATGGCCGCAGGGACACATTCGTCTTACTGCTGCCCACGACAAGCCTCCCGTGCAAGTTCCATTTGCTTATTAAAACTGCCACCCACCAACCTGGAGTGGCCTGCCTCCATCGCTGTGTCTCCTTGCCCTCTGCTTAAGGCGGCTGAGTTCTGATTACATCCAGGAAGTTCTGTAGAGGTGAGGAGACAGAATCTTGAGTTAGAGGTGTAATCACTGCAGAAGAGAGTCTCCCCAACTGGGCAGAGATGACAACGCTTTCTTGTGACAGTTGATACAGCTGCTGCATTTCTCCTTATGCCGGTCCCTTCCAATTTTGCATTCAGAGTATAAGGGAACAATCCAGTCATGCCACACCCTCCCAAATATCCAGAGAAGACAGGGAGGAAATCGAGGGTCATCAATGCTCCTCTCTGCACCTACTATGCTCTGCAGAGCTGTAGCCATGGACAAGACAGACAGAATCCTGCCCTTGAGGGGATTCTGCATTAGTCATGGTGGGAGGTGGGGAATTCAGGATGGCGGAGGTAAAGCTTTCTGATAATACCAGGGGCAAAGGGATCACTTGTTGGAAAAAAAAACAAACATATAGCAGGTTACCGCTGTGAATAAAGTTGTCCTGAATATAGTAATAAATACACCATTAAGCATCAGCTCTTTTAGAAGAGATAGTCATGATTTTGACTGTAATATGTACAGTAATAGCAGCTAACACAAGACAGGATACTTTTCGTAAGATTCATGTCGTGTCCAACCGCGAGATGATTTTTAACATTCCTTTTTAAAAAAGATCTGTCAAAGTTTCATATTTTTCAAAGAGAAAGCACTTTATCCTACCTGTTTAGGAGAGGAAGCAAATTACAAACCATTTGAAATTAATGACGAGATACATTATCTTCTGTCCCTGAACAAGCCCCTTTACTCCAAAGACAAAAATTTCCAAACATACCTGACATTTTCCCTGTCACCTCTGGAAGCTGAAAATATTTCAGTGCCGGAGATTTAAATCAGAAATAATTCTTCAGTTTTTGTGTGCTGACAAGAGGGAGATTGTGATATCTTCAATAAAGCATAAGGTCTGTGGAACAGGAGATGTGGAGAACTCAAGCTCAGAAAGTCTTCATGTAGGGGCGCCTGGGTGGATCAGTGTGTTAAGCCTCTGCCTTCGGCTCAGGTTATGATCTCAGGGTCCTTTGTTCGAGCCCCTTGTTGGGCTCTCAGCTCAGCAGGGAGACTGTTTCCTTTCCTCTCTCTCTCTGCCTGTCTCTCTGCCTACTTGTGATCTCTGTCTGTCAAATATATAAATAAAATCTTAAAAAAAAAAAGTCTTCATGAATAATCTTCATTATACTTTGAACTTCCAATCCAGCTACTCATCATGTATCCATGCTGTTCAGATTTCATTATTTATGATTCTGATAAAACTTTAAGAGTAGGCAGTTAGACTATAAAGAGGAGCAATTATTTAGTCTTCTACTTAGCATTTTTATTTATTGATGCTGACTCATAAATTCCTTGATATGGTCATGTCAAGCCGACACTTCCTTAATTTGCATGCAGTCACAAGAAGGAGTTATGACTCTGATATCACAACAGGAAATCTCTCTTTTAACTTTGGTGACTCCACAGGGCATCCATTGATGGCTGGCTTGTCATTTGTTCATTTTTGCCTTTGCTATTATTTTCTCCCCACACAAATTTCTTGCCAAATGTTTCTGGAAACAGCATGGTTGTTTTCACTGGGAATAACCCACTGTTGGATGCTTATATTTCTTCTGCTGTCAAATTCATTAACTTGGTCAGAATTGCTAAAGCTCTAGTCACAAGTAAATCAATGCTTCATGTGAAATTCCTCATTTTTACTGTTGAGGTGTTAAATGCAATCTAGACTCATAAAATGATTTATTTCCCCACGGAGCAGAAAGGACAATAATCAAGTATATCCAAAATCGTTATAGTCCCCGCAGCAGCTAGATTGAACTAGAATCCAAATTATCTCTAGAATCCTTTATGCATCCCAATTCCTTCCTTCTCTCATACTTGCTAGTTTTAGAAAAACAAATATTAGTCTAAGGAGGCTTTAGCTGAGGCAGTCATTATGATTTTTTGTGCAGTGCTATGAAATTAATGTTCTTATGGTTATTTCATGTGGATCCCCTCCACGTACAAAGCACTGTCAGGTTGTGGGAGTCAATATTTTAGAAATGGAGAAACCAAGACTTGGAAGTGAGGTGACTCGTCTAGGATGCAACAGGTAACAGATGGCCTTGCCGATGCGAGAGTCTTCTGACTCCCCAGTCACTGCTCCCCACTCCAGACTCTCCTGAACAAACCAAATGAAACAATAAGGTCAGAAGATAGAGGTGATGTAGTTGACAATTCACAAAAGGATTTCAGTGCTGGGATGGCCAAGCACATGGAACCTTTGGTTCTGTTCAAAATCCATGAACTTTATCTTTTATTTGATGTCTGTGGTCCCTTGGGTTTCTTCCACTCCTTTAACCAATTCCATTTGATAAAGATGCCTTTTTTTATCTGACATTGCTTTAAAATAGTATGAGCTTTGAAACTGTATTCACCCTGCGTTTGAAATTAAATTCTATTACCATTTGTGTGACCTAAGGCATGAAAAATCTCTCCAAAGCAGAGGAGGAGATGAATTAAAATTTACCTCCTCATTGAATTACTCTGGGGTTTTTAATGATAATTGTGTCAGAATATGTGCAGTACCTGGCACAAAGAAGGTAATCTACAAAGGTAAATAACTCTCCTTTGACACCATCATATCCTATCTTCTGGGTGCACTTAGGTTATTTGTACTTATAGCGTGGTACAGTGATGGTCAAGGGAATAAAAAGGGAAAAACGAGGCTAAGATAAATTCCATATACATCCTCTATCTACAATAGTCGTCTGGTCCAACATCTGTATCAGAAAGATGAATTTGGATTAAAGCATTAGGAATCTCCCACTGAAGTAAAAGTTACTTAGTACTTTATACATTCAAATTGTTTAAACCTTTCCTTTAGAAAATTATGAAAAACACAGAGATTTTTAAAAATCTCAGTATCACAAGTTCACAATGAAAGGATGCATGACCCTAAGTATACCTAGTTTGTTAACGTTCATTCATTTATTAAATAAACATTTATTGGGTTCTTATTATTGTGTCTAGTTTCCCGAAGCTAGATAGAGAAGCAACCAAAATTGCAAGGGGAATTCTTGAATTAATGTCTCCAGTTGATGGGGAGAAAGATAGGCTTCAGGTAGACTTGGAATCCACATAATTCCCGATAGATAGGAGACTGGGGACACCTGTGATGGAGGAGCTATTTCATGATGAGGTAGGTGTTAGGAAGGGGGAAAGGGTCCCTTCAGGTCAGTGGCAACAGTGTTATTTCTGCCAGACTTCAGTGGTTACATGATCATGAAGTGCTGTCCACTGGGCATCTGGCCCCAGACTCCTGGGCACCTCTGGGAAAAATGACATAGAGTGTGCCACTTGTTTTGGACTCTGACTTTAATCATGAATGTCAAAGGTGAAAGAAGGATTAGTTTATATAGTCTATGCCTCTCTTTTATAGATAAGGAAAGTGAAGTTCATAGAGGTAAAGATGTGCCTAAGATTACCCATCCCATTAGAAGCAGAGATGTGACTGGACTGTTTTTAGGGCAGACACATCAACACCTCTCACTGCCTCTTGAGCAGAGTGTCATGAGGAAATCAGCATTTGGTTCCTTTAACTGGGCTTTAATTCCCCCTCAGACATTAACATGATGAGTTAAATACATGAAGGACTAAAGAGTGACAGAGACATATCTATAAGGACGCTGTTTTTATGCAATATTTATAAATTTTTTATAAATTTATATAAATTTTTAAATTTATAAATATTTAATATTTATAAATATATAATATTTATATTTATATATTTATATATATAAACTTATATATTTATATATTTATAAATGTTACAAAATCTTTAAAAAAAATACCAAACAGGTCTTCATGAAATCCTATAAAAATTGTTCTTCCAAAAATAACAATGACTGGGATCCCCTTGGTGGCTCAGTCAGTTAAGCATCAGACTTTGGCTCAGATCATGATCCGGGAGTGGAGTCTGAGATCAAGCCCTACATCAGGCTTCCTGCTCAGCGGGGAGTCTGCTTCTCCTTCTTCCTCTGCTCCTCCTTCCCCTACCTCTTGTGCCCTCTCTCTCAAATGAATGAATAAAATCTTCATTTTTTTTTAAGATTTTATTTATTTTATTTGACAGGCAGAGATTACAAGTAGGCAGAGAGGCAGGCAGAGAGAGAGAGAGAGAGAGAGGAGGAAGCAGGCTCCCTGCTGAGCAGAGAGCCCGATCCGGGACTTGATCCCAGGACCCTGGGATCATGACCTGAGCTGAAGGCAGAGGCTTTAACCCACTGAGCCACCCAGGCGCCCCTAAAATCTTCATTTAAAAAACAAAACAAAAACCAAAACCAAAAATGACAATGAGTCCCTTAACAAGAGTCTGAGGCTACAAGTTTGAAGGCACAGGTCATCACTGCCAAGAGCAGTTTTCTTTCAGAAAGATCATTTGGAGAGTCTTAGGGATTACAACATTTCAATACTTGATTTCTCAATATGTCACACAGAGTCATAAGGCCTGCCCACCCTCTTCCAAAGCAAGGTCTGATGCTGGGAAATGATAACTTGATAGTAGATGAGAAAATTTGATCTCAAATATGTAAAAAAAAAAAAATTGTGCGTGAGAAAAACTGAAAGAACATATTTCAAAGTGTTAATAGTCATTCTGTCTGGATTGTGGGTGATTTGTTTCCTCTTGAAAACCTTTTCGGTATTTGCTAGCTTTTCTGCATTGAATATACATTATATTTATTCTTAACAAGATATTATATGTAGGTATGTGTGTGTGAATGAATAGATATACACACACTTCTAAGAATATTTTGGGAGTCCGTATCTTCCCGGTAGGCACTTGGTGCAATCATAAGCTTATGGCAGGCAGTGCACGTCACAAACGGGGTAGAAGGTGGGGGGAGGGATGGGCGTTCATAAAATGTTTTCTTAGACTTATAGGATCTCCAGTTCTAGATGGACTGCTCCATAAGGGTCACTGGGTTGTGAATAATCAAATGGCCCTCAGGTGTTATTCAAGATGGGGCAGAGGGTAAAGGAGGGTACAAGTGGGCAGCCACCCCCCACTCCCCACTCCAGTCCCTCCAGTACTACCCAAAACACTGAAATTTAAGGAAAACTTTTCTGTCCTCCATTTGGCCCCTGGATAACTTGTTTCCAATATCCTGACCAACCCATCCCCACTAACTACCACTCACAAGAACAACGGAGAAACCTCACAATTAAAGTTGTTGGCTTCCAGTCCAGGAAGGTCAAATAAAGATATGGGAGGTCTTGAGAGGAGGCTGAGGAAATTCCATTAATACACAGGTGTTAATATTCGTTGGGAATACATTTAGATTAAAGCCTCATTTGCTGACTTGAGAGAGTTCTATCTGGGCTCTACTAAAAAGGAATGCATTTACGTACACTTAACATGGTGGGCACTTCAAAATGCATGTAATTGTTGAATCCCTAGGTACACCTGAGACTAATATTATATGTCAGCTATACTCGAATTAGAACAATTCTAAGACTAAGCCTTCAAAAAAAATAATAAAAGGATGCAGGTGTGAAATCTTAACGGCTTTGTAGAGGATGCTCCACAGAGGATGAAGAAACTGTGAGGGTCCTTGGTCTCTGCCTCCTGCCCTCCAGCCTCCCGGCCACTCTCCACATGTACTTACTCTGGATGCTGCAGAAGTCCTCACCCTGTCCTTACCCGGGTAGCCGACGCGGGCCCAGTCATAATTCCACATAAACCCAAATGCAAAGACAGGGCGGGGGACATAGCTCAGAAGTGTCCCAACCCAAGCTGGTGACGAATGTAGTTTTCACACCATGCTGCAGTTAATATGGGTCCTGAGTAGGGCTGCCAGATAAAATACAGGCCTATGAAATTTGAATTGTAGATAACAAGTCATACATTTGTATGCAAGGGTGTGTAATTATGCTAAAAATTATCTGTTGTTCATCTGAAATTCAAATCGAACTAAGCATTCTGTATTTTTATTTGCTGAACTGGGTTAACGCTAATCCTGAGTTAGGTCATGATGTCCAACAAAATAAAGTGTTAATCCAACGTAAGCACTTAAACCCTGCTGACAGTCCAGTTCTTATAGTCAGTCATTGTCTTTTTTTAAAGGTCCGTATTTTATAGTATTCCGAATTTATGTTATCCGGGGTTCTGAAAAGTTCAATGGTATCTTTCATTTGCAGGAAAGGAAATGATTTTAATGCTGATCTGAGATCATTTATATAATTGTGTTTAAGCTTAAAGTCCTTGAACTAGATATCCTCCACATTTCAGATTAATCCTAATTGGTAGCGGGCCCTTTTCATTTTTAGAATTAGTCTGATAACCACTGAGAGACAGAGACTGAGGCTACATTCAATTCAGAAAATGATTGGATCAGAGGTATGATAATGCATTCTCAATGTGTCATCTATCCAGAAGGTGGCGATTGAAAGATCTGTGGCATAGCCCAAGGAGTCAGTCCCTCGCTGTTTCACAAAGATCACGATCCCGAAGACAAATGTTTTTTCTTGTAACAAAGGCAGTTAAATCAAAGAGGGAAATATTCAAAGTGGGATGAAAGGAACAGACATTAGGAAAGACTACATGGTGACTGGAGAAAAACAGGAAAAGATTTTAAAAGTTCTCAATCGTGGGGCACATTACAACTGCTGGCTTTGTCTCTTATAAAATTTCCTTTCCCATTGTACTAACCCCACACTTCCCTCCAGTCTGCTGGAAAACTGCCCAAAGAGAAAAGGTTTTCAAATGCTAATAGGTAAATTCAGGCAGCCCCTGACTGAAAGGAGGAACTAGTTACTCAGTAATGCTCCAAAGCAAGGTCAGAGGCAAAGCAAACTTGTCTTCTCCCAAATGCTAGATGACTGCTTTCCAATAATCCACCAAGAAAGTTCGTGCCCAAGGGCAAGCATGGAGCCAAAAAAATAAAAAAACAGCTGGGGTGGAAACCCCTCAAAAGACGTGGGATCAGAATTTCCGAACTTCAGCCGCCACTCCTCCAGCAGCGAGCTGTGACTTTGGGTAAGCTCTTCAGTCTCTCCCTTTTAAAAGGAAGTTGAATAAAATAGCTCGTAAGATTCCTGTCCAGTAAACTCCAAAGAAACTTCATGCCATTAGTTTTCCCCCCAAACCCTCACTTCTCTTGCTCATCTTTTCCTCCTTTTCTACCTGGTAAAGCCCCAACTCTCCTCTCACCCACCTATCCTGATCTCTTGTCAGGAAGCCCAGGCAGCTGAGAAGTCCGGGAGCAAAGGGCACAGCTGAAAAGGTTAGCCCTGCCCCCATCCAGAGCCAGCGGCGCCTACCCTCAGTTGGCAGAGGTCCTCCCTGAGTTTCGAGAAAATAGAAAACTCCCTCCCACCTCTGCTTCTTTTTATTTATTTATTTATTTGACAGCACAAGTAGGCAGAGAGAGCGGGGAGCTGAGCAGAGCTCTCTCCAATGTGGGGCTTGATCCCAGGACCCTGAGATCATGTCCTGAGCCGAAGGCAGAGGCTTAACCCACTGAGCCACCCAGGCGCACCTGTATCTCTTCTTTCTGCCTGTTCCACAGATT
Organism: Lontra canadensis; assembly: GCF_010015895.1. Taxonomy (NCBI): domain Eukaryota; kingdom Metazoa; phylum Chordata; class Mammalia; order Carnivora; family Mustelidae; genus Lontra; species Lontra canadensis. Next base: position 1,991,961 of record NW_022631051.1, read on the forward strand.
TGTGGCTGTAGCACTAACTGCTTCCCTTTTGCCATCTCAGGAGAAGGATCTTGCTTTAGATGATACTCCGTTGATCATCATTTCTCTACGACATAACATTCTTCCACTTGACTAGAGAATTTCCTTAGCATTAAACATTTATATAATATATTAAAAAAACAAAAACAAAAACTCCTCCCTTGTCTCCTGGTTGTGGTTTCCTTTCTTAAGAGTTAGGCTCTTGAAAGGGTGGACAGTAATGATCATATCTGCTTTATTTTTTTTTTTTAAAGATTTTATTTATCTATTTGACAGAGAGAGAGACAGACAGGGAACACAAGCAGGGGGAGCGGGAGAGGGAGAAGCAGGCTTCCCGCCGAGCAGGGAGCCTGATGTGGGGCTCGATCCCAGGACTCTGGGATCATGACCTGAGCCGAAGGCAGTTGCTTAACAACTGAGCCACCTAGGAGCCCCTCATATCTGCTTTCTTACTCCAAATCCCTCTTTCATTCACTTCTACCCAGCTTCCGCCCCTGCTGCCCCAGTGAGTGCCCCCTTGAAATCACCACCTGCCTTATTCCTAGAGCCAGAGGACATGTTCCAGCCCTCAGGCCTAACACCATTTGCCCTGAAATGTTCTCTCTCTTGGCTTTTATGAGCTCTCTCTCTTTCTCTGTCTCTCTGATCTTCCTTCTCAGTCTATCCTTTCAATGTTGATATCCCTTAAGATAAGGTCTCAGGCTCTTCTTCCTTGGCTGGATTCACTTACCAACTTTCTAACATGCTTCATTTTTCAAAACTGTACAAGTCATCCTGCTCTTGAAATCCTCTATGTCCTTCTCAACGTGGGGGACCAGCAGGCATTTTATCACCAATCTCAGAAACCTGAGCCCTATCTTTAAATCCACCATTTTGGTCAATATCCTATCAGTTTCACATCTGTAATGTCCTATTCATTATCAGGCAGATCTGATCTTGTCATCACCACTGGCCGGGTCTGTGACGCCATGCTGAACACCCTTAGAGGTCCCCTTGCCAGGGACCTCAAAGCCTTTTTAAAGCCATCCTTTTCACTTACCCCACTGATCTCATCTCCAGCTACTCTCCACGTTGCAATCTGTATTTTTGTCAAAACGAATGCCTGTGGTCTCCAAAATGTGTCCTTCTGGGACTCCTCCAGGGCCTTTGCACATGCTTCTCCTTCTGCTAGAATTCTACATCTTGTCAGCTGACTTATTTCTACACATGCTTCATAACTTGGTTCTTTGTGTTCTATCCGCCAGAAGTCTTTCTGGTGCCCCAGTCTAGGTCGGTCCAGTCCAATATCTGGAATATAGCAAAAATGTAAAATATCTTGGAAAGTTCAATGAACTGCTTCAAGGATTTTCTCTTTTAACAATTACTTTTATCCTATTTTTGAAAAGCCTGACTTCGTCCATCCTTCAACTTTATTTGTACTTCTCCTTTTGTTCTTCGGGTCTTATCCCATCTTACATGTATCACTTTTAATTCTGTCTTCAGCCATTCTTATAAAACATTTTCCAAAGAAAAATGTTCAAGAGAAGCTGATGGAGGTGTGGGGTTTTTCAACAGAAGGTTGAAAAATGAAACGTATATGAGAGTGGTGCATAGTTTAGTACAGAATATCTGGCCCTCCAGACACTTCCTCAGGGTGATAGGAGTGGAGCTTCTTCTGTTTGGACTCCTTCAATTTTAGGCATTGTATAAAGCCTCCAGCCTTGAACAGAGGAGTTTTCAGAGAGGGGCTGCATTAGAATTACTATGTGTATAAGTGTGAGCGTATTAGTAAAGATACAGACTAAGCTTCTGTAATAAAGAACTTAAAAAAAAAAATACTGGCTCCAACAAGGTAGAAATTTACTTCTCACATAATAGGTATAGCCAGTTAGTCCAAGGAGGCTGGGAGAGTCTATCCCAGGGCTCCAGCTGCCTTCTGTCCCGTCGCTCTGCCATGCTCTAGAATTGTTCTGTCCAGTATGGCAGCCACTACCCAGGCATTCCTACTGAGTTCTTGAAATATGGCCAGTCCAAATTAAGACATGCTGCAAGTATAAAATAATTCAAAAACGCCAGTTTTCAAAGACTTTATATGAAAAACAAAACCCAACAACTCAAAATATCTCATTAACAACTTTATAGCAACTGAGTGTTGAAATAACATTTTGGATATATTGGGTTAAAATACATTATTAAATTTAATTTCATCCATCCTTTTTACTTTTTTGTTTAGAAAATTTAAATTATGGGGTGCATGGGTGGCTCAGTCGGTTGAGCATTTGACTCTTGGTCTCAGCTAGGGTCATGACCTCATGGTCATTAGGTTGAGCCCCACATTGGGCTCTGCACTCAGCAGGTTGTCTGCTTGAGATTCTCTCCCTCTCCTTTACCCCTCCTTCTGCTCGTGCACATGCAATCACTCCCTAAACCAAATCTTTTAATTTTTTTTTTTTTAAATTACACTTGTTCACATATTTCTATCGGACAGAACTGTTCTAGAATATAGTGCCTTATCTTCATCTATACAGTAAAAGCTGGCTCATAGTACCATATACATGGTCAGAACAAAAAAAAAAAACTGGAAAGAAAAACGGTAGAGGGAAAGCCTTTTTTTTTTTTTTTTTTTTTTTTTAGGGAGATGTGTGATTCGTGCACATACTTCATTCACACTTCATTGGTGAGAATAAAGTTACATGGCTCCACCAAGCAGCATAGGATACAAGGAAATGTAGTGTGTGTGTGGGCAGCTATATGCCCTATTGGAAAGAGAGGAGGGAGAATGGATTCTAGGGTAACATACTAACTTGTGTCTGTCACATGTATGTTTCTAAAAAGAGGTATTCAAGGGGACTTTTTAAAAAAAAATTATTTATTTATTTGACAGAGAGATCACAAGTAGGCAGAGCAGCAGGCAGAGAGAGTGGGAAGCAGACTCCCTTGCAGGGCTCGATTCCAGGACTCCAGGATCATGTCCTGAGCCGAAGGCAGAGGCTTAACCCACTGAACCACCCAGGCACCCCTTAAGTTGACTTTGAGTAGAAGGGAGTTGAAAGGTTTTCCCTGGGAGAGAGGAAGGGGAGAAATAGGGTAGAAAGACATTCAGAAACCTAATGAAAAATCACCAAACTAAGATATTTCAAAATCTGGGTTGAGAAAAAGTAAAACCAGGCAGAAGAGATCAACCATGGCTCAGGGCAGAGGGGACTGACCAAGGAAGAAGATGCTCCTGTGCTTGAGGCAGTGAACAATATAGGAAGGAAGGAGAGAATATAGAGTCCGCTTTCTGCTTCATAGCTAGAGCCTCAGAAATTTGGGTATGGCTTTGCTCCTAAATGTGTGAGGATTAATCTGGAAAATGAGTAGCAAACTGATCTCTGAGGAGCCTCACGATCTCAGGACAGAGGAGGATGAGAGAGAGAATGTGATGGTATATGGTTAGTACACAGGTGAATCGGATGGATTGTTGAACACGAAAACCAAGGCACAGAAGAATATATACTTTATGTTCAGTTTATATAGCCTTCAAAAAGTGGCAAATCTAATCAATAGTTATACACATCAAATGCTGATTGCCTTGGGGGAGGGTAATGCATGAGATGGGCTGTGAGGTAGGCTCTGACAAGCAGGTAATGTTCTATATCTCAATTTGGGTGAGGTTTTATATGGGTATGTTATTGGGTAAAGGTGATTACTGATGTGTGAATACTTTTATGTATTGATATTATATTTCCAATAAAAACTGTATAGAAACTAGGGGCGCCTGGGTGGCTCAGTGGGTTAAAACCTCTGCCTTCGGCTCAGGTCATGATCCCAGGGTCCTGGGATCGAAGCCCCACATCGGGCTCTCTGCTCAGCAGGGAGCCTGCTTCCCCCCCACACCCCCTGCCTACCTCTCTGCCTACTTGTGAACTCTGTCAAATAAATAAATAAAATCTTTAAAAAAAAAAAAAAAACTATGTAGAAACTAATAAAGAGGGGAATGAGTTACTAGGACTGATAGAGAGCCCGCGTTATAGACCAATAATGAATCATTCCAGTGGGGCTTGGGAGTCTGACCAAGAGAGCACATTGCTGCTCTCTTAATACTTGAATCAAATCAAGTTTCTGTTAGCGGGGAAGGAGAGAGTAATCCTGAAGTAGGCAGCAGTTGGTGACTGAAACAGGAAGTTAGTTTTTTTTTTTTTTTAAAGATTTTATTTATTTATTTGACAGACAGATCACAAGTAGGCAGAGAGGCAGGCAGAGAGAGAGAGAGGAGGAAGCAGGCTCCCTGCTGAGCAGAGAGCCCGATGAGGGGCTCGATCCCAGGACTCTGGGATCATGACCTGAGCCGAAGGCAAAGGCTTTAACCCACTGAGCCACCCAGGCGCCCTGGAAGTTAGTTTTAAAATGACTCCGCTCCCTATTCATTGACCTGGATGAATATACACCATAAATTTTGAAATAAGAAAGAGAAGATGCCATATTTTCATTCTATTAAAAATGCCTTTCCCTTATATAGAGAATAATGTGCAAGAAGACACCCCAGGCTGTGAATATTGGGTCCGCAAGGGGAGATGGGTGAGGGAAATGGAGGGCCAGAGCTCATCAGGGTTTTCTTGTTTTGGCACTGTTCTACGGACTATCAGGAAGCATAGGTACTTTTGAATTTTTTGAAGTAGAATTTACCAGGAAGATTAAAATGAAAAAGGCCAATAACCTAGTAAATTGGAAACTGAGGTATTAAGAATGGGTGAATTTCATAAAATAGAGAGGGTATGAGACTGGAGTAGACCTGAAGGCCAGGTGGTAACATTTTCTTTTGCTCTTGGCATCTTATCCAGAGAAGCACTGCTTTAGCTCCTTCCCCCTTTAAGAAGCCACAGAAACAGGGATGCAAAGCATAAGGGACTCTTTTTTTTTTTTTATATTTATTTCTTTATTTGAGAGAGGGAGACAGAGTATGAGAGGGGAGAAGGTCAGAGGGAGAAGCAGGCTCCCCATGTTGCTGGGAGCCCAATGCGGGACTTGATCCCGGTACTCTGGGATCATGACCTGAGCTGAAGGCAGTTGCTTAACCAACTGAGCCACCCAGGCACCCTCATAAGATACTCTTAACCCCCAATGCACTAGGAAACAAACAGAGGTTTGCTAGAGGGGAGGTGGGTATAGGGAGGGGTAATTTCGTGATGGGCATTAAGGAGGGCACTTGGTGGAAAGAGCACTGGGTGTTCTATGCAACTAATGATCACCAAATTCTACCCCTGAAACTAATAATACACTATATGTTAACTAACTTGAATTTGAATTAAAAATTTAAAAAAAAAAAAGCCACAGAAACAGAGTGTATGTTTCTTTCTAAGTGCTTTCGTTCCTCAGAGCCATTGTTTAAGTTTGAAAACTGTTAGCACAGAGTCTCTTGGGAAGCTCACTTCCCAGCAGGATTTAATTTCTTTCTTTCGTTCTTTTTTCTATCTGTGCTTTGGGTATTAACATCCGTGGAGAAGGGGAAAGTGGGAAAAATTTGGTTTTGTCTGGCAACACCCACCTGCCAGAGGCATTCCTTTCCTGGGAGGAGAGAACTCCCCACGATTGTGAACAAAATCAGTTTTTCAGCAATCTGGTTCATAGATCTGAGGATCGGAGCACTCACATGAAGATTTTTTTTGGGGGGGAGCTTATATGGCATATTTTCATTATATTGTATGGAATTTAATTTACTTATCATTTAAATTTTAGTTAATGAACATACAGTGCCATATTGGTTTTGGAGTAGAATTTCAGTGATTCACCACTTACCCACAACACCCAGTGCTCATCCCAACTAGTGCCCTCCATAATTCCCATCACCCATCTAGCCCGTCCCTTACCTCCCTCCCTCCACCACCCCTCAGTTTGTTCTCTATTGTTAAGAGTGTCTTATGGTTTGTTTCCTTCTCTTTTTTTCTTTTCTCCCTTCCCATATGTGCACCTGTTTTCGTTCTTAAATTCCACATATGAGTGGGATCCTATGGCATTTGTCTTTCCCTGACTGACTTATTTCACTTAGCATAATACATTCCAGCTCCATCAATGTCACTGCAAATGGCAAGATTTCATTATTTTTGATGGCTGAGTAATATTCCTATCTATCTCTATCACCTATTCTTTGTCGACTCACCAGTCAATGGATATTTGGGCTGTCTCCATAGTTTGGCTATTACTGATAATGCTGCTATAAACATCGGGGCACATGTGTCCCTTCAAGCCCGTATTTCCCACAAAGATTTTCCATCAGTTATTTGGCTGTCATTTCTGTGTTCTCTAATAAATACTCATTCACATTTACACAACAGTGTCAAATTCACCTTCAGTTTTCCTCATTTATTGAGTTTGCCTTAAACTTTTCTCAGGGTATGAGACCAGTATCAGCAAAAAAAGGGTAAACTGCTATATCATTTATTTGATACTAAAATTACTCATTTTTGCCTTCCTTCTTGACTATGAGTTTTATGGAAGGCAATGCATATAAGTTATGCAAATACACTTAAGACTTCATTGTCAAAATGGTATGCATTTTATAAAACATTTTTTTAAATGCTTCCAGGAATATTGCTTTTGTATTTCTCAAATTAGAGGTAAGTCCTTCTTCAAGTGGCTAGGTGACACTGGTGTGAATCCAATTAAGTTCAGGGTTACTATTTAACCCTGAGGATCAAAATAGGGTTTTTTTTTTTTTTATTGTTACAAAACTAACAAGAAGAAAAACAACAAAATAATAGCACTACTAAAATTTAGTAGCGGGAGGAGAGACTCAAAACAAATGAAAAATAAGCCATTCCTTTACCTTTCAATGTGATAGCTAATGGACACTGTTTAAAAGTCAATAAATCAAGAAATAGTAGTATAAATATACTATTAGTAATAACAGTGTCAAATCATCATATGAACTAAAAAGAGCAATAGTTAAAAATATTTATCATAGGGTGCTTGGGTGGCTCAGTGGGTTGGGCCTCTGCCTTCAGCTCAGGTCATGGTCTCAGGGTCCTCTGATGGAGCCCACATTGGGCTCTTTGCTTCCTCCTCTCTCTCTCTGCCTGCCTCTCTGCCTACGTGTGATCTCTCTCTCAAATAAATAAATACTTAAAAAAATATATCATAGAAATGGGCATGGGGGCACCTGGGTGGCTCAGTTTGTTAAGCCTTTGCCTTTGGCTCAGGTCATGATCATGGGGTCCTGGGATGGAGTCCCATGTTCAGGCTCCCCTGGCCAGTATAGAGTGTGCTTCTCTCTCTGCTTCTTCTTCCTCCTGTGCTCTTTCTCTCAAATAAATATAATCTTAAAAAAAAAAAAGAAAGAAAGAAAGAAAAGAAATGGGCATTGATGAGATGGGAAGTGACAGAAATTAGCTTTTTCTTTTTTCCCCTTTTTTGTTGTTTTTTCCCCAATGCACAGTCATCCTGGTGAAAGGATATGTCCCTTAGGAGGAAGGTGAGGAGAAAGATTAACAGTGTAAAATTAACAGTGTAGAGGGGTCTTCCTCATAGGGATGCCAACATTCCTTCATTGAAGGGATTCTGGATCTGTAAACTGGCTCAAGTCTGGAATTTATTGGGAAGCCATGACTCTGTTTTTATGATTCAGGTTACACTTTTGTTTACTTGACCAGAACTCTTCCACTCATATAGATCAAAGTAGAGTTTAGTAGGCTCCCCATCTCTTTCACTTCCAGAAATACCATAATCAACCAGCTGATGCCATAGGTCTCTGAGAATGAATCAGATTATTCTGGTTCTGCTTTGATGCTGTTGCACCTCATGGTATCCATGCCCCCCTTGCCTTTGGCAGCTGAGTGCACCAATGGCTCCTGTCCCGCGGGATCCAATTATCCCCACGGCATTTAGGTTTCATAGTTCAATGGCAGCAGTTCCCACTGTAACCTCTTTCTTCCCCTAGTTTTATTGAGATGTAACTGACACACAACACTGTGTAAATTTAAGATATACAATGTACTGATTTGATATATGTATGTGTAAACATGTGACATGATTACCACAATAAGGTTGGTTAACACATTTAGCACCTCACAGTTACAGTAATTTTTTTGGCAGTGACAACAGTTAAAATCTATTCCTTTAGCAACTTTCAAAATTTAGAATACAGTATTGTTAACATAATATTACCTTACATCCCCACAATTTTTGCACCTCATTATTGGATTTAAGAAGATTGTTTTAAAAATTAGTCCTCCTGATATGCAATATAACATATAGTGCATTGTAGTTATAATTTGCATTTCCCTCTTTACTAATGGTATTCAACATTTTCATGTGTCTATTGGCCATTTGGTTAGCTGTAGAGTTCCCATACAAATGCCCGAATGTCCTTTCCTATTTTTCTTTTGGATTGTCTTTTTTTATTTCAGACTTGTGAGAGTTTAAAAAAAGATGTATATATTCTAAAATCATGCCCATTGTTACACATTCCTACTTCCTGGCTGTTTTAAAAGTCACAACGGTGTATTTTGATGAATAACATTTCTTTTTTTCCAAGTTTTTATTTAGATTCCAGTTAGTTAATATGCAGTGTAATGTTAGTTTCAGGTGTAGAATTTAGCGATTCAACAGTTCCATACAACACCCAGTGTTCATCATAAGTTCCCTCCAATAAATGCAAGTTCTTAATTTAAATGCAGCCCTATTTATCCAATTTTCCTATACAAGTTTTATTGTTTTGTTGAAGAAACCTTTCCCTATGTCATATTGTAAATTTGTATTATATTTTCCTTTCACATTTAGATCTACAACTCCCCTGGAATTGATTTTTTTTTTTAAGATTTTATTTATTTGACAGAGAGAGATCACAAGTAGGTGGAGAGGCAGACAGAGAGAGAGGAGGAAGCAGGCTCCCCGCCAAGCAGAGAGCCTGATGCGGGACTCGATCCCAGGACCCTGAGATCATGACCTGAGCCGAAGGCAGAGGCTTAACCCACTGAGCTACCCAGGCACCCTGGAATTGATATTTTTTATGTGTATGGTATGGTATAGCGGTCAAGATTCATTTTGTAATTTGGATATCCAATTGTCCCATCACCTTTCACTGAACAGGTCATCGTCCTCACAGTGCTGAGCTATGCGAACTTTTCATAAATTAGTCATCCATATACATGAACAAGGGATTATAGATTCTCTGCTCTATTCCTCTGGTATATTTGGCTATCCTTGCAGAAAAACCATGCTGTCTTAACTACTGTAGCTTTATAAAAAATCTTGTTATAAACTAGAATAATTCCTCCTGTGTTTTTTCCTTTTTTACACTTTCTCCAATATTATTGGCCCTTTGCATTTTCCAAATAAAATTTAGAATTATCTTAAACAGAAGAAACTTGGTAATAATTTTTTATTGGGATTATATTGAATCTATAGATCAATTTGGGAAGAATCAACTTCCTTAACTTTATTATTTTTTTAATTTTTATTTGACTTCCTTAACTTTAATCTGTTAATAAGAATTTTAAGTCTTGGGATGCCTGGGTGGCCCAGTCATTAAGTGTCTGCCTTCAGCTCAGGTCATGATCCCCAGGTCCTGGGATGGGAGCCCCACATCAGGCTTCCTGCTCAGTGGGAAGCCTGCTTCTCCCTCTCCCACTCCCCCTGCTTGTGTTCTCTCTCTTGCTGTCTCTGTCTCTGTCAAATAAATAAATAAAATCTTTAAAAAAAAAAGAATTTTAAGTCTTAAATCCCTTAATCCAAGTTTGTAATTCCTTAATATGTTACATCCTTCCATTTACTTGGTTTTACTGACTTTTCTTCAGTACTTGGTGAAATGGTTTTGCACATTTTTCAGTTGACTTATTCCTAAAGGTTCGATACATCTGATGTTATTTTGAATTAAATCTTTTAAAATTATATTTTTAATTGTTGCAGCTATGAAGGAATACATTTGGGTACCTGATGATTTTGCTAAATTTAAAGTTGCTAATAGTTTGTTTGTGTATTATTTTGGATTTTCAACTTGCATAATTGTGTCACTTGCAAGTAACACTTCTACTTTTTACTGTAATCCTGGTAACTTTTCTTTATTTCATTTATTTGCTTGCTTATGTATTGCCTCACTGTGCTGGCTAGGCCACATTACAATGTTGAATTTAAGTAGTAAGAGTAATAAGAGAACCAGATAAAGTTCCTAATCTCACAGGAAAAACTTTCTTTTATCTTGAAGTTGGTGTTTACCACAGAGCTTTTGGTACTCTTCATTAGATTAAGGATGTTCCCATCTGTTACCAGTTTGTAAAAAGCATTGACCTTAAATGCTGAATTTCATCAAATACATTATTCTGGATTGTTCCCTATAACCATGTGCATATTTTTCTTTATTAATAATAATGAAATAAATTGAAATCATTACTTCTCTAATATTAAAACAACTTGTGTCCTTGGAATAAAGCCAATTGTTTGTGATGAATTATCATTTTCATTTAACTTGAATTTGATTTACTAATTTTTTTGTTTAGGATATTACATGTAATTTTACAAGAAATATTGACTATGCAACTCACTTCAATTTTATTTAAATTTCTCCATAATAACAATTTCATGCTTCTTCCCCAAAAGATGTTCTTTGCACAAATAAACATGTTACTTGCTATGAACTGAACTGTGTTTCCTAAAAATTCATATATTAAAACACTAGCTCCCAGTGCAACTATATTTGGAGATAGGATCTTTAAGAGGCATTTAAGGTTAAATAAAGTCATAAGAGTGGGGCTCTAATCTGATAGGACTGGTGACTTTTTAAGAAGAAAAAGAGATTCTCTCTCCCCATGCATGTACCAAGGAAAGGCCATGTGAGGACATAGTTGAAAGACAGCCATCTACAAACCAGAAAGAGAGCATTAACCGTAGACGGAATTTTCTGACACCTTGATCAAGGACTTCTGGCCTTCAGAACTGTGAGAAAATTAGTATTTCCTATTTAAATCACCCAGTCTGTGGTATTTTGTTAAGCAGTGTGAGCAGACTATGACATCACTTACATCCCCAAAAGAGAGACACAAAATCCCACCAGCTGTGTATGCATCTCTAACTGTTGTTAATTGCCTTCCTAGCTCATTTACAACCCCACCTGAATATTCTATCACAAAAAGACTAAATTGTAAAGTTAACAACCATGAAAATCCTTTATTCCAAGTAATACAGAAAAGAAGGATGATGGAAAAAAATATTTAAAATATGCAAATTCATACATGACAAGCAAGGAAAAAATATGCAAGGCTGCTATAATCCTCATTTCTATTACTGGTTGCAAGGCTATAGTCGATAACTTGTAACTTCATTTTTCTACTTCCAACCTCATGGTTTCTGGGCTGTCAGCCACCAAGTTGGGAGTTTTTATTTGACAGAGTAATCTGATGTTTCATTACTGAAGGGCTTGAGTTCTTAGTCTTTGCTGGGTTGCAATTTTGTGTGAACTTTTATTTATGGACCGGGAAATAGTAACAGATGCCCCAGAAGAATCTTCTCATTCCCATATATTATTTCTCTGATCCCATTTTATAATAGAAATCAACTTTTCACATGCATGGTTATCAGAATCAATTTCCCCAACTAGTTTCTGTTGGTTCAGGGACATGAGGACCCTGAAATGGCCAGACAGTAGTTTTCTACTTCTTATCCTATGTATTCTTTATTATGTCTCCTGGTAGAAGCATCCCTCCTTTGGGAAGTGAAACCTTTAAACCAGAGCCAAATGTGTAAGAAATAGAAGCAAAAATCCTGGGAGTGGGTTAGTAAGTTTAATAATAAGAGGAGCTAATCCTACATCTACCTCTTTATTTCCAGACCCATATTAGGGCAATTAGAGAAATGCATCATATATTGAGTGCTGCCTCAAAGCATATTCCATAGGATAATGTCCCATCTCATAAAATGTTGTCTTTCCTTTGCACCATGGTGAATCTTTAGGAAGCTATCTAAAGGCTCTGTCAGACTAGATGCTTCTTGGTAATAGGGTACCTAGTAAGACCAGTGAATTCCATCATTGCTCTTCTCGTGCAGCAGATTGCTTTTTCTGACCAGAAGCGATGTTGTGTGGGATTCTTTAATGATGAATAAGGGGTTTCTTAGTTTCATAAGAAATATTATAGGCAGTGAGGGTAGTCAGTGGAGACTAGAAGGAGTGACTACTATTCCCAACGCAAATACAGCAATACAAGACTTCAAGGAACATGAAATACCTAAGTAATGTGAAACCACCAAAGGACCATAATAATTTTCCAGTAGACAATCCAGACTTAAGATGTGTGATTTAGCCAATGAAGAATTCAAAATAGCTATTTTAAAGATACTCAATGAGCTGCAAGAAGACACATCAAGATGATTCAATGAAATCCAAAATATGCAAAATAAAAATTTTAACAAACAGATAGATTTAAAAAACAACCAAATTCTAGAGCTGAAGAATACAATGAATGAAATGAAAATGCAATAGTGAGGATCAATATCAGAATGGAGCAAGCAAAAGAAAGAATCAGTGAAGTTGAGGATACGACCTTTGAAATTATTGAGTCACGAGGAAAAAAAAAAAAGAATGAAGAAAGCCTATGTATGGGGTGCCTGGGTGGCTCAGTGGGTTAAAGCCTCTGCCTTCGGCTCAGGTCATGATCCCAGGGTCCTGGGATCAAGCCCCGCGTTGGGCTCTCTGCTCGGTGGGGAGCCTGCTTCCCTTCCTCTCTCTCTGCCTGCCTCTCTGCCTACTTGATCTCTGTCTGTCAAATAAATTAATAAAATCTTTAAAAAAAAAAAAAAAGAAAGAAAGCCTATGTAAACTATGGGATACCATGAAGGGACACAATTTGTGAATTATTGAAATCTCAGAAGAAGGAGAGAGAGAGGGAAAAGAGCAGCATGCTAATCTAAAAAAATAACGGCTGAAAACTTTACAAATGAAGAAACAGATATGACTATCCCAGGTCTAGAAGTTCACAGGTCCCCAAACAATTCAATTTGAAAAGACCTTCTCTGAGACACATTATAATGGAATTGTCAAAAATCAAAACAAAGAGAACATCTTAAAAGCACTAAGAGAAAAAAACTTATCACTTACCAAAAAAACACCTCCCCATAAGGCTATCAGTGGATTTCTCAGCAGAAATCTTAGAGACCAAAAGAAAGATAATATATTCAAAGGACTGAAAGAAAAGAAACCTTGCCAATCAGGAATAATTTATCCAGCAAATTTGTCTTTCACAAATTAAGGAGAGAAAAAAGACATTCCTAGAGAAACAAAAGCTGAGGGATTTCATTACCACTACACTTGCCCTACAAGAAATGCTGAAAAGATTCTTCAAGCAGAAGTGAAAGGATGCTAATTAGTAATATGAAAACATACAAAAATATACTACACATTGGTAAAGGTAAGTATAAAGTCAAATTCAAAATAATTTAGTACAATAACGTGATGGTGTGTTAGCCAATTAACTCTACTTTCTTTAGTAGAAAAGTAAAAGGCAAAAGTATTAAAAATAACTATAGCTACAATAATTTCTTAATGAATACACAATATAAAGGGGTAAATTTTCATGTCACAAACATAAAATATAGGGGGTGGAGTAAAAGAATACAGCTTTTGTGTGTGATTAATGTTGAGTTATCAGCCTAAAGTAGACTGTTATAAAACGTTTTATGTAAGCCTCATGGTAATGACAAAGCCCATATCTACAATAGACACATAAAAGATAAAGAGAGTGGAATCAAATGGAAAAATCACCAGTTCACAGAATTGTCAATTCCTTTATAAAGGAAGATAGTGAGACAACAAATGGAGAACTATAAAACATCCAGAAAATAATTAAGAAGAAAGCATTAGTAAGTCCTTACGTCTCAATAATTCCTCTAAATATAAGCATATTATACTCTCCCATCAGAAAGCATAAGTGACTGAATAAATGAAAAAAACAAAGACTCAGGTATATGATGCCTACAAAAGATTCATATCAGGTTAGGGCAAGAGACATGTACTACACTAAAGGGACGTCACTCACACACTCTAAAGCACATTCTTGAAGACTCATGTCAGCTTTAAGGATACACATAGGTTAACGTAAGGGTTTAGAAAAAGATAGTCTATGCAAGGGGAAACCAAAGAGAGCAGGGATAGCCATAGTTTTTCCAGGCAAATAGATTTTAACTCAAAACTTGTAATAAGAGACAAAGAAGGGGTACCTGTTTGGCAGTAGAGCATATGACTCTTGATCTTGGGGTCATGAGTTCAAGCCCCATATTGGGCATAGAGATTAATGTGTGTGTGTGTGTGTGTAGTCATTATATGTAGTCATTATACATATGTTATATGTGTGTGTGTGTATAGTCATATATATATAGTCATTTTACATATATAGTCATTATATAATGTCAATATATAATTATATATATTTATAAAGTCAATATATATTTAATGTATATTAAATATAAAGCCTATATAAAGTCAATATATACTTAATATACATATTAAATATGTAAAGTTTTTCCAGCGAGATAAACACAACACCAGGCAAAGTGGGTGCAAGGCAAGATTTATTAAAGGCACTCTCCCACAAAGTTTCAGGGCTCAGGAGGAGGGGAGCTAGGAAAGTTGCGCCGGGAGGAGGTGGGCACCCTCGGGCGAGGTTCCGCGACTCTGGAAAGTAGAGTGGCGGAAGTCGCGCCTAAGGCAGGGAGGAGGGGGCTTTTAAGGAGTCTCCAGGGGAGCTCAGGGGTCTTTTGGCAAATTTCCCTTATTCGGATATTTCGCCTGCTCGTCGGGGTCCCATTGGTCCATAGGAGCCCGGGGCGGGGGTCTCAGATTCCTGCTTGGGCCTTTGTTCTCCTGTCCGAGCTCAGGTCTTGTGGTGGGAACTTTCGCCATCTTAAGTAGCCCTTTCTGCCAGCCCAACAAAATATAAAGTCAATATATAATTATATAATGATAAAGAGACAATTCATCAAGGAGATAATAACAACTGCAAATATGTATGTATCTAACATTGGAGCATCTAAATATATTAAGCAAATATATATATAAAGGAAGAAATAGACAACATTACAATGGTAGGAGAATTCAAGATACTACTTTCACAAAGGATAGATCATCTGGACAGAAAACTATTAGAGAAATGGTGGGTTTGAGCTAGACTTTTTAGAACAATGGATGTGATAGACATATATAGAACATTCTACCACCAACAGCAAAACACACATTCTTCTTGAGTGTACATAGAACATCTCAAGGATACACCATATGTTACGTCTAAACAAATCTTAGCAGATTTAGGAAGATTGAGATTATGCTCAGTATCTTTTCTTACCGCAATGGTATAAAACTAGAATTCAATAATGGGAGGCAAACTGGAAAATTCACAAATATATGAAAATTAAACAACATACTTCTGACCAACCAATGGGTCAAAGAAGTAATCAAAAGAGAAATTGAAAATATCTTGAAAGAAATGAAAATGGAAATACAACACACCAAACTTAGGGGATGCAGCAAAAGCAACTACAAAAAGGAAATTATTTTTAAATTTATTTATTTATTTTTATTTTTATAAACATATAATGTATTTTTATCCCCAGGGGTACAGGTCTGTGAATCGCCAGGTTTACACACTTCACAGCACTCACCATAGCACATACCCTCCCCAATGTCCATAACCTCACCCCTCTTCTCCCAACCCCCCTCCCCCCAGCAACCCTCAGTTTTGTGAGATTAAGAGTCACTTATGGTTTGTCTCCCTCCCAATCCCATCTTGTTTCATTTATTCTTCTCCTACCTCCTTAGCCCCCCATGTTGCATCTCCACTTCCTCATATCAGGGAGATCATATGATAGTTGTCTACAAAATGGAAATATTATAGTGATAAATGTCTACATTAAGGAAACAAGAAAAATCTCAAATGAACAACTAAAATTTACCCCTCAGGAAAGTAGAAAAAGAAGAAACAAAACTCAAAGTTAGCAGCAGGAAGCAAATAAAGATCAGAGCAGAAATAAATGAAATAGAGACCAGAAAAGCAATTGAAAAGATGAATGAAAGTAAGAACTGGTCGTTTAAAAAAAAAACAAAATTGGCAAAACTTTAAAGACTAAGAAGAGAGAGGACACAAATAAGTAACATCAGAAATGAAAGAGGTGATGTTAAAAATGATACCTCAGAAGTACAAAGGATTGTAGCAAATTATTATGAGAAACTGTACCCCAACAAGCTGGATAGCCTTGAAGAAATGAATCAATTCCCAGAAATATGCAACCTACCAAGACTGAATCATTAAGAAACACTAAACTTGAACAGAGCAATGAGATTGAATTCATAATCAAAAACCACGCCCCCAAAAAGAAAAACCAGAACCAAATGGTTTCATTGATGAATTCCACCAAAAATTCATCATTTAAAAAATTAACCATTAAAATTAATCATTTAAAAAATTAACACTAATCCTTCTCAAACTCTTCCCAAAAGTAGAAGAGAAGGAAGCATTCCCAAACTGACTTTGCAAGGCCAGCACTGTACTGACACCAAAGCCAGACAAGGACACTCTAAGAAAAAAAAATTACAGGCCAACATCTCTGATGAATACCAATGCAAACATTCTCAACAAATATTACCAAACACAATTCAAGAGCACATTAAAAGGATCATACACCATGGTCAAGGGCAAAGACGATTCAACACCTATCTACAAATCAACCAATGTGACAGTCCATCTTAATAAACTGAAAGATAAAAGTCACAATCATCTCAACAGCTATAGAAAAGTCATTCAATAAAATTCAACATCTTTTCATGATAAAATTCTCAACAAATTGGTATGGAAGGAAAAATACCTCAACATAATAAAGGCCACATAGGACAAGTCCATAGTAAACATCATACTTAGAGGTGGAGGGTTAAAAAGTTTTCCTCGAAGATCAGGAACAAGACAAGAATGCTCACTCTCACCAGTCCTATTCAAAACAGTACTAGAAGCCCTAGCCTGAAAAGTTAGGGGGAAAAAAAAGGTGGGGGAGGGAGGGTGGAAAAGAAAAGAATAAAAGGAATCCAACCCAGAAAGGAAGAAATAAAAGTGTCTCTGTTTGCATATGGTATGATCTCACATACAGAAAATCCTAAGGTCTCCACCAAAACAGAAATGAAAACAAAACCAAATTAACTAGTAGGACTAATAAACTAATTCAGTAAACATGAAAGATACAAAGTCAACATACAAAAATGAATTGCATGGGTTTTTTTTTAAAGATATTTGAGAGCAAGAAAGCACAAGCAAAGTTAAGGGCAGAGGAAGAGGGAGAGGGAGAAGCAGACTTCCCGCTGAGCAGGGCGCTCGACGGGGGGCTTGATCCCAGGACCCAGACATCATGACCTGAGCCAAAGGCAGCTGCTTAACTGACTGAGCCACCCAGGCACCCCAAGCCAAAGCAATCTTGATCAAGATCAAAAGTGGAAGCAACACACTGCCTGGTTTCAAAATATGTTACAAAGCTATAATAATCAAAACAGTATGCTATTGGCATAAAGATGGACACAGACTAAGGAAACAGAATCAAGAATCCAGAAATAAACCCTTGTACATATGGTCAAATAATATTTAGAAGGGACCCAAGGGTGTCCAATGGGAAAAGGACAGTGTCTTCGATGAATGGTATTGGAAAAATTGGGTAATTATGTGCAGAAGAATGAAACTGGACCCCTATTTTATACCACTCACATAAATTGACTCAAAATGGACTCAAGACTTAAATATTGGACTTGAAACTATAAAACTCCTAGAAGAAAACAGAGAAAAAGCCCCTTGTCAAGGGTGTTGACAGTGATTTTTTGGATGTGACACCAAAAGCAAAGGCAACAAAAGCAAAAATTAATAAGTGGGGCTACATCAAATTAAAGCTTCTGCACAGGTTCTACAAAATGTAAAGCCAACCCACAGAATGGAGAAAATATTTGTCGCCATTTATCTCATGAGGGGTTAACTATCCAACATATAATAGAACTAATACAATAGAAAAAAAAGGCATGCGATCTGATTAAAAAATGGGGAGAGGAACTGAAGACATTTTGATGTCTTCATCAAATGAAGAGTAGAGGCTTGATACCATTCATCGTCAGAAAAATGAAAATCAAAGCCACAATGAGATATTCCCTTATAACCATTAGAATGGATATTATAAGAAATAAAATAAGAGATAGCAAGAGGTGGTGAGGTTATGGGAAAAAGGAACCCTCGGGCATCCCTCTGTGAGAATGTAAATTGCTGCAGCCGCTATGGAAAACTGTACGAAGTTTCCTCAAAAACTTAAGAATGGAACTCTGAGAAGATCCAGCAATCCCACTCCTGGGTAATGAAGGAAATAATGAAGGAAATGAAATGAAAATATATCAGAGAGATACCTTCTTCTCTCCCATGTTTATTGCTGCATTATTTACAATAGCCAACACACGGAAACCCTAAGTGCTCACTGACAGGTGAATGGATAAAGCAAACAGGCTATGTCTATATACAATGGGATACTAGTCAGACCCCAAAACAAGGAAATCCTGCTACTTGTAACAACATGGATGTGCCTTGAAAGCATTATGCTAAGTGAAATAAGTCAAACAGAAAAAGAAAATATTGTATGATTTTACCTATGTGGGGAATCTTAAAAAACACACACACACAAACACACACAGAATTCATAGTAATAGTAAACTGGTGGTTGCCAGCCGTTGGGGACTGGGCGAAATGGGGAGGTATGGGTCAAAGTATACAAATGTCCGGTTACAAGAGGAGTCAGTTCTGGGGATGTTAAGGTATGACACGGTGACCACAGCTAATAATTGTATTACATACTAGAAAGCTGCAGAGTAGATCTTAAATGTTCTCAGCACCTACTCAAAATGGTAATTGTGTGGGATGACAGAGCTGTGAACTAACTTTGCGGTAATATTCGAATACATGTTAGAGGTCAATTTTATCTCAATACGTCTAGAAAAAATTAAAAAAAGAAGAAAAGAGGTCCAGGATTAAATCTTAAGGATCTAGACAGATAAAAGGGAGCCTACAAAGAATTAGAAAAAACACCCAGAGAAATGGAGGAAAAGCAAGAAGCGTGGGTATTGTGGCAGCTTAGGGAACAGAGTATTTGAAGGAGGGAGATGTCAGGGGTGTCAAGAGCTACAGAGAGGCAGGACTGCGTTAGCAAGAGGGAGGCCTCTGATGACCTTGGCAGAAGCCGTTTGGAGGAATTGTGAGGGCAGAGACCGAGGGAGCAACAGTGGGCTGAAATGTGAGAGGGGAGGAAGTAGCAGAGCAGCTGGGCTACGCGTGGGAAGTGTCAAGGCCAAGTCAAATTTCCTGAGTTAACTTTGTAAGTTCTTCCTCTGCCCACTGCTTCCACCCCACTTGCCCCCCCCACACACACACTCCACTGAAACTACTACTGGTGGCAATGGCTGCTTATATCCTGAGATGCGGTGATACACTTCCTAGACATCTTTCCTCACTTATTCCCTCGCTTGTACCCCTGTACCCCCATGGCTAGAATGGGTCAGTCCCTAGTCTCCCAACTGGTCTCCTTAACGCCAGTCATTTGTTTCCAATTCGCCTCTCACACACCACACCAACGTCAACTTTTAAAGTGCAAATGTGACCACTTTACCCTGCTTAAAATCCTTTAAGGACATTCCAGTGCATGCCAGGTAAGGGCAAATTGGTCAGCACAATCTGGAAAGCTTTCGGAGTTCTGGTTCCTGCCTCTCCCTCTCTTCTTGGCCAATCAATCTTATGCTCCTGCAACACAGAACTCCTCGGGCCTTTTCAAACTAGCCAGGCTCCATCGCGGCTTTCTTTTTCTAGGTGTTTGGGACTAGGTGTCCCTCCTCCGGCCTCTAACAGGGTCCTTGCTCATTGGAGCCTGGGGCCACCTGTGGATTTAATTTGACTACAGAGGCACATGTCCTTTCCCCCTCTGATGCTGGTAAAGCCGTAATGGTCGTATCAGAAAGTTCAGTAATGCTCCCCAAGGGGCCATAGCGATTTAAGATTCACTCGCCATGCCAGGCACTGTCATAAATACTAGAAATACAAAGATGAATACCATATTTTTTGCGCTCTAGGAAGTCATAGTCTCCTGGAGAGCTAAACATAAAATACAATAAAGGATGGATTGAGGAAAGGGTAAAAAGAACAAAAATAGGAATAAAAAAGAATGAAGGACAAGAGTGAGGATGGGGTGGGCAGAAAGAGGAGGAGGGAAAATATTATAATGGGAGACGTGCTTGAGGTAGCTCTGGAAAGGTAAGTTTCCTCCAGTCCGAGAAGGCACTTCAACACAAAAATACAAAGCAAGACCCTCCACACCTGTCCCAAACACTCTTCAAAATTGTCTACACAGTTTTATTGCAGGTAACTTTCTGACAAGAGGGATCTGGCAGGCTGGGCTGGCGAGCTGGCCCCCAGACAATGCAAGCGCTATGTAGCTTTTCTCCACCTAGTCTGGACTTTTATCCACTGCTGACGTAGAGTGAGGGGCGTGGTGGTGAGGTCAAAGGGTAGCTTCTACAGTGCCACCCTCTCTGTGCCCACCATCTTCACCAGTTATCCAAAGTGCCAACCTCTGTGCATTGGCCATTTTTACCAGTTATTCAAAGTGGCACACTCTGTGCCAGCCATCTTTACCAGTTATCCAAAGTGGCACCTTATTTGCACTACTTTACGGAAGACCAGAACAAGCCTTCTCGCATTCCAGTCAGGGTACCCATGAACCTCCGAGGCTCCTGGAACACGGAGCCCTGTGGAAAGTCATTGTGTGGCATGGACAAGATGGAACCCAAAGATGGCGTCAGTGTTGTCTGCACTCCTACAGACCCCTTCTACAGAGGCCTTCTGCTCAAGTCCCCCTGGCGTATCAAATACCTTTCTTCCTTGAAGGACTCTGTAGCTCTATTCTCCACTTAAATTTCCCTGAGGAATACGGTCTGCTTAATTGCAAAGCAGACTGGTCCTACCCCAGGGCTTTTTGAGCCAAAGAGCTTCTTGAGGATTCTGCAACAGAGACTCAGAAGGAGGCCCATGGGGGGCGGGTGTTAAGGGAATACAAGACTGCTACTGCCTGGCTCGTCTCCCTGCTGTGGACTCAGGGGCTAAATGAGATCACTGCATCTGGGAAATATGAAAAAAGCTGGAAATATGAAAAACCTGGGAAATAAGGAAAAAAGCTGGCTCCTGTGGCGCCAATAAGGCCAGTTTAGGAAAACCTCAAACACAAGAATTATTCCAAATTTATTTACTCTTTGTTCCATCTGACTATGCTTCTGCTTTTACCCCATACATATCTGCTTTAGACAAAGTTACAACTGGCACAAACAATTTTTTTTCTTGGCCACAACCTCAAGTATATCATAATTTTACCTGGTTGAGAAGTATCCCCGTTTCTTACCATTGTGGTTTCATTCTTGAATTCTGATAGCAAAGAAGAAAATAATTCCCGGCAAGCAACTTACCTCCTTTTGGTAAGTTAGGCATGGCTGAATTCCCATTGACTACTTGAAGTCACTGAAGACCATTCTGAACAGGACAGCTTGTAGTCATTGCTTTTACTATAAAGGGATTTCCACTTCATTAATATAGTACTTAATATTTAAATGTTTTAAAGAATAATCTGGCAGGGTCTAATTTGATCATTCATTTCAATTATTTAGACAATTATTGTCTATTATAGATAAATTATTTCAAAGACAATAGCTTGCCTTATAAAATGACTGAAATTATCTTCGCCTTGATTTGGGTTTCCCAAAATTTAACTTTTTTTTTTTAAGATTTTATTTATTTATTTGACAGAGAGAGAGATCTCAAGTAGGCAAAGAGGCAGGCAGAGAGAGAGAGGGAAGCGGGCTCCCCGCCGAGCAGAGAGCCTGACGCGGGTCTCGATCCCAGGACCCTTAGATGATGACCTGAGCCGAAGGCAGAGGCTTTAACCCACTGAGCCACCCAGGTGCCCCAAAATTGCACTTTTTTAATTAACTAGAACCATGTACTGGGTACCTGGGTCACATTCTACATATCCTTGTGCCTCTCCTCCTTGACAGATAAGACCCTAGAGGAAGATGGTAGGAAAATCACAAGCAACCACCAATGAGGGACAGGGGACTATCATCCAAGGCCAGACCCTTTCTCTCTAGTAGCCAGAAGGCAGTATACTTCACTACCCCATTGCACCTAGAAACCTTCTCCCTCCTGCCATGTTGGAAGATTAGAGACATGGAGGTAGGTTCACACTCTGATGATGTGAAAAAGGTGGAGATCTTGTGGTTTACCTAATCAATTTCACCACATGTGTGGTTCAGGGCTCAGAGTGAATTGCTATTTACCTGTCTGTAAGTCTGCCTTGTCACTCCCTTTTTTCCTACATCCCAATCTGATTCTGGCAAAGTCATACTTCAAAGTCAAAGTTGTGATTTACCGAATTATTCAATAGCTCCCAAATGACTTTTGTTAGTCATACTCCTTCCTGAGCAGTGAACCTTGACATAAACGATATGACTTCCTAAATCCATGTACTGCTCAGGAACCCCTAAGAAGCCCTTTATCATAGTCATAGGATACAGGAGGTCTTAAGAATCGTGACATCTGGGACACTTGAGTGGCTAAGTTGTTAAGCATCTGCCTTCAGCTCAGTTCATGATCTCAGATTCCTGGGATCAAGTCCTGCATCTGGCTCACTGCTCGGCAAGAAGCCTGCTTTCCCCTCCCACTCCCCTGCTTGTGTTCCCTCTCTTGCTGTGTCTCTCTCTGTCAAATAAATACATAAAAATAAAATCTTAAAAAAAAAATGAATTGTGACACCCAGCAAAGACCTTGGTTATCTGCAGATGTGGCCAACTATCTCTCAGAAAAATATTGCTTAAGGACCCTGGAGCACTTGAATTTACTTTGGACAATCCTCATTCAAACTCTTCTTCCTAACAACTTGTGAGATTTGAGGAAAATAAAGAGAATGTAGTGGAGACTTACAAAGCTACCTAAAGCAAGTTAAGCAAGTGTTTTAATACTTCAGAAAAAAAGGAATGACGATGTTCTCAGGAAATCTAATTTGTTCAATAACAAATCATCCCAGAAAAAATGACAACTCATGCTCAAAATGTCACAAGATGAGTTGTGCAATATTCCTGTATGCAATCATTTATTCAGTAATATTGACTGTCACCTAGAGGTTATAGTCCAAAGGAAAATATCAAGTTTTATAAGATTTTATCTGTAGTACATATGTCAAGCTCAACAGAAAACCATATTAAAGCAAAAATAAAAGCATTTGCGTGTCTTTCTAGACCCTTGAAAATGGCAAGCCGCGTCTGATATTCAGGTTAGCATTCCCAGATGATATCTTTTAGCTTGATGCCACAGGTGATGTCACGATCACTCCATTCACTTGTTGGGTTCATAGTTTCCAATGACAGGTGTAAATGAAAAATGTCACGTAATGTTAAAGTTTCTAGTGAAGTGAAAATCTACACTCACCTTGATGCCTGCCCTTCACCAAAAGAACAAGAATGCTATAGACAGACAAAGACTGGGACAGGGAATGAAATGATTTAGTGGAGACCAAACTCATATAAGAAGTACTGCTATATAACCATTTGTATGTAGTCCAATGGTGAAGTCACAAAGGTCCAGAGGTGCATTTTTATGCCTTTGTCTTCATTTCTTCTGATAACATAAAGGTAAAACATGACATGAAATGGGGGTTGATAAAAGAAAGCAGTCTGTAAAATATGATATGATTACATTAGAAGCTACTTCCATTGTAAAGGTGTTTTCAACTATATGGTCTCTCTATGGCATAGCAGACTAGAAGGCCTGGAAGAGAGAGGGTGACAGAGTGAACGAAACTATTGAAAAGAATTTCTTAAAAAACTTAAGGCAAATTTGTTGCATCTCTATACTGACAATGAATAATCCAAAAAGAAAAGTAAAAAAATAATTCCATTTACAATCATTAAAAAAAAAAAACACAACTTGGGAATAAACTTAACCAAGGAGACAGAAATCTTATACCCTGAAAAATATGAAACATTGCTGAAATAAGTTAAAGAAAACAAAAAGAAATGGAAGAACATCCTGAGTTCATGAATTGGAAAATTTACTATTTTTAAGATGTTAATAATACCCAAAGTGATCTCCAAATACAATGCAATCTCTGTCAAATTCATAGTAATGCTTTTTGCAAAAATAGAAAAATCCATCCTAAAATTTATATGAAATCTCAAAGGACTCTAAAGAGAACAATCTTGAAAAAGAACAAATTTGGATGTCCCATCCTTCTTAATTTCAAAATTTATTACAAAGCTATAGTAATCAAAACAGTGTAGTACTGGCATAAAGACAGATGTGATGACCAATGAAATAGATTGGAGAGCTCAGAAATAAATCCTCACATATACTGAAAATGAAATGATTTTCAACATGAATGTCAAGACTATTCGATGCAGAAAAGACAATCTTCTTAACAAATGTTTGTTACCCACATGTAATAGAAATTGATATTCATATGTAATAGAACAAAGTTGGTCTCTCACTTTATAACATGCACAAAAATTAACTCAAAATGGATTAAAGACCTAAGTGTAGGATTTTTTTTTAAAGATTTTATTTATTTGACAGACAGAGATCACAAATAGGCAGAGAGGCAGGCAAAGGGAGAGAGACGGAGGGAAGCAGGCTCCCTGCTGAACAGAGAGCTCAGGCTCTCTGCTAAGTGTAGGATCTATAACTCTAAAACCCTTAGAGAAAAAGACATAAGGGAAAGCCACATGCCATTGGATTTAGGAGTGAATTCTTGGATATAATACCAAAAGCATGGGCAACAAAAGGAAAAGTAGATAAATGGATGTCATAAAAAATAAAAACTTCTGTGCATCAAAGAATACTACAAACATGGAGAAAAGGCAACCCACAGAATGGGAGAAAATATTTAAAAATCACATCTCTAACTAATAAGGAGTTAATACTGAGAATATACAAAGAATGGATATAATTTAACAGCAACAAAAAACCAAACAAGATTGAAAATGGGGAAAGGACTCAAATAGACATTTTTCCAAACACATACAAATGACCAATAAGTACATGGAAAGATGTTCTACATCACTAATCTTTAGGGAAAAGCAAATCAACTACAATCAGATACCACTTTACACCCACTAGGATGGCCATTATTTAAGACAACAAATGGAAATACCAAGTGTGGTTGAGGACATGGAAAAACTGGAACCCTTGTGCACTATTGGTGGGAATGGGAATGTAAAATGTTGTATCTGCTATGGCAAACAGTATGATGGTTCCTCAAAATATTAAAAACAAATTATCATATGACCCAACACTTCCATTTTTGGTTACATAATCAAAAGACTTGAAAGCAGGTTCTCAAGGAGACATTTGTATAACCACGTTCATAACAGCATTATTCACAATACCCCAAATTTGAAAGTAACCCAAGTCCACATCAATAGATGATGAGATAAACAAAATATGGTACAGTGGAATATTATTCAGTCATTGAAGGGAAGCACATTTTAACACAGGCAACAATATGGATGAACCTTAAGGACATTATGCTAAGTGTAAGAAGCCAGTCACAAAAGGACAAGTACTTCTGATTCCACTTGTATGAGCTACCTAAAGTAGTCACATTTATAGAGAAGAAAGGATATCGGTAGTTGCCAGGGAGTGGAAGGCAAGGGAGGGAATGTGAAATTACTTCTCATTGGGGGGTGTTTCCGTTTAGAATGATGTAAAAGTTCTGGAGATAGACAATGGCGATGGTTGCACTTAAAAATGGTTAAACTGGACTCCTGGGTGGCTCAGTGGGTTAAAGCCTCTGCCTTTGGCTCAGGTCATGATCCCAGGGTCCTGGGATCGAGCCCTGCATCAGGCTCTCTCCTCAGCGGGGAGCCTGCTTCCCTGCCTCTCTCTCTGCCTGCCTCTCTGCCTACCTGTGATCTCTGTCTGTCAAATAAATAAATAAATAAATAAAATCTTTTAAAAAAATGGTTAAACTGATGTATCTTGTGTTATGTTTATCTTACCAAAATAGCAAAAAATTGCAGGTAACAATTTAGGACATAGTCAAAGACCAGACGTTGTTGTGCAGCGTCTCTGATGAAGTAACACAAAAAGTTCTCTGTAGGTAGGACATGTATTACCTTTACATTCAATGCAGAGGTATTATATAATCTAAATATGTTCTGATTTCTAAATCACAACCTAGAGCAATAAAAACAGAAAGTTAAAAATTACTGACTTATTGTTTGATTCTCATGCTTAGGTTATGAAAGTGTTAAAAGCATGAAGGCAAAATATCCAGAATTAAACATATTTTCTGAAGAAGAAAATGTAGCAACAGGAAGAAGTAGATTTGTTTTTCAGAAGCATTTCTGAGCTTCAGATTTATTGGACTATATCTGGGAATGCTGCCTTCAAAAATTTATCCAGAAATGCCTCTGGGCCACCGAGAAAATGTGGTCAGGGACAGGAAAGAGAGAAAGTTAATTGATCCATGAAACTTTTTTTTTTTTTCAAAAAAGTAATACAGAATTCCTTCATAACAATATTTACAATTTGTCATTACTATTTTTGTATGTGCTGTTTACCTCTTTACTCTGTCACACCAGAATATAAGCTCCATGAAGATAGAGATCTTATCTACCTACATCACCATGCACCACTATGTATACAAGAAAATTTGGTATATAGGAAATATTTATATACTCACTGAATAAATGAATAAATGACTTTTATCCTCAACAGTATCTAACCAGTAATGGTATCTTGTAGATAATAGTAAATAGTTGTTGATCTGATTATGTATGCAAAAAAACTGATGTTAGCTGAGAAAGAAGTTTATGATAGCACAATAAAACTCATCAGGACCTCAAGGAATAGGTATTGTATTTTACTTAGGACACCACTGATTGTGAGATGAATAATTACTTTAGGAAATTTAAGAACGAAAACATTTTGCTGATTAAGCAGTGACCCACCATTAATTGCAATACACATCTTGATTACAGAGATTTTAAGAATGTGAAAAATGTGCTTCTCAGCATTTAAAAAATATAGTATACAACAGGGACTTTTCCCGAAGGCCTATTTTAATATGTCTTTTTGTTCTCATGGTAATCTTGAACTGAAAAGAATACTAACAGGCATTAGTCTAAATGTTCATATAGTACTCAGGCAAATCTTTGTTTATGGAATGATATTATGTTTAAGCAACATTTGAGATGAAGAAGAGCAGATTCCAAGCACATATTCTTAAAGGAAAGAAGAAGGAAGAGCAGCAAAAGGGGAATATGAAGGGAATATGGCAGGAACATTGATCAGGTTTGACCTTCTAAAGATCACCTTGAATGCAATGACATGTGGGTCCCAAAGAGGACACAGAGACACCAGCTAGGGGGTAATGCTGACTTCCCAGAGAGCACTACGGGTAACCAGGACTAGGATGGGGGAGGTAGGATGGGAAGAAGTACACAGATTCACGAGATATTGTACAGGCAACATGAACAAGATTTGGTGATGCATTTAATTATTTTCCAACCACCCTTTAAAATTATTTGGCAATGCCTCTGATTCAAAGTTTAAACAATAGCACATATTAGGAAACATTCCATTATTTTTTAAAACAAATGTATGTTGTATGTATTGTTTAAATATTTAAAACAAATATATGTTCTAAATATATGACTTAAAGTTTATTTTACTTAGCAGAAATAATAAGGTTTCCATATTTCTGAGGGTGTTTTACACTTAATGAACTCATTTTTAATTAATAGACTTCTTAGCACCAGAGTTTCCAGTGTCAGATTGGTATAGAATGATAAAGGTATGCCGTTTCTAGAAGGGCCTAGTTTTAGGGGGGCATTAAGAAGTTAGGGGGGCACACTTGCACTCCTCAATCTGTCATCCACGTCTGATCTGTGTGGAGACAAGGGCCAAGTTGGAAAAACTTCTGAATGGACCTATTCAACAAATTCTCATTGTGCTGTAAATTATCAGTCCACCTTTCTGATACTCTCCAAAGTGCTAACATAGAAAGTGTAACATAAAACTTCACACTAGAGTTTTTAATTAAAACTAGAGTTTCTTCAGGGGTGCCTGGGTGGCTCAGTGGGTTAAAGCCTCTGCCTTCAGCTCAGGTCATGGTCCCAGGGTCCTGGGACGAGCCCTGCATCAGGCTCTCTGCTCAGCAAGGAGCCTGCTTCCTCCTCTCTCTGCCTGCCTCTCTGCCTACTTGTGATCTTTGTCTGTCAAATAAATAAATGAAATCTTAAAAAAAAAAAAAAACAACTAGAGGTTCTTCAAATTATTATTATAAAAGGCAGGGGTAACCGTAAGGCAAGTGCCTTGAGTTTTTTACCTCCATCACCAGCTGTCTATGCCTTTGTTCCTTTCTCTTGCATCACATACTCTCCTATTATATGTTGACCTAGATTATGAATGGATATAAAGATCAAGATAAGAATAGAGAGAATAAAATTATGTGTGTGTGTGTGTGTGCGCTATTTAAGAGCAAGATATTCAAGAAAAAAATTGCTAGCATAGTTCCTATTGAGTATAAAATGATGGAGCAAGTTAAAAACATGGGCAACTTTATATTTTATATTATTTATGTGTACACATAGTACTTATATAGCAAGTAGAAAATGCTTGAGGCCATGCAGTCCACTCCATTCCCATTGCCAATAACTTCAGTGACATCTGATGGAGAGCAGTGAACTTTCAAAGATACAATAGAACCAAGATCTGTAACTGGAGGGTTCTAGTGGCGGGACAGAGAGAAAGCTTGTGTTGGATCCTCCAGCTCTTGCTAGAAGCTCATTCTGCAGAGACTTTCCTAGAGATCCATATCACTGGGATAGCCTACAATTGGATTTTTAAATTTTCTTTTCTTTATTCTCTACCTTTAAGATTTAGAAATGTGGCTTCTATCTCATTCCACTTTCTTTCCTCTCACTTAATTTTATTCTTGACTTAAAAAGAAAGACTTTAAAGATATTTGAACATTAGATTCTACTTAGGTTGCAGAAAGGTATTTTTAAAAAGTATTTTATTTATTTATTTGACAGATAGAGATCACAAGTAGGCAGAGAGGCAGGCAGAGAGAGAGGTGGGGAAGCAGGCTCCCCGCTGAGCAGAGAGCCCGATGTGGGACTTGATCCCAGGAACCTGGGATCACAACCCGAGCCGAAGGCAGAGGCCTTAACCCACCGAGCCACCCAGGTGTCCCCAGAAAGGTATTTTTAAAAGGGGATTCACCTCTTTGCACTATGAACATCTGTTATGGATTAAATCAGAACTTCAAAAAAGATATGTTGAAATCCTAAGTGCCAGGACATGAGAATGGAAACTTTTTTGGCAATCCAGCCATTACAGATGTAATTAGTTAAGATGGGATAATGCTATCTTATGGGTGGGCTGGTGTCCTTATAAGAAAAGAGACACTGACACAGACACAGACCATGGGGGAAGAATGCCCATTGAGGCAGAGACCAGCCAAGGAATGCCAAGGATTGCCAGCAAACCATCAGAAGCTAGAAGAGACAACGAAAGATTGTCTGCTCTAAGTTTCAGAAGGAACATGGTCCTGCCAACACCTTAAGGTCAGACTTCTGGACTCCAGACTGTGAGACAATATGTTTCTGTTGTTTTAAGCAACGCAGATCGTGGTACTGGTTAAGGCAGCCCTAGGAAAAGAACAAACCACCCATCTATCCATCTAGCCCTGCGCCCATCTATTCATTGACCTATTCATTCGAATGACATTTATTTAGCATTTGCTGTGTACTAGGCACTGTATACAGCAGTTCCAAGGAGGCTAAGATGAAAAAGAAACCGTCTCTGCTTCTAAGACCTTTTAATCTCAGGGGACAAGATACTTGGGGACACAGGAAGGATTTACTCTTCTTGGCCTGTGCAGATGGCGAGGGGGTGTTGGTCACGGAAGACCACCAGAAAGGAAATGTAAAGAGGGAGTAGATGACTCTGGTGAAAAGAATACAGACAGAAGAATAGTGAACGTGGTGTTGAAAGGGAATGTACAGGTTTCACTATCTAACTTTAGCTCTAAATAATGAAACTGATGCCCTTACAGGTTGTGACTAGCCTTGCATCACACAGCCAGGGGGAGTCAGGATGAGTAGTGAAGAGACAGTGCCATGGGCCACACACAGAGCAAGTGTTCTGCCCACATGAGCTCCTCAATCCTCATCTCAATGCTCCTTTTACAAAAAGACTCTTAAGGTGCAGAGAGGTGAGGTGATTTGCTCAAATTAAGTGAATTGTCTATTCATGCCAGACCTCAGATCAGAGCTGGCTTCAAAGCCTCAGGCCTCTGCACTGTGCAACCCTGCCCACGATTCAGACATTCTGGATCCCATTTTCTTTCCACCTTCCCACAGTGCCTTACGACAATCTCTACAATGTCCAATTAAAACCAGACAGTTCTGTGTAATGTAAATTAAAACCTCTAAAAATATATTAGAATTAAAAATGTAATTGTGCCTTTGGGCCTCCCATTCTTTTAGCCTCAACAGAATGTACTATTCATAAATCATGTGAATGATACAGGAATATTCATGCATTTGTGTAAATATTGAAATTAAATTACCATTTCTATTGTGATTGCAATCATCGCAGATATGGACAAGATTTATTTCTCTTTCACATTTTAGAGGAAGAAAAATCTAATGAAAATTATTGTTATACATTGATGTGCAGGGCTGGTGACACCAAGATGATTGATTCCCATGAATATTTCCAAACAAATTTAGCTCAAATGCATATTGATGGTCTTAGAGTTGGTACATAAAAAACCCCTTTATATAGATTGAGAAGAACTTTGAATTACTCAACAAATATTGTCATCCTAGGGTAAGGGGGTATACCCTTTGAAGCTTGAAGAAACAAACTGGGGATGAATAAAAGTAATTCTACCTTACATAAGAATAGTAAACTTCAGGTTGCATTGTCCCAGGAGGAGAAGGTAGTAAGTACTGAAATTATAATGATGTCACCATCTCCCAGGACTTTTCATGCTGTGGTCCATCAGTAGCTTGGCATGGCAGGGACAGGGTTGAGATGCTTACCAAATGCTTAGGAAAACAAATGGGAAGGAGCTGCAGAGAATCTTGGTGCTTAAATATCTTGGAAAATCGGAGTATATTTACTTCATGCATCTTCCATGGGTGGCTTAGTACTTGAGCGCCTCTCGGGTATGATAACTGAGTCCCTCCTTACATTTACTAGGTGTGGGGCATTTCAAACATATCTATACCACTGGACTCTCTAGCCAAGGTTAGAAAACCTCAAAAAAAAAAAAAAAAAAGACAAAGAGTTTGTTTTCCTGACTTCCTTGAGACCTACTTCTCTAGACTTCATTTCCTGAAGACTAACCTCTTTCGGGGCGCCTGGGTGGCTCAGTGGGTTAAAGCCTCTGCCTTCGGCTCAGGTCATGATCCCAGGGTCCTGGGATAGAGCCCCGCATCAGGCTCTCTGCTCAGTGGGGAGCCTGCTTCCACCTCTCTCTCTCTGCCTGCCTCTCAGCCTACTTGTGATCTCTGTCTGTCAAATAAATAGATAAAAATCTTTTAAAAAAAAAAGACTAACCTCTTTCATGTGTCCCTGATCTACAAAATGACCTTACCTTCTGGGGACAGATTAGGACTTCCCCATAAGGCCAGGGGGGTATTCCTAGGCAGGGGTATTTGTTATATTCTATAGGGACATGATGCAAACCCCCCACATTTACATAAAAGAGTCATATATCCAGGTATGCCTATTGGTGGGAAGTGCCCTTCCCTGCAAGGAGGGTCAGATTTTCTCCCAACTTTCATTGGTTCAGCAGGATCAGGAACTGGAGGAAGTCAACATGCTCTCCTTAGGCATCATTTTAAGAGTTTCGGGTCAAAGAATTTGTCCTGACGTATGTATTTTTTCACTGAGCTCTCATAGAAAATGTAAATAGCATATTATTTGGCTACAAAATGTATAACTGATTTTCATTCCTGGCTTATAGAAATCAGCCTCTTGGCTTACAGCTGTCCTGTATAATAAGCCAATTCTCTTGAGTTAAAAATGATTTTCCTGTTCTATTATTGCTCTGGTGACCGTTTATGAGATTTTTCTCAACAAAGGTTTTATATATTCCACCAGTCTTTTTTTTTTTTTAAATAATTTTTAGGTTTTCAGTCTTGAATAATAAGTTCTTCCTCATCGCTGGATTGTATAGGTAGAGTTTCGTGGATTTTCTTGTAATATTATTTTATGAATCACAGTTATGTCTTTGATGTGTCCAGACTGAATTTTTGTCTGTGCTGTAGTTGGATGGCACTTTTATTTTCTAGACGTTTATGCCAGCACTGTTTATTAAATAACCTATTTCTCCCACTGAAATAGACTTTTTCATATAGTTATTCTCATTTACTGAAGCAACTTTTCCTCCTCATTCTACCCCCCTGACCTCCTTTCCATGTTTGCACAAACATCTTTCTTGTTCTGGTGCCAGTCTCTTCAATCTGTGTGGTGGGATGGAGCTCGCACAGGTCCCCTCAGGAACCCCTTGCTATTCAACAGTGAGGGGCTAAGCGAGCTGACAGAAGTCTCCGCTAGAATCGGGCAGCTGAACCGATGTAGCAGAAGCCCAGGGACCTGGCTGTGTCTGTCCCAGAGGGCCCCTACCAGTGGCAACGTATTTGCTCTAGACCTCTCCGCTGGGCTGGCTGGGACCCTGTCTAATCTGCAGGACAATGTTGGCTCCTCCTGACTCTCTCCTTTCCCAGGTGTCAGATCTAATCTGAGGCCTCAGGCTTCCCCTGCCCAACCCTGCTTTCTCCCCTTTACAGTGTGTCCTCTCCTTCTCCACATGCCTTCTTGCACCCCTAAATGGCTCACCGTCTGCTTTCCAAAGACTCACACTGACACCGAAGGCCGATTCTCCATTCCCCCAGGGGCAACCCCTCTCCTTCTCTTGGCTGGCTTCGTCTTTTCTTCTTCCATGTCAACATTATTAGCATATTATGGGATTATCACCTTCATAAAAAGAAGAGGTTGGCATTATAGATTTAATTGCATTACATTTACATATTGATTTGGGGGAAATGGACACAACTTGTAATTAGGTCCCTTCAACAACGCAGATTTGCACTGGTAGATCCACTTACCTGCAGATATTTTTTGGATAAATACAGTACAATCCTGTAAAAGCATTTTCTCCTTCTTGTGATTTTCTTAACATTTTCTCTTCTCTAGCTTACTGCATTGTATAACACATATAAAATACAAAATATATGTTAATTGACTCTTTATGTCATTGGTAGGCTTCTGATCAACAGTAGGCTATTAGTAGTTAAGTTTTAAGGGAGTCAAAAGTTATAAATGGATTTTGGACTGTATAGGGGTCAGTGCCCCTAATCCCCTCTCATTGTTCAAGTTGAAGGGTCCATTGTATATATTCAACTGTGTATTTGCTTAGTGTTTCTCTCACTCTTACTAAGCTCACTGTAAGCTGTTTTGTTTATTTTCTTCAACACTGTACACAACGCATATCACAGTGCCTGGTACATAGCAGATTTTCTATAGGTATTTGCTGAATAAATGAAATAACTAACATCCAAAGCTTATCACTTCAAAATATGAATAAAGACATTTTAAGGTAGACATGATATGGTGAGTAGAATACTAATTACATTCTTTGGTAATCAAGCAAAACAAGACACTTGTTTTATTTTCGATACCAATTATCAATACAAATGGATTTCTTTTTATCTTAAAAAGTCCATTTTAGATATATTATTCAGACATGGAATGTGTTGACCGATTGAAACAATATTTGTAAATATAAGTTAGATTCCAATTCCACAAAATATAGTCTTAAAACTATATTTTAGATTAAAGAGGTTTTTGTGGAATTAAAGGCTACTTGTAAAAGTATTAGAATAAGGATAAAAGCATTATTAAATTGAACTTGGAAGCCAGGAGAGATCACTCTGCTCTCTCCTGCTATCCCCACCACTTATAACAAGAGGAAAGGAAGCAGAGCGTAGGGAAAGAGCAAGTTCAGATCACAGTCCCCTCAGTAGTTAAGTGACATTGCAAAAGGTCAAACATGCATTCAACTCACCTGGAGAAGTCTTCTGTTTTGAACCAAATATACAGGTACCCAGGTCCCAACTTGGGGAGGTTGCCCAGACGATTCTGATGTGGACCCTTTTCAGTTAGGAAGGTCTAAGTTACACTGAAGCAAGAAGAGGACGCCACATTTCTTACAGCCTAACACATCAAGGTTTATTTTATATTATATTATTATTAGAAAGGGGCTCTACTTCACAGTTGTTCAGGGCTGAGATTCACATGGACTCTGCTCTCTGGAACATTCCCATTACCACAGCAGGATCTATTACTTTGCTGTGTAATGTGGTAACCACTGCACATATGGGGCTATTTAAATTCAAATTAATTAAACCCAAATAAATTTCAGTCACGGTAGTCACATTTCAAGTATCTGAAGCCACACGTGGCTTGGCTACTCTATGGGGCAGCTCAGAGGTGAAAGAGTTCCATCACTGCAGAAAGTTCTATCAGACAAGGCTGGTCC
Source organism: Lontra canadensis (assembly GCF_010015895.1). Taxonomy (NCBI): domain Eukaryota; kingdom Metazoa; phylum Chordata; class Mammalia; order Carnivora; family Mustelidae; genus Lontra; species Lontra canadensis. Next base: position 2,026,578 of record NW_022631051.1, read on the forward strand.
AATGAACAGTCGATCTCCTTCTCCTCATGTGTCATAATTCTAGTCTTATTATGCTCCTCCACACAGCCTCTATATGCATAGCAGTGCTCTGACGATGGTGCTGGCCATTGTTCAGAAGCTTTCCATGATGAAGGACATTTGCAAGCTAGATACTCCTAAGGCAGAGTCTGTAGGTTTGGTGCTGGAGGAAGATGTGGGATATATTTTAGGATAGCAAAGTCAATGAGAAAGGAATAGAGTAGAAAAGATACACATGAAAAAGGGTCACATGAAAGACTGGTGGGTCCCAAAGGGGATAAAAATGGTTGCAAAAGCCAACCTATAAGGGTGCCTGGATGGCTCAGTGGGTTAAAGCCTCTGCCTTCGGCTCAGGTCGTGATCCCAGGGTCCTGGGATTGAGCCCCACATCAGGGTCTCTGCTTGGCGGGGAGCCTGCTTCCCTTCCTCTCTCTCGGCCTGCCTCTCTGCCTACCTGTGATCTCTGTCTGTCAAATAAATAAGTAAAATAAAATCTTTTAAAAAAAAAAGAAAAAAGCCAACCTATAAGGATTATATTATGATTAAATAAGTTGAGAAGGCAGAGAGGACTGACTTTACATGCTTTTGCAAATAGGGATCTTGTGCAGAGGAAGTGGGCTAACAAACTTTCATCTCTACTGAAAATAGAAGGTGATGGGATTAAATTCACGGATGAGAGGGGTGCCGGGATGGCTCAGTTGGTTAAGAATCCAAGTCTTGATATCGGCTCATGTCATGATCTCAGAGTTGTGAGATCAAGCCCCCCCGTCGGGCTACACATTGCTGGTAGAGTTTGCTTGCGATTCTCTCTCTCCCTCTCCCCCCGACCACCCCTCTAAAAAATTTATGGATGAGGAACTTTATTTATGTATATTTATGTACTTTATGTATATTAATACTTATTTATGTATAACATTATGCATTAAGAATGAAAAAGAGCTAACTGAAAATACTCATCTATAGTATTATGAGGTGGAAGCTGTATTATATTTTTATTTTTATTTATTTGTTTTTTAAGATTTATTTATTTGACAGACAGAGATCACAAGTAGGCAGAGAGGCAGGCAGAGAGAAAGGAGGAAGTAGGCTCCCTGCTGAGCAGAGAGCCCGATGTGGGGCTCAATTCCAGGACCCTGGGGCCATGACCCCAGCCGAAGGCAGAGGCTTTAACCCACTGAGCCACCCAGGCACCCCTGTATTTTTTATATATATATATATATTTTTTTTTTTTTTAAGATTTTACTTATTTATTTGAGAGAGAGAGATCACAAGTAGACGGAGAGGCAGGCAGAGAGAGAGAGAGAGAGAGGGAAGCAGGCTCCCCGCTGAGCAGAGAGCCCAGTGCGGGACTAGATCTCAGGACCCTGAGACCATGACCTGAGCCGAAGGCAGCGGCTTAACCCACTGAGCCACCCAGGCGCCCCCTGTATTATATTTTTATAGTTGGAGAATACTATACTCCATATCAGTCCTCCATATTCCATCCTATTTGAAAATGTGGGAAAACGTAATATTTTACTTCATGGTCCCTCACTGCCTCTTCAAAAGTTGTGATTCTTTTTTTGTTTGTTTTTGTTTTGCAACTCTTCTTTTTTTTTAAATTATGTTCAGTTAGCCAACATATGGTGCATCATTAGTTTTTATGTAGTGTTCAATGATTCATTAGTTGCATATAACACCCAGTGCTCATCACAACATGTGCCCTCCTTAAATACCCATCACCTAGTTACCCCATTTCCCCCACCCTAGCAGCTGTGTTCTTCAATGCAATAGACTTGTAGTGAAAAGGAAGGAAGGAAGGAAGGAAGGACCGACGGACATGGGACAGGCCACCTGTGTGACCGTTTGAATTACAAAGCAAACTAACTGGTTTATACTTTGGGATATGACTGATCAAGAGAAAAATCACACTTACTCAGACTTGGGTTTTGGCAGACATTTTCTCAAAAACAAATGAAAAGAGCTGGCCACTTCAAAGAAAACTACTTTAACTGAAATTATTTTTGCCAGGGATGGAAATTCAAGTCTTCAAGTTAAAATTAGAGTAATAGAGAACTTATCTTTGCTAGTATAAGATTTTCAGCTCTGTAATTCTTGAAGATTTGTAGTATTATAGTATTAGTGGCTATACTAATGAATGGGAATTTTTGGTTGTATAATGAAATATGTCAACACTTAAAAGATCTGCATAACCCAGTGAACCAGTATTTTCCAAATGACCAACGCATAATACTACAATCGTAAATTAAGTCATAAGGGCAAACTACAGCCAATGCACTATTATGTAAAAGAATATAAATATGAGGATATGGCTTCAGATTCCACATATATCACATGTGGAGTTTTGGTGTCATATTAAGAATGTCCTGTGAAGGGAGACAAACCATAAGAGACTCTTAATGTCACAAAACAAACTGAGGGGGGTCGGGGGGAGGGGGGTAGGGAGAGGGAGGTGGGTTTATGGACATTGGAGAGGGTATGTGCTATGGTGAGTGCTGTGACGTGTGTAAACCTGGCGATTCACAGACCTGTACCCCTGGGGCTAATAATACATTATATGTTTATAAAAAAATAAATAAAATAAAAGAATGTCTTGTGAAAAGACCACTAAAATACTCTTCCCTTCCCAACTACATATTGGTATGAATCTTGATTTTCTTCATGTTCTTCAACCAAAGTAATATATTGCAACAGATGGACTGCAAAAGCAGATATAAAAATTCACCTATTTTCCCATTAATCTAGACATTAAGTTTTAAAAATGTAAAACAAATGCCACTTTCTTAATGAGCATTTCAGTTTTGGAAAATAGAACTATTTTTAATTTTAAAAATGCTATTTATGCTAACATATAATATATTTATTATTTTTAAATGAATTACATGCTTTTTAAACGTTTCTCCAATTTCCAATAACATAAATATTGGTAGATATAACTGACACAAAACACCTCTTATTGGATTCTTAATTATTTTTAAGAGGATGAAGCAGTCATAAAAGCAAAACATTTGAGAACCACTGGCTTAGGACCTACTCAAACTTAATACAACAGAACACCATGGACAGCTCCACAGATGCTCCAACAGCCCTGGAAATACTCAAGGTCTAGAACAGTAAATGGAATTATAGAATTCCATCTATTCACTCTATAGATCTTCAGCCACTGCAGGGCATGAATTTTTTTCAGAGAATTTTAGAAAAGATTTCAGACCTGAACATAGGGAGTATTTATTGTTTTCAATCATTCCTTAAAAGTAAATTAAATTTAAAAAATTTTTAAATATCTCATTAAAATGATCTTAAAATAAACTGCCAGAATGACACATATTATGTGATAATGTTTTATTCCTCCTAAATATGAATAAAACATAAGAACATCTTGTTTAAAAGGCGAAGTTATTTAGAAGAACAGTTTTACACACAAAAAATAGAATTATGGGAGCAGATTCACTAATTGCTCCTTAGCTGCTACAAAAAGTGTTTCCAGTCTAAGTTTTCTTGTTGTATAAACTCTTCTATCCTACCACTTATAGTAGGTGCTTATTTTTAAAAATGTAAAGTCCCTGTCACTTTGTAAGTATGTGACATGAAACGACATGCACAGTGATTTGACAGGACAGTTGTTAAATATAAAGTCAGGCACAATAATCAAAGCATCTAAAAATAACTACATAAGGGAGCTTTCTTCCAAACTCTGCAGGCTGCTAAGGGTTTGCGTTATTTCCAGATCTGAAATAGTTTGTGATCATTGTTTTTTTTAAAGGCAATACAATTCTACTTTGATAAATTTACCACGTAATATTTTAAGGCTTTCCCAATACTATTAAATAAGATGTCATTAGATAGTTACATCCCAAATTTGCATCTATTTCTCTTCTTTGAATGACTAATTAAATTGATCTTTTGTACCCCAAACCACAGAGAGATAAAACATGAAATATGGATATTATTAATCAATGTTATTATAAATGATGTTTTAATATGTTGATAAATTTGTTAACTTTGGGGGACTGTAATAACCATCAAATTATATTTACATGTGAGCGAGCAGAATGATGTTCACACGGAACATGTAAATATCTAAATATTGGCTTTTATGACAGTCTAACATCGAAGCTTTAAAGAGACACAGCCTTTGGAGAAGAATGGTCAAATATACGGATGTCATTTCTTTTGGGATTTAATCTCTGGTATTTTTAGTCATTGGAAAGACAGGAATATAATATGGAATAAGTTTTTCATAATTAAATTTTGTATTTACACAATTTTATTTTCAGTTGAAGTATAATTAACATGCAATATTATATTTGTTTCAGGTGTACAGTATAGTGATTAAGAATGAGGTATGTTACAAAATGCTGACCACAAGTGTAGTTATCCCCTGTTGCTGTACAGAGTTATCACAATATTATTGACTGTATTTCCTACACTGTCCTTCTCATTCCCTGACATATTTATTTTGCAGTTGAAAGTTTATACCTCTTTATCTCCTTCACTTATTTGTACCTATTTATACACATTTCATTCAAAGAATCAAATCTCATCTTGAATGTTTACTAAACAATGTTCATAATCACTCCCTAAAGCAAAGAAGTCAGTCAACTCCCTCATTTAATAAAAAACTGGAGTTCATGGGAACAGTCTGTGAGTATTTTGCATGTACGATCTGTGTTGATCACTGCGGTATGTACTGTTGGACATCCCAAGTACACATTGAATGCTTGACCCTAATCTGCACGAAACCAAGATCAAGTTGAACAGTAGATGAAGAACCCAGAATTATAGGATACAGACAACTTACAAAGTCACTTGGTTCTGAGTAGAATTCAGACAAGGAAGAAATCCATTTGGACTTTTGGAAATTGTTGAATAATCTTTATAGAAAGGGGAAGTCTGAGTTTCACAAACATTTATTCAATATGGCAGTTCATGGCAATGTGGAAGCAGATGAGATACCAGCTCTGACCACTAAAAACTCAGAGTCTGGTAGGAAATAAAGTCACAAAGCAATGCCTTCAATACAGTGTTGTGCCTCTAACAGCAGGGGAATGCCAAGGAGCACTTTGTTTGGAGTGTTAGCCATGGGCAGTTGGCCATGATGTCTGGACTGAGCTCTGAAGAATGAGTAAACGTTAACCTGCTAAAGAAAACAGGCAGAAGCTCCAGGCAGAGGGAGCTGCAAGAATAAAGTTACGGAGGTGTGAGGTGGCAATTAGTCTGTAGAGACCATAAATTATGGAATAAATATCCATCTTCTCCTGCCCTTGGACATTAGAGCTCCTGGTTCTTAGACCTTGGGATTTAAAGAATGATACTGCTGGCTCTCCTGGTTCTCCAGCTTGTGGATGGCAGATTGTGGGACTTCTAGGCCTCCATAATTGTGTGAGCCAATTCCCATAATAAATTTCCTCTTATATCTTTCTCTATATATCTTCTTGGTTCTGTTTCTCTGGAGAACCTGAATACATAGTCTATCCTCAACATAGAAGAGAAAGTCATCTTTTAAAACATATGTTTTATCTCTCCTCTACTTATCAAACCTGCCTTAGCTTCTCAATCTCACTTAGAGAAAGTACTCACAGTGGCCAATAGAGCTCTCCATCATCGGATCTCTTGTTATTTCTCTGATTTCATATTACACTATTGCCTGCCATACTTTGCTCAATCTACAGTGGCCAACGTCTAGTTTCTTAAACAAGCTGGATGCATTCTTGTTTCCACTTTGCATATGCTTCTGACTTCTGCCTTGAATGCCCTTCTCCTACAAAGCCACCTGACTCATTCCTTCATCTTTTCCAGGTCTTTGTTCAAATATCATCTTCTTGGTGAGGTCTTTCCTGATGGCCCTATTCAAAATTGGCCAGCACTAACCATTGGCAAGCACTACCATTGCTACGCAACCCTCATTTTTACTTTATTTATTGTTTGTCTCCCCTGACCAGGATGTAAATTCCATGAAGGCAGGAATATTTTACTGTTATTCACTGCTGAATCACTACTATCCAGAGAATTTGACAAAGAATAAAAGATCTATAACATTTCTATATGAATGAATAAGTAAATAAATTTTAACATAATCAAATAAAAAGCTCAATTGCATTTAATATCTGCTATCACAAGAATTTAAAAATTAAATTTGTTAATGTGAGAGTTGTGGTATTTAAATATAATATCAATGCCTTATAAATTTAGAATGATTATAAAATCAATAGCTTATACATTTTTATTACCAAGTTGTTTAAAAAAAAGTTTCTCATCAATGGAGACTATCAGAATTTGAATAAATCATCATAAAATTTCTTGTTCAGGAATAATATGGAAATATTTTAAGAATTAAAAACATACTAAAAATACATACTCATAGAAAGACTACGTAAAATTTATCATGAATACTGAAAATATTTTTAAAATATTAAAAATCAAAATTATCTTAATATGCTCTTTACATTTTATCATAATTATATGAAGAAAAACTAATACTTTTTTTCTCAAAGCCCAACATACATCTCCAAATCCTTCCATTTTACACCATTTGCCATGTAAAATTATGATCTACTATGTATGTTATTAAGTAAATAGGACCGGAAAGCACTGATCTAGAAGGCTCATCATCAACCAATATCCCAAAGTGTGACTGTAGGCTTGAGGGATGGGGACCCAATGTATCTACATTCTTAGGCTACAGGTGAGTTGGAAATTCTCTAGTGTTGATGCCGGAAAGGTTGGTGGATTCTCAGTATAAATTGCCTTGAGTGCCACAATGAAGAGTTTGGCCTTTATTTTATGGGAGTAGAGCACATTGTGGCAAATGCCACAAATTCTCCCCACAGTGCCCCAGTGCCCTTGCTTCAGCTCAGGTGGGTCTTTATTTCTGTCTAGGAATCAGGATCAGCTCTCATCTAACTTCTGCATTCATTTCAATGGTTTTGGCCATTGTATTAGCCTTTGAGAATACAAAACATAATGTTGCTTGTGTCCTCTCAAAAACTGACCATCTGCTGGGATTCTAGGTTGCTCACAGGGAACCGTGGTTGTTCCCACCTGGGGAATGGTAGCAGTGGGGCAAGTCCCCAGAAGGAATTTGCTCAGGCTTTCTTTTGAAGAGAGGTATTTTAAGCAGGATCTTGGCCATCTTAATTTGGGTGAGCTTGCCAAGATGTGTATTTGAGGCTTCCCATAAGCACAGCCATGGTGACTGCTGACAGTCTAGGCCTAGGGCCGCGGTCCTAAATTGAACCCTGGAGATTAGAACCATGAGGTCTGCTGATAAATAGATTCTTTCCATTCATGCTCTTCAAGATGTCATCAGAGTTTAGCCACACTTCTTGAGTAGTATTTTAGAGCTAACTAGTTAAATATAGCCCAACCACCAAGGCTAACGAAAAAATTCACCTTAAAATCACCGCGAGGTACCCTGAAAGTCTGAGCTCTGTGAAACGCCGGTCTTGGATCCGAAGTTGGGCAGCAGGCTCACATCTGGTCAGGAGGCCGCTAGCTCGGTGTTCCAAAATGCCCTGTGCCGTTGGACTGCTTGCTACGCGAGGACAACTCCTCTGAAATCAAACTAGGGAGCATTCCCCAAAATAAATTCAAGCCTTCTGGCAAAACAGTTGAAAGCAGAGAAAATGATCCCCAAAATAAAGCAATGTCTTGCAACATTGCTACAAATATGCTGGAAAGTGAAATACAAATCTGGGGACATTTAAATTTAGAATGCGCGTGATATTTGCATGGGCTCAACCTGGATCAGAGAGAAGACACATTAAAGTCGAGTACTAGTATTTTCACTTCTCTTAGGAAAAGGAATTACACCATTCTTTGGATTACTTTCCATAGGCAGAGTTATATATCCTTAAAATATAATAGTATACTAAGTGTATGCATTTAGGATCCAGTTTGGAAATGCACACAGACCTCCGCATAAAAAGGAATCAAAGTTATAAATATACAATTATCTAGCTGTGTGCAAAATGAAGACGTTGATAGGAGGACAATTAATTTTAGTAGACAAGAAAAAAAAATGTAATCGCATGAGTCGTCTTATCAGCTCTGATCTCATTCCCAGAACCAGCTGGAAAGCCTGTTCCTCAGTCTGAATTATGTTTGCTGTTCCCCTCTTCCTTCCACCCCACCCAAAAGTGTAGGTGTGGTAGGAGGAGTACATCTCTTAGCGACAGTGCAGAAAAGTGTTAACACTTTAAATTAATTAATATGCTATATCAATCCAATGCCTCTCTCGTTATGAGTTAATTTCAAATATATTTTGCTGACGTGGCAGGGAAAGCCCAGATTCCACGGGACCCTGAGGGATGGTTGCGACACACACTCCAGTCTGCCTCACGTATATGACCTGACACTGTTTCCTTACTTTTGTTAGGTCTCTATACTAAGGAAAGTTTGCCTTTAATAGTACCATTTATTTTTTAAAAATAAGGCATAAAAAAGTGTCTCCTCCTTTGTCTCCTCTGTACTTTCAGAAGAGGAGGGTGATCTTTAACCCTTATTGTCTTGTTTCAATTCTTTAAGAATGACCCTGAAGATACAAATGTAATGATCCGAAGGGGCACGTGCACCTGAATGTTTATAGCAGCAATGTCCACAATAGCCAATCTATGGAAAGAACCTAGATGTTCATCAACAGATGAATGGATAAAGAAGCAGCATACACACACACACACACACACACACACACACACACACACAATGGAATACTATGCAGCCATCAAAAGAAATGAAATCTTGCCATTTGCAACAATGTGGATGGAACTAGAGGGTATTATGCTTAGTGAAATAAATCAATCAGAGAAAGACAATTATCATATGATCTCCCTGATATGAGGAAGTTGAGAGGCAATGTGGGGGGTTTCGGGGGTAAGAAAAGAATAAATGAGGGGTGCCTGGGTTTCTCAGTTGGTTAAGCCACTGCCTTCGGTTCAGGTCATGATCCTGGAGTCCTGGGATCTAGACCCACATCAGACTCCCAGCTCTGCAAGGAGTCTGCTTCTCCCCTTTTGTGCTCTCTCTCATCTCTCTCTCTCTCTCTCTCTCAAATAAATAATTAAAAAAAAATGAAACAAGATGGGATCGGGAGGGAGACAAACCGTAAGAGACTCTTAATCTCACAAAACAAACTGAGGGTTGCCGGGGGTAGGGCACTAGAGAGAGGGTGGTGGGGTTATGGACATTGGGGAAGGTATGTGCTATGGTGAGTGCCATGAAGTGTGTAAACCTGGCGATTCACAGACCTGTACCCCTGGGGCTAATAATACATTATATATTAATAAAAAAAATAATAAAAAAAGAATATATGTATACTTCAGTTCCTTACTATTTTATTTGCATGAATTCTAAATTCAGTTCAAAGGTGATGGGACCTAGGACTTGGCTGCGACCTCCTACTGAGGAGCAAGATTTCAGAAAGTTTTTAAGTGTAGGCCATCAAGAATGACCTTGAGAAGTTTTGAGGTCATTTCGAAGTGACAGCTTTCAGAGTTAAGCACCGAGCTGGGATAATTGAGCCGCAAAGACAAGGTGGCCGTTAGAATGGAGATAGTGGTTGCAAACAGGCACACATGTATGTTTTAATTTATCTGGAGTATTCTTACCTGGGAAAAATTCCTCCCAAACACACCCAGAGACAACCTAAGCTCTGCTTTAGTCTTGTTTGGGACACAGTCAACCAGTCAGATAGCTTATCACCACCTCCCTTCCCGCCCCACCCAAGCCCTATGAGTTATCTTTATTTTTAAAACATTTGAAATTCAGAACACAGATATTCCAGAAAAACAAAATTACACGAAAGTTCTTGAGCAACTAGGTAAGCCCACGGAATCTTTAAGGTCATTGCTGTGGAATCAAATGTTAACAGTGACATTAAGACCTAACCGTCCTGCAGGACATTTTTGTGAAAAATTCTGTTGAGAGATGCCAGGAGCATACAGTGCCACAGTAATGGGAATGGAGAGCCGCTGCCCCCACTCCATCCTCACCGCCCCACAAGTGCCAGAGCAGCTGGCCGCTGGAAGTGGAAATCCCTTGTCGGGGGTAGATCAGAAGAGTAGGGCCATGGGGCTGGGAAGCAGTGCCTCTTACCTTCAAAGGGTTTCAGGCTGCCTCTGGGCTCAGGGCAAAGGAGTCCTACAACAAACAAGCAGTATCTACTTGGGATTGGGCCGGGGGGCCGTGGCGGGGGGGGAAGGATGCAGCTCAGATATGCTGTCCTTGGGCAAACACATAATTCAAAAGTCCGAGTGTCATAACCAGAAAAGAATAATTGCATACAATAGATCGGGTGCTATTGGAATCACTTCACTTCTCACTAGTTCTCATGGACCCTATGAAATTGCCATTTCTGTCAATCAGGGCTGGTCAAATATCACATTTTGACATGGTTCAAACTACCACATACAGATTCTCCCATTTTCCAGATTAGAAAGCCTGGTTAAGAACTTGCCTGACGTCACAAAGCTGTAAGTAGCTAGCTAAACAGGTCAAGTGTCCTTGCAGGGACAAACAGTACACTCGAAAGGAAGTGACTGAAGAAATTTAATGAAAGAGGTTTACAAATAGGGTTCAGGGAAATCAAGAAGGATGGGGAACCTCCCGGAAAAGCCATGCTAGAGATTGGTGTGGAGCACTGGGACATGGCTGGAGCTATAAGCCAAGGGTTGAGCTGAGCAAAATATTGGGGGTTGGGGGTGTATGTGTAGGGGGAGGACTGCAAGTCACTGTCAGCTATATATGTTCTTAGCATTTTTCTTTTTTCATATCTAAAAGGACTGCAGTCAGGTGTTTATTCTTCTAAATATATAGTGTCTGTCAAACTTCTGTAGGAGTCATTCTGGGCACAGCAGGGACATTTCATGGACCACTGCAATAGAATGACAGCTAGATATTAGTCATTAGTTCTTAAATAACATCCATTTATCGTCAAGCCTTAATGAATAGGTATCACCTGGCCAGCACACTCTAGACTTCTGTGACCCCTTCATCTTCTGCTCCCTGCAAGCTCACATTCGGAGGAAGGGGGTGCTGAAAAGCAAACACACTAATATCAGTTTTTAAAAAGCCATCTATACCCAGAGGAGTGAGTCCTTGGAAAGTGCCTGGATACAGTCAGTCAAGTTCGACTCCTCTCAAGCCTCTGTCTTCTGACCTGTTGGCCAGGCTTTGCCACTGTTCCCTCCTACAGTTGTCACGTGCTCTGACCTGCCACTGTCACCTAACTCTGGCCTCGTCACAGCCTCCACGGTTCCTTCCAGGGAGTCCAGGTCTAGGTAACTCCTGGCAGTGTGGGTGGCTCCCTCCTGCTCCTGGTGGCCCTTGGATCACCAGGTGTCCCCTTCTTCCACCAACTCCCATCTGTTGACACTGACGTGTGGGAAACTTGTCTTTTCTCAGAAATGACTAGAAGAAACATGAGAAATGATTCCTACAGAAGGAAGCCAGGCTGTGTGAGGATGTCTTCAATCTTAAAGATAATGTCTTCTATTTTAAAATCTCAGAACAGCCCCGAGCAACACCCTCGGGTCCATCCCTCCTCGGGAGCTTTATACTATCACTTTGCTTTCGCTCAATAAACCCCGCTTTGCTGCCCACCACTGTCTGGTCTACCTCTCCATTCTTCGAACAGGTATGACCAAGAACTACAGGGACCAAGGGAGAAAAAAAGTCCTGTAACATTTTGGGGGGTTCATCTGGGCTCCCCACCATCATTAAGGACAACTAGCCATGAATAGTGGGCAGCAAGACTATCTCTCCCCATTTTGTTTGTTGACACAATGGACATCTGTTGTCAGCCAAGTAAGGGCCATTAGCGCGGCTGCCATTCTCAAGCCTTGGGTGACAAGTTCTCTGTGCTCCTTTCCAATTGATCCCCTCAACAGAAGTTGGGAATGTCAGTTTGGTAAGAACTGAGAAGTCCTTTCAGGACAGATCACTGGATGTGAGGGACCTCGGGAAAATTGAGCAGCATTGAAGGACCTGATCAAGGCTACGCTTTGGACACCCAAAGGCTCTTGGTGGGACTTGGTTCCTGACTTGCCCATCCAGGCATCCAGAGAGAAACTCCTCTACTATTCTTTTCTCGGCTGATTCCTCCCCTGGGAGAATAAGTGGGGAAGCCCAGGATGGTGTCTTGGACATTCTCTTGGGAGTGGTTTGGGTGACCTCCAAGGGATCTCACTCACAGTCCCCTGTTTCTGACTCCTCCTATCCTGGGCAATGCTAGGGAACTCCTCAGACTGGCTACACCACTGATGTGAAGAAGTGGCCAAGAAGGGCAAAAGAACTAAGATCTAAGGGATCTCCCAACTTTTTGTTTCTATTAGGGCTTATCCCAAGTGGATTTCCCTTCCCTGGGTGCCCCATCTTGTCCCTCCATGGGGCTTTGCCAGACAGAACAACTCTACTAAAAGAAGTCTAGTGTATCCATTGATCTGTGGAAACCAGGGTCACTCTCTGGAGGCAGGGCCAAGCCTGGGTAAGCACTTCTCCCAGCACCTCACGGAGAGGACACAGGTTTTGGTTGTCAGTCATATGGGTAGCTAGGGCCACACATAAGGAAAAGATAAGGAGGAACTGAGGTGAGGGATGACTTTTCCTCTTTTCTCAAGTCTCCCTGATCAACTCTAAGAAATTAAGTTAAGGGGGGCACAGTGGGTGCCCAGTGGGTGGCTCAGTGGGTTAAATCTCTGCCTTTGGCTCAGGTCATGGTCTCAGGGTCCTGGGATTGAGCCGCATATTGGGCTCTCTGCTCAGCTGGGAGCCTGCTTCCCCCTCTCTGCCTGCTTCTGCTTACTTGTGATCTCTCTCTGTCAAATAAATAAATAAAATCTTAAAAAAAAAAAAAAAAGAAATTCAGTTAAGGGATGCCTTTTCCTCTCTTCTTGTAGATGGACAGTTCCCTGATCAAGACCTTTAGAATCCCTTCCTGGCATTATAGGCTATAGGAAGAGTATTAGACCCATAAATCACTCCGTTTCATTTACTCAGATGCCTTCCTGGTTTTAACTGGATGAAGGCAACTCATTTTCTTTTGTCCTAGGTTGCGGCCACAATACAAGTTGGAGGAGGAGACATGACCACCAAAGGGAAATATGAGGGAAAATGGTGGTTAAATGTAGGTTTGTGCTTCTGACTACATAAAACAAACATGGTGTCTTGCTCCTCTGTCTGAGCTGACGAGATTTAGAACAGGGAGCCCGCCTTCTCTGCCTTCTGGCAGCACTTTGCTGTGCCCTTCCTGTTTCTGCTCCACCTTGGGGTGGCCTATGTAACTGAAGAGATGCCTTTCTCTCTCTTCTTATAGATGGGCAGTTCCCTGACCAAAACCTGTACTCCTTTAGAACCCACAAACTTTGAAGAAAAGGCGGCTCATTTTCTTTTGCTCTGAGGCATGGCTATAATGCACTTGGAGTGTGAGACATGGCCACCTGAAGAAAGTGTCAACTATAATACTATTTTGCCATTGGACTCATTTCGTAAGCATGAGGAAAAATGGGGAGAAGTACCCCACGAACAATGTTTCTGGGCCTTAAAAGAAAACAAAGATTTACGTCAGCAATGTAGGATAGACCCCAGCGTCCTGGCTGCTCTCACCCATGGCCACCTGGAGAAAGGGGGAGGAACAAAGGAAGACCACATCCACGTCAAAAGTTGACAGGCAAATGGAGTCTGCAGGTGAATGTCCACCCCTAGCTCCATCCTTCCTTGGTTAAGACTGGGTCTCCTTGCCTGACCTGCCCTACCCTGGAATGCCTGTCAGTGCTTGAGGGCTTTACCCTCCGAAAGAAGGGAGACCAAGAGGAAGTGCCGCTACAAGACCCGAGACGAAGGGGGAGCTCAAATTTTCCAAACTTGGACACAATCCTTCTGTTAAATCAGATACTCTCTGATGCAGAAAAACGTGGGGTTCTGGCCACTGCTGAAAGATATGGGGATCAAGGGATGGATAAGACCATGGATGGTTTCAGTTTCTAACTGAAGCCCAGGATGTACCAGCTCAAGACCCTAATTGGGACCCTAAGGATCCCCCTGCAAACTGGTATCACCATCACATCATCACATCATCATGGTGTGGGCTTGGGCACCATAGAGGGATTGAGCAGTACATAGGGACTACTTCTTCATTTGTTTCCCGGGTGGCTATCATTGGAGGCAACTGTAGTTAGTCTGCCTTGGGATGGAGACTTAAATATTGCCAAGCAGCTGCTGAAACTCCCCTTGTTTTGGAGAAATTCCCTGTCCTCTCTGGCCTGACATGGACTGCATATTTCCACTTTGGTGGAAAGAACAGGGAGTCTGCTCATCTGTCTGTGATGATGAGGTTTAGAACAGGGAACGATTCTATCTAGATTTGCTGAAAGTTAAATAAGCTCACGTTAAGACAGTGGTTAACCTTGTCTATCTCAAAGTTTTCATGGATAATTGTTAAGAAAGTTTTTCTTGGATAATAAATGGGATGACATATAGGTCTTTCCCAAGTAGGATAAAGTGCTAAAGCATTGATTAGCGGACATAGATTTGTACTTTTAAAGGATATTTGAGTCTGTTGGTTAAAAAAAAAAAAAATGGTGGTTAATCTTGTTTGTCTCAAAGTTTTCATGGGTAATTTGTTAAGATAGCTTTGAAAGCCTCTGGTAAAGGATATTTGGGTCTGTTGGTAAACCTGATGCTAACTGTCAATCCAAGTTCAGGAAGAAAATGCCCAGTTTTCTTAGAAAGATTGAGAGAGGCTATTTCCCCCCATTCTCCTGAGGCTGAGATCATTCTTAAAGACCCAATAGGCCCCAGATACTCTGAAAAAACTGCACAGGTTGGCTGTTGGCCCCGAGGGAACCCTAGAAGAGCTTTAATGAGCTGCAAGTGGGTCTTTTACAACCGGAATGAAAAGGAGGGTAAGGAATAGAAACTAAAGAGGAAGTCTGTGGCCTTGCATGTGGTTGTTAACTTGGCCTCCCAAGGCTCCGGTCTCTGTGGCTGCCTGGGACACTGGGAGTGGAAATGCCCCCAGTGGCAAAAACCAAGGCCCAGTAACCCTTGTCCGCTTGTGGAGGGGGGCACTGGAAATGTGGATGCCCTCGGGGACCTCAGCCTGTGAGGCTTCCAGTGTCCAGCGTCCCTGATGGGGACTGATATGGCTCTACACTGTGGCTGCTCTGAAGCAGCTCACCATAGGGAACCCAGAGCCTTGGGTAATTCTGGAAATAGAAGGAAAACCAATCGATTTCCTTCTGGATCCTGGAGACACCTTTTCTGTGCTACTCTCCGCCCCAGGCCAATTTTTCGACCCTAGTGTTGTCCTTAAGGACATCACTGTGCAACCCAGAAGACAAATTTTTTTCTTGCCTTCTGGGATGCACCTGGGGAGATCTAATTTTCTCTCACCTTTCTTAATGCCTGAGAGCCCCACACCTGAGATATTACTAGCAATTGCCTCCCCATAATGGATGCGGATATTAATCCCCAGGTCTGGGCAACTCAGGGAGAAGTGGGTCAGGCCTTAACAGCAGTGCCCATTCACCTATGCCTTAAGGACCCCATAATTTTGTCGGATACTATCACTTGTGGATACCAGGATATGGAAAAATAGCACACCCCCTCTATTAGTTGATCAAGGATACCCAGACAGCTGGTACCCATCTATCAATATGGGAGGTAGAGTCAGAAAAAGCTTTTAAAAACCTCAAGAGTTTAACTCTGGGACAGGAAGAGAACAACCCGTTCTCCCACCCTCAAATTCCCAGAGGCATAGAGTGAATAGGAAGTTACCCAGGGGAAGACTGGCAAATGGACTACACCCATGCTCAAAGTGCATGGGAACATGTCCCTCCTGGTTTCTGTAGATAAATCATTTCATCCCTCTTGCAAGGAGCTTCCCAACTCCCAGCCCCCGAATAACCAACCTGTCCCATTTCCCCTGGTGAGAGCCTGTCTGGTAGGGCCCGCATTCAGTGATTTTAGCCACTCCAACAGCTGTCACAATGCCTGAATTTGAAGCCTGGATCCACCATTCCACAGTCAAACCCTGGTCCCAACAGCAAGGAACCAAAATCCCTCTGTGAACCCAGAAGAGACTTCAAACTAGTCTTGAAGGGAGAAGAACCAGATAAGGATTCTTAAATGATACTTTCTCTATATCCTATCAAAATCATAACCCTTATTGCATTCTTTTCACTTGCCATCTGCTCAGTATGTGGGGAGTTCATTAAACACCCTCTATCTCTCTCACCAGATGCCTGGCTGTACTCAGTCTGGCACTGTGGTTTGAGTCTTTCCTCCTACATGCCTAACTGGCTTTATATCTTTCCAGAATCAAGGTCATCGAACCCCAAATGGTGTTTCAGATGGAACTTCACATGAAGGTCAAACCAGATATCTACAGGGGATCCCTTGGTAGATCAGGATGAAAGGAACCCTGAGTGCCAACCCATCCAATGCTCCTGACCAGCAGGAAGTAGCTTACAATCAGCCGTCACCCTTTTTCCCTAACAGCAATTAGGATTACTTCTTCAGAGGGGGGAATGATGAAGGACAGCTGGAAGGCAGGCAGGCAGGGACAACCCCGTCCTGCCCCCCAAGAAGAAACCACCCTTAAAAGGATTTTACACCACTCTGGAAGGAGCCCTCCACCCTTTCTCATGTGATAGGTAGATGACAAAAACCTGACTGGGTGACAGGCATGGGAGGGTTAATCAGATGAAAACAGCCCACCAACAAACCCATAAAAACCCCTAGACTTAGAAACTCCAGTGGCAACCTTCTCGGGTCCCCTCCCTCCTTGGGAGCTTTGTACTATCATTTTGCTGTTGTTCAATAAAACTTGCTTTGCCGCCCACCAAAAAAACCCCCCAAAGCCCCCCAAAACAAAAAAACCCTTCCCAATCAATACTGAAAATATCCAAAGCTGGCCAGATGTGCATGGATGCCCGATAACACAGTGCTTTCCAAACCTTAACGGCGGAAAGCGCTGTCATGCTTCACGTTCCCAGTCCATCATCCCTGTTTCCTTTCATAGGAAACTCCTCTGCACCTTAAATCCAAGTTTTTAAAAATTCAAAGCACCTAATGTTTGCACATCAAGTGAGTTTTATGTTACATTTTTATGAAAAAGTTCCATAACAGTCTGTTACAAGGAATTTATCCTACAAAGCAACTTCAGACTCTGTCCTGAGGTCAGTACCAGTTCATGTCCATTTCCTTCACCTCCGGTACAGTGAGAAGAAACATAGGAATACTCTGATGGGTGAGAAAAATCCTGAAAAGGTAGAAACTATTGATAGTATCATCTGCATTAAGTATATTAGCTGGTATTGTCAGTCTTTACACATTGTTAAATCATGTATGAACTATATGGTATAAACTAATCAGACTACTTTTCCCCAACTATTTCTCATAATTAAGAGGTTTCATGCAAAAAAAAAAAAAAATCCACTGAGGTCTTGGTTCTATCTTTTCCAACAGTTCAGATTATTACCCCTGCATTTCAAGAATCTGCTCTTCCACTTTTAAACTTTTCTTACATGTCACTAATGCGATACAAGTCTAGAAGTACTTGATAAGAAATCCAACCCATGGGTGGCTCAGTCAGTCAAGCATCTGCCTTTGGCTCAGGTCACGATCCCAGGGTTCCTGGGATAGAGCCCCATGTGGGCTCCCTGCTCAGCAGGGAACCTGCTTCTCCCTCTCTGTCCCTCTCCCTATTCATTCTCTTTCTCTCTCTCAAATAAAATCTTAAAAAGAAAAAATCGGAAGGAAGGAAGGAAGGAAGGAAGGAAGGAAAAGAGAGAAAGAAATCCAACCCATTTCCAAACATCTTACAGGATACCAACAGCCTGTCACCATCCAAGCTGATGTTTGCTCTCTATCTGGATTTTCCTTTACCATTGCCAGAGAGGAGATGCTCCAGCACCTACAACACCTGCTCCAAGTCCTCCCAGTCCTTTCCCTCACCCTGCCCTCCTGTCTACCGCCCTGACTTCCGACTTCAGACCCTGCTCCTCTGGTAGCAGGATTTGCTATCAGAAGCTGCAGGTGGTGCCCTTGGGTGACGTTCAGTCATTCATTGGTTCTGGTGTGTTTCTCTGGGGACCTTTCCCTTCTCCTTCTGCTCCTCTGCGTTAAATCATCAGGTAGTCAGGTTGATGCTCCTGCAGTTACCAGAGCAATGAGAACTGGTGAGTGGGGTTTGTTTGAGCTCTGATGTGCCAGACCTGTGAAGGTGCCCTCCTTGGGGAGGGGCTTCTGTTTTCTGAGAGACCTGCTCCTTGCCCCCGCCCCCCCACCACCTCCTTTGTCTAGTGGACACTACATATCCTTTAGGGAGCGACTCCAGGGTCACTTCCTGCACCCCTTCAAGGAGACACGTTTTCTCCTCTGTGTTCCTCATTTCCTGGCCCCACTAGGACATCTCCCCTCACGTTCTATTGCATGTTGGTTTTTGTCTGCCTGGCCTCTTTATGAACGTCTTTGCATGGCTGTGACTGGTTCTTCTCCAGCACTGCTAAGTTCAAGGCTTTAGGAAGAGCCCACGTGTAGGCTCTGTCTTGGGTGATGGCGACAAACACAGGCTGAAGCACTTTTGGGGACCTCACCGTGATATTTTTCAGTATTACTGGTGCATCCTTGGAAACTTTCGACTTTCTGGCACTTGGGTTATTCTTATTGGTGTTTACAGGGCCATTTCTGCTGTGCCTTTAAGACACAGCTCCTTCTCCCAACGCCATTATTTCTATCTAGACTAGTGGCATTGCCCGTTGTTGCTTTTGTCCTATTGTCATCCTTGGTCTCTCAGTGTTCCTGGGAATCACTCCACTTTACCTCCCAGTCTCCTAAAATGTGGGAGACAATGGTATCACGCTGGGCTTCCCCAGCACTAGAAACATTCCATGGGTGACCTTCCATGTGGTCTCAATGAATCCCCACAGTACTCTGCATGGAGAGAAGTTAATTTCCTTTTATCGATGATGAATCACAGTAGGTTAAGAGACTCGCTACCCAGCATTCCTCAATCCTAAATCATTGCTCTTTCCCCCAGGCCGGTAGTTCTCAACGTGGGGTCTCCGGGCCAGGGCCACCAGCAGCACCTAAGAACTTGTTAGAAATGCTACTCCTCAGAGCTTGCCCCAGACCTACCGAATCAGAAACACTGGCAGTGGGACCCGGGTTTCCACGCATGCTCCATATATTCCAATGCAGGGTTAGGTTTGAAAGCCACCTGAAGAGGCCAGTGCTTCTCCACACATCAGATTCATTTGTGAAGTGTTAAAAAAACAAACAAAAAGTAATGCTGGGACTCTACCTCCAGACAGATGAACTCAGAATCTTAAGAGGTCCAGACTTCGGTATCAATTAAAAAAAAAAAAGAAAAAATCCCTGAGGGAGTGTAATATGCTGCTAGACTTAAGAACCACGGCTCAGGATGATGGAGAGTCTCTGTTGCCTGTGAATTCCTTCTTAGTCCTCAAGAAGCATCCCCAGGAAAGGTAGGACTTGAACCTAGTTAAGGACACAAATGTTCGTCGGAATTGTGGAATGCTGTCCCCTATTAACTCTGAATTCAGACAGAAAGTCTTTCAGCAGATATAACACCCAGCAAATAAAAAAATTAATATAGCTAATCCACACTGGGTGGGTGCATAAACAATGAATGCTGGAACACTGAAAAGAAAGAAATCGGAAAAATATTTAAAAAATTGGAAAAAAAAGAAAAAACCCAGCTAATCATAAATATGTGCACACCAATATAGATACATGTCTTACCCGACAAACAATGCAATATTCATGGGAACCCACATGTTTAGGTTTTGGAGTCAATGCAGACTTATACCCTTAATATCGTTAGGCATTGTGCCAGCAGCTTCATAGTCACTGTTTCACGGACAGTATTAGCTAAATCCTCCCTACAGAAAAACACTAACCACCTGCACGAGGGTAATCAACGTACATGTTTATTTTTTGCCATTCTGAACAAAGTGTAAATCGGCCCTGATATAGGGAAGGATCTGAGCTGAAGTCATTCACATCACTTGAATTGTAACGAGAAAAGGATTTTGCAGGTTCCGAATTCTTTCCCCAGGCTGAGGGACATTTTTTTCTCACAGAGGCAATTAGCTATTTCTGAGATAAACCAGTTTGGTTTCTCATGTACAGAATAAGCAATGCACAGCATCGAGGGAAGAAAGGATGGGGAAAAATGAAGTCATCCCATCAAACTCCATTTTATATTTTACAAAGAACTTTCTCATACATTGCTCCTTGGTCATACACTTTCTTGTGGAACTAAAAGGTTTTCACCTATAATCTTCATGGTTAGCTATAAATTCCCTTTATAACCAAGAGGTAACTGAGGCTCTAGGGGTCTAAGTTACTGGCTTATTATAGTAACAAAGTTAGTAAGGGAACAAGGCACAGGATTGCTGAGCCCAGGGTCTTTTTTTTAATTGATTTTTTTTTTTTTTTTTTTTTTTTTTTAGGCCATGCTTACTTAAAGATGAAGCTAGGGACAGCCAGCATTATGCAGAGGGAAGCCAAAGTGAAGGAAACCCAGGAAAGCACTATCTTTCAATTATACCATGGGACCACTGAAAAATTACTTTTATGGTTTACTAACTACTGTCCTTAAAAAGCAAATATGCTGCCTACACTGCTAATGTGCATCCAAGGCAAAGCTTATTCATTTGGAAAGATCCAGCATCAAGTGTGGCTATCAATAACCTCATTATCTGTAACAGAAACTCATCTGTCACCATTTTAATTAGAATGTGACTTAAAGAAGTTCGTATTTAACAAAAGGCATTTGTAACATTTGGTGATTGTAATAATGGCTTTGAAGTTCCAGGGCAAAGTCACTTTCCCAAATTTCTTCTCATTTACTTATCTCTCACTCCCCATTATTCTCAGCTCTAAATAAAATTACTGGTATTGTTTCAGAAACTGTTTAAAAATACACAATAATAGTCACAGACCCTTGAAGAAACTGGAAAAATAGAACAGCACAAGGAAGAAAGAAAATCACTATATGCTCTGCCTTCAGATACTGAAAGGCAGTGCTACCATTTTGGTACACGTCCATGAGTTTTCTGGGTGTAAACATTTTTACCTATTTAACACCATAACGTATAAACTGTTTTATCCACTTTTACACTTAACATATTAGGATGATTTCCTCTATGAGGTTCGTATTTTATAATTTTGGCTGGTTGTACAGTATTCCATCTTATGTCTTTCCCATTATTATTACAAATTTCCCACTGCTCAGTATTTACTGTCTAAATGTCTTCATTTTTATGAGCAACACTGAGCTAAACATCCTGTATATTAGTTCCTGTAACAACTTGGTCTTATTTAGGAAAAATCCCAGTAAGTGGATTTGCTGGTTCAAAAGCTTTGTAAAAAATTTAGGACTGTGTTTACTGATCCTACAGCAGACAATCTCCCAACTTACACCTCCCACCAGAGGTGACTTCTCCTTTGGCTCCTCACCAAGCCTGGAATGAAAATGATGCTTATCTTCAGAGAGCATTGTGACTTCAGTATTATTCATGGGGAACAAACGTGAAATTTAGGCAAAAAAATATTCTGGTTCCTCCCAGTTGTATATGGGGTGCGCTAAAAATCCATATACTATCTTGGCTGATAAGCTCTTCCTTAAGCTTGTAATACAAGAACGTGGCCGATCTCTGAGAAGATCACATTTGTCTCAAAGAAACACAACAGGCAATCATGTGTGCATGTGCGTATGCTGGCAATCACACTCATCAGAAAGTGTTAGCTCCTTTTCTTACCCTTCTTCAGAGTTAATCAGCTCTGATAAACAATTTGTCAAAATGAAATGTCATTTTTGAGAATACAATGGGACACGCCCCGATGGCCTGTCACAAAATGTGGTTTTTAAAAATGGGATAATCCAATTTTACTAAATGAATAAATGCTCATTAAAACATGAGACCACCTCTATAGCAATCCAAGACAGACACTTTTGACCACTGGTTAACTACAGTGAGGAGGATAAAAAAGCATTTAATGAAAGGTATGTATAACTCTCATGTATAATTCAGAAGCAATTTTGGATCCATATTCTGGCATCTATGTTAATTTTTTAAAAATTGCCAGTGTTGATATTAATTGCATAGTAGCTATGCTAGAAAGAAGTCAGCAGAATTGAAATTGATTATAGTAATTGTAGGAAAAAAAGGGTGGTAGCTGAATTATCCTACAAGGTGTGTGGTCTAACTTATTGTGCCCAAGCAGAAAGGACTCTGTGAAATTTGAAAGGAATATAGAAGAATATAAAAGAAAGGAATGGGAAGAATCTTTTGAGAGAGTGAAACTGGCTAAAATCTCCACCTTGTTAGCATTGCCCTCGGCTCTCTTACTGGGGCAGTGGACTTGTCACCATCCGCAGAAGTCCATCCACCAATCTCAATGCTAACGCAGCCGGGGTGTCCCACAAGCTGAGGCTCAGCACACAGGCGGGGCTCCATCTGAAAGCAGGGTGCATTCTACCTAAGAGAAGGCTATTGTCTGGACCTAGCAATTCACTCCAGGACTCCAGAGAAAGTATCCTAAGGACGGTTCTAACTTTGGCAACACAATAACTAATGTTTCTTCAGATCCCTGGGCAATCAGCAGGAAAATGCCGGTTACCAACGGCTGCACCATATTGCCTGTAGGTTTCCAAGTCATTTTTCTGCTCGTTTGAGAGAAGCATAGATTCTTTTTTTCTTACTTGAATTCTATAGCAAATTGAGAAGCAAGTGTCTCTTCTCTGTGGGGGCAAAGAGCCAAGTGGAATTCTTCAGTTTCTGAATGTGTAATCTCCAGGGTCTTTTTCACACCTAATGCAATGCTACATTTTTCTGTATTCGTACTAAAGGGTAAAAAATATTCTGAGATTATCTGAGAGCACAGCAACGAGCATAAGCCAATTTCATACATTAGAGGAATCTAAATTTAAAACTGCTGAGTTAGGGAATATTAGTGATTAATAATCTCCAAATCTAAATTTTAAATTTGTTAGTGGTGTCAACAGAACCCTACGACTTGCTTCTAATCAACAAAATATGGCAGAAGTAATGGGAAGCCACTCATTTGATTATGTTACATTACAGAAGATGGTCTTGCTAGCAGACACACTCTAGAGTCTCCCCCTTCACTGCTGGTTTTGAAAAGCAAGCTTCCAAGGCTCCCACAACCACGAGAAAATGACACGGCAAACAACTATAGAGTTTGGGACTGGATCCTTCCCCAGCTGAGCTAGTGGATTAGACCCCAGTCCTGGCTGACACCTCGACTGTAGCCTTTTAGAGAAGCCAGTGGGACCAGGCCCCAACCCCTGACCCACAGAAACAGGGAGATAGAAATGCATGTGGTTTTAAGCTGCTAATTGTGTGGTAATTTGTTATGCAGCAATAAAAGCAGATACTGCCTTTGGTACTAGATTTTGGGACTGCTGTCATAAATACCCAAGTACCCCAATAACAGTGGATGCAGGCTGGAAAAATTATGAAGAGCATAATAGAAGGAAAGATAGCTGAACATGTGTAACTTCTCTGATAATGTAAGTTTATAAAAAGGAATAAGCACTTACTGCTGGGGACGGAAAAACATGAAAACACTCCCCATTTGGTTTAAAACTGTGAACACAGCAAGTTGACTACAATTAACACTGTACTACACATTTGTAAGATGCTAAAACAGTAAATCTTAAAAGTTCTCCACAAGAAAAAAAAATTCGTCACTATGTATGGTGATGGATGTTAACGAGACAATGTGGTGATCATTTCGCAATACATACAAATATTGAATCGCTATGTGGTACACCTGAAGCATGTTATATGTCAATTATAGTTAAATATTTAAAAAATTAAAACAAACGTGGGGGCAGCTTGATGGATATAAACTAAGCGGATTGGGTACAGTCATCCTTGGGAGGCTAATGATCATTTTCATATATCGAAAAGTTCATTTTTTTCAAAAAATTTTTTAATTTCTCAAATTAAAAAAAATTCCAATTATCAGTGTTGTATTAGTTTCAGGTGTATGATACCTGAATTGTACGAATTGTATGATTCCACAATTCCATACATTACTCAATGTTCCTCATGGCAAGTGTACTCTTAATCCTCTTCACCTGTTTCACCCATCCCCCACCCACCTCTCCAGCAACCCTGTTTTCGATAGTTGAGTCTGCTTTGTCTTTTTGTTAGTTTGTTTTGTTTCTTAAATTCCAAACGTGTGAAATCATGTGGTCTTTTTCTCTTATTTCACTTAGCATTCTACACTCTAGCTCCATGTTGTTGCAAATGGCATGATTTCATTATTTTTGCTGGCTGAGTAATATTCCATTCTAGTACCTTTATACACACAGTACATCATTATCCATTCATCTATCAACAGATACTTGGGCTGCTTCCATAATTTGGCTATTATAAAGATTCCTGTAATAATCATAGGGATACACATATATACTTTCAAATTAGTGTTTTTGTATTCTTTGGGTAAATATCCAGTAGTGTGATTATTAAGTCATAGGGTAGTTCTATTTTTAATTTTTTTGAGGAACAGCCATACTGTTTTCCATAGTGGCTGCACCAGTTTGCATTCCCACCAAGTGCACGAGGGCTCCTTTTTCTCCAATTCTTGCCAACAACTCGTTTCTTGTGTTGTTTCAGCCATTCTGACTGGTGTGAGGTAATACCTTGTTATACTTTTGATTTGCATTTCCCTAATGACGAGTGACGCTGAGCATCTTTCCATGCGTCTGTTGGCCATCTGTAGGTCTTTGGAGAAATGTCTGTTCATGTCTTCTGCCCATTTTTAAATCAGATTATTTGGAATTTTCTTGGTGTTGATTTGTATAACTTCTTTATGTATTTTAAATAATAGTCCTTTTTCAGATATGTCATGTCTTCTCCCATTTAGTAGGTTGTTTTTTGCTTTTGCTGATTGTTTTCTTCGCTCTGCAGAAGATTTTTTCTTTTTTCTTTTTTAAGATTTTATTTTATTTGACAGTGAGAGAGAGAAATCACAAGTAGGCAGAGAGGCAGAGAGAGAGAGGGTGAAGCAGGATCCCCACTGAGCAGAGAGCCCGATGCAGGGCTCGATCCCAGGACCCTAAGATCATGACCTGAGCAGAAGGCAGAGGCTTAACTATCTGAGTCACCCAGGCGCCCCTCTGCAGAAACTTTTTATTTTGATGTAGTCCTGACAGGTTATTTTTGCCTTGTATCCCTTGCCTCAGGAGACATATCTAGAAAAATGTTGCTATAGCTGATGTCAGAGAGAGTCCTGCCGGTGCTCTCTTTTGAACTTGTGTAGTTTCAGGTCTCACGTTTAGGTCTTTAGCCCATTTTGAGTTCATTTTTGTGTATGGTCTCGACACATTTTTTGATTGTCTTCAAATGTAAAATGATGCTTCAGTATCTAAAATGAATAACCAGTACTGACAGTAAGAGCAGCAGATAACATCTTCGCAGGTAAATGTAAGAATTTGGCTCCCCCACTAAGACGAAGACATGTGGGTCGTATCCAGTAATTCTCTAGAAAAGAGTTTTAAGAAAATTAGTTGACAAAGAAACAGCCCGTGAGGTGTGCTAGTGTAGGCCAGCAGTTAGGTGCTAGATCGCCTGGCCTGAAGGAGTTTGAGATAGCTGAGCTGTGGGAACACACTGCAAGGGCCCTTGTAGAATGTCGCGGCTAATCTGTTCCGCTGTGGAGCTGACGTATGAGAGAAAGGGGTCTCTCCGGTAGATTACAAGCACCCAGAAACACTGGGTTTAGAGGAGAACCTCTTTCTTTATAAAAAACCTAACCCTGAAAATGAGATTCTGTGGTAACTAGTTGTACTTTTTAAGGCCTTCCTAGGCAACCAAACATGTATGTGTACATCTTCTGTTTCCTGTCTCCCGTACCTTGAAGGATCCATACACTATGTCACCACAGACACATTTTGTCCTGTAAAAAGACATGCTCTACACAAGGCAGATGAATGAGGCCTTTAGATGTCATGCAAGTGCTACCCTCTTGGCTAAACGCAGACCATACTGAAATTATTACACACAGAGAATCACAGCTTTAAATGCATTTACCATTTTTATTTCGCTATGCGGAAACATACATTCACCATGGGCTGTGTGATGCAGTTGACAGTGTAATGGAGAATATATCTTTTGAAGGCTATTTATAACTAAACACTAAATAGTTTAATTACAGTGGAAATTCTGTACAATTTAAGGCTTGGCTCTGAACTAGATTGTAAATATGGACCAGATTTAGAAATAAAACACCTTTTTTTTTTCAAGTAAAAGAAGAAAAATCAACTTAAAAACACAAGGAAGAAGAAACGAAGAGAGAAAACAATGCAACAGAAGCCCAACAGATCTTTCCGGAGTGAAATTTCATAATATTGTAAACTAAGAGAAACAGGTTTTCTTCCCCCAAATAATGACAATTTACATATTCAGGGCTTGTTAGGGAACTCTTGGAAACTTTCCAGGTTGGACGCAGACCAAAGCGAACAAGGAAGAAATCACATTAATATGCTAAAATCAGTACTACCTTATAACGAATTAAATTAGATACACAAAGCAGGATTGTAAGCATTAAATATTTCCGGAGGATTGAGAGTCGTTGCTGTGTATGGGTGAGAGTAATAAAACCAGGTGAGACAAGTACAAGATTCAAGTTGTTTACTGAATAAACTCGGTTATTGGCACATCTAATCTGGAATAAACCTGACACATTAGACCTAGACAGCTTCTAGCATTTTAGGGTAATCTTCATTTGTCTGTAAACAAAAGATCTGTCACCTAAGAAATTGCGATTTTTGTTTAGACTTTAATAATAAACTATGAAAGGCATGAATTGTTTATGTGTTACATGAGATCACGGTTTATATTGTTGGTTATGAACGTGCAGGTATAGCTGAAAACTTAGACACTTGGTGGAAATTAAAAATGCTACTCTTTTGTAATTTTATCGTTGCTTCATGCAGTATCAGTTTTGTGATGCTGATTCGGATTGCTTTATTATGGGAAGATCTCTCTGCCAGTGTCTTTATTAATGGTCAAGGTCAGTTCTTCTGGATTGAAATTTTCCATGGGCAGATACAAGTCAGTTGGGTTAGAAGAGGGAACTCCATATAGGCTCTGGTTTTCCTAACGGTTTGCATGACTGGATTCATGAGCAGGCTAAGTTATTCCTGTAGGAAAGAGATTTGATCAGTTACTCCTTGGAAAACACCCGAGAGTCTTCCTCAGATTAAGGCCACAAACAAAATTTTCTTGCAGGTTATTACGTGCACTTTTTGCCAACACACTGTAAAATTCCAGCAGAAGTCCGTGATACGCATTCTCTTACGTTAACTACAACACCACCCAAGCGGCTGAAGCTCGCTGGAGAACCCTTTTGCTGCTGTCTTTCAACTTATATGATTAATTTGAATATAATGAGTGACTTTTGTATTTTTTTTCTTTAAGAGAGACTGCTATTCAATCTATAGTTCCTAAACCAACGTTAGAGAACTTCCTTATTTCATTTATTCACATAAAGCATTTAAGCGACTTTTGTCACATAACCAAGTATGCAAGTAGCTCAATGGTTGCATTCAGCACTCAGAGCCCTCTGGGGATGCTCTGGGCCTATGAGTTCTTGCACAGCAAATGAGTGTGAGTTTGCTTAAGAAGTCTGTGCGCACACAGAAGACGCTATCTGCTCACGATGTCAGCCAAACAGCCATTGGAAAGGCATGCACACGCTTTCTAGAGAAAAGCAGGAGCACAAGACTGCATTTTTGCCTCCTCCTGAGACATAACGCTATACTAAGAAGAAAAAAAAAAAAACAACACTCCAAAGAACGCAGAAAATATAAGCCATCCAAAATGAAAGTGAATGTCCGTGTTTCAAATTCAGAAACAAAGCAAACAGAGAGCATGAACAGAAGCATAACCAAACACAGACGCAGAGAAAGCTTAGAGTGAAATGGGATATTGTTGCCGTCAAAAGGAGAAAGGGGTACGCTTTATTTTCCTGGTATTTGGAACACACAAATCGTACCTTTTGGAACACATTGGCCTTCGTTCCGATTAGGCCACATGGCAAGTGAAATCAAATCTGATCCCTGAATTGAATTTGGGTAACGAAGAACACAGGGCACGAATGAAAAGGAAACACCAGCAAGACCATGCAAGCAAAGACTGCTTCTTTCTTGATCCTCTAGCTGACAGAATATGCAAAAAAGTCCACAGTGTGGAACTCCCCAGTCTGAAACAAACCAGCACCCACAAACCAATTCTGCAGCCCCTCGGTGAGCAGCCTCCCAATGCCAGTGAGAGAAGAAAGGAGGAGGAGGAAGCACGGGAAGGATGGGGGAAGCGCCCCATGCTACATGCCAGCCAAGGCCAAGCCTAGAGAATCAACGTCGCCTCTTACCTGAGGTCAATCCTCTCCATCTTCCGGTGTGATCTCTGTCTCTTTATGGACCACTACTTTGGTCACTGACATGTCAGGGTGCTGCTCTTTGGCCTCTTTAATTGCCTGAGCCAGCGCCTATCCCCAGGAAATCACAGAAGGGCAAAGACAAAAAAGGAGGTGGAACATGCATGATCAGTAGCAAGGTGGAGACTTACGAGCTAGATCTATATACGTCATTCACAAATGAGGTACAATGATCACAAAAGGAATCGTACGTTGCGCATTGAAAAGTTAATTCAGAAAACTGTTTACACTGCACGAGGGACTAGAACACCACCACTGGGAAGAGCAGGGCTGACCAGTGTCTCTCTGGTTCTCTGCCCGGGTATTTACCATCCTCACGCGCACTTACCTGGTCATGGTCAATGTCTGCATCTCCTGTGATGACTATCCGCTTCTCAATTCTCGTCTCTGAAATGCCTCCTTTCACAGTCTGCAAGGGACGGACAAGTGTTACAAATGTACCCACCAGGAGGAACAATCCTTCTTCAGTGGGGGCAATGGCCGGAAACGCTAACAGTGTTTTAACTAACGGCACTCATTAAGAGTTGAAACAATTCTTTGGCAATTATTTAAAATCATTAATTTCAGAAGTGTCACTCTCAGGGAGTCCTTTGGGTGTGGCCGGCCAGTGTTTCTGGAACACCTACCATATGCCAAGGACTGGAGTTCCATGTTAAGCAAAGGGTATCAGAATGCATATACCTAAACAAAAATGAGCACACAGGGGCAAATGCCCCATAAACGGAGTGGGCATGAAAGCTCTAACATAGCTATCTGGGCCTCCAGATAGTCACGTAACCCTGCCTGTACAGCCCAACTGGAAAATAGCTCCGTGTAAATGCCTTCCTTTTGTCTGCTCCCGCCCCACTTACTTTGGTGATGTGGGTGGTGGTTGTGGTGCTGGTGGTTTCAGATGTGATCGTCTGTGCGCTCATGAGCACGCCCGGCTCCAAATCAGCGCCGGCATCAACCTACGAAGGCGAGGAACAGACACCACACTCGAATACTTACATTAAGTCGGGGCATCACCATGATTCAGTCATCTCCCACCGTCACCGCGTTGTTTACTCCGCCTTTCGGGCGCTGTGGCTCTCGGGACAGACGACCACGAATGTGGCCAGAATTAACCATCGTTAAAAAACCAGGACTTGAGAAATGTGAGTAGGGTCTGCTGAGCTAGTATCTTCCCTTATCTCTGGCTCGGGAAATAGGTTCCTGAGCCTTGTTCCATATTCTGAGATCTATGGAGACCTGTTCAAGTCACCTGAAGCTTCTGGACTGGTAACAAAGTTGTAATTACTACCGTTATCACACTTGATAGACACCGTTTGGCTGCTGGGTCCTCGGAGTCTCACAAACTAAGTATCATGAGCTATAGTCAAATGCAGCAGCCATTAAAGGGCAAAAACAAAGTGCCGGGGCTCTGGCCTTCGTAGACGTCTTACCTGTGATGACTCATACGTGATGGTTTTTGTTTCCGTGTGAACGACCGGCACCTCCTTGGTAGAAAGTTCTAGCTTTGCGCCTCCTGGTGAAACACTGCCAAAGCTGATGGTTTCTGTCTTCACGGTTGATGACTGAGCCAATGGGAAGTAGGTAGAGCTGCGATTACAGTTTGCACGAAGACAGGATTTTGGTGCACCACCCCCCTACCCCACAGTGGGTATGGATAAGCACAGGTTAGTATGAAATAGATGTTTACGTATAACATGGGGAAGTAACTTGAGGCATGAGGCAGAGACCAGGTCAGTCTTTCAAAATTCCATAGACTTTTTTTTTTTTTTTTAACATGGGATGTTCCAGGTAAAGGAAAGCATTTTGGAGGACATGTTGAAGAAACTCTTTTTATGATCCCCCTCCTCTCTCGCCTAAACTAACAGATCAAAAATCATCAATTTGCCTTTTATTTAATGAAAGAAAGAAGGAAGAAATACGAAGACATTAACCCCCCCACCCCCCACCCCATATACTTCAGGAATCTCAGTAAAAGAGATAAAGAACAAAGTTCTGGCATTTGGTATGGGGGCAAGCATGGTTTTTGGTCCTTCTGGTGAAGTACATCGATCAAAAAAAAATTTACCAAATCTTCTACTAGTACGGCTGGCCATGCAGCCCCCGGGTTTACTGCCAATAATTACAACGAAGGTAGGAACCATTTCCTGGAACCGCACATAATTAATCATCATTAAACATGTTTGCATGGGACCCCAAAGATGGAAACAAGCATGGAGACCCTATTGCCATGCAAGAGGGAAATAGGAGAAACAAACTGCACTTGGAAAAGGCAGAAAGCTAAACTTAGCTCCCCCTTTACGCTTAACCAAATTTCGGGGACTCACAGATCAGTTTACATCAGTGCCAAAAGGAACGTCAACTGCTAGTTACCTCAAAATGTGGTTTTTGTTCCCAAGTTTCAGAAACGTGGATTGTTGCACTCTGCTGCTCCTCTGGCTCATGGGAGGCAGCGGCCGTCTCTTCCTGTTCGAGGACAGCTTTATCGGCCACCTTCCCCTTCTCCTCCTTAGGCCCCTCCATCAGAGGAGAGCCCTCCTTCCCTTTTAAGCTAGAAGCGTCGGCAGACGTTGCCTGGGCTCCAGCATCCACGTCCTCTCCAGCTGCATAAGAAGCATCCCCACTCGCATGCACATTCATCACATGTCTTTCCTCCACCAACACGGTTTCCTGCACAACCTTCTCGGTGCTCAGAGGCTCGGGGTGCTGGCTTGTTTCCGTCTCAGTCTTGCTGGACCCCGTCTTGGTTTCCGTTTTCTGCATGGAAAAGGACTGCAGTGTCAGGGTGACAACCTTCCACAAACCAAAGGTCAAACCACAAAAATCAAAACCAAAGCAGCCACTCACCAGGGTGCTTAAAGCCAGTGTCAAGGGCTCATGACCAGAAATGCTTACAGAAAATATAAATTAGCTTTCATTGCTCCCACCAGGATCTCAGATGCGTGCCCCCTGCCCTGACACTACCCCCCACACCTCCAATTGAGCCTGTGTTGCTGTGTCGGGATAGCCGCAAATGAAAGAGGATGCAGATAAAATGCAATGAAAACAAAACCAAATGAAAGCATTGTAGCATGTTCCCATCAGTTGTGGCAGCTTTCTGAGACCTAATGGATGACATAAAATGCTTAAAAAAATTAAATGCTATGTAACTTTTTCAACATGACTGCCTTTTGAATATAAGTTCTAGGGATGCAACTAAAGGCACATGACAGCTATGCCAAGCAGGCACTAAAAGAAAACCACCAAAGAGAACTCTGAGGTGTTTAAGGCAAAGCCATTTTGGATGCAAAACACACACACATGCACGCAAGCACTCACGCACGCACCCACACCTCTGTGCGCACACCAAAAGGGCATAAAGAAAGGCAACTAGGCGGTGTCAGGAACACCAAAGAGGAAGCAATTGGCCACCTGAACCCAGCTTTGAGAAGTAGAAGTAACCCCTCCTATGAATTCTGTTGGTTTTCTTGCAGACTCTAATAAACTGAAGATTTCAGAGCCATCCATGAGCTTTTCAGCAGAAGACTGTTTAGTCTGAGTGAACAAAGAAAGGGACAGTCAAGCACAGAGACAGGAACATAGGCGGGCACATTCCCATTCACAGCCGGTTAGACAAAACTGTAGGGGAGGAAGGTGGGAGGAGGGAGGAGGGCATCTACCATACAGATTTTGGAAACAGAAAAGAATGGGAAATAAAATAGCAGACTGAGGTGACCATGAGCTCTTGTTTGGTAAAGCGGAGAGAGTTATTAGGATATGGGCGGTGCTGGTGTAAGCAGACCATTCTCCCTTCATTGCAAGCCCCAGCAGCACTACCACATCTCGGGATCGGGGAGCTGGAAATAAAACGGAAAGTGTTTTAATGCTCATACTGGATTGCGCAGTATTGGTCTGACCATGAAAAAAATTAAAAAGCTTGGGTCGGCTGCTCTCAACATAAAGCCAAACAGCAAGTGGAACAGAAAAGTTGAGGGTGGAAGGGCACTGCCTCAAAAAAACATCATGCTGGAATCTGAAACGGTGGCCCAAACGAAAGGCACTGGTTACCACAACTCGGGACGTGGCCGACTCAGTAACGTAATGAGCAGTGGCCACGGTGACGGCCGGCTCCTGGGAGTATCTCCACTCAGACAGGCTCTTCCGCCTGGGACCAAAGAGCCCCACTTTCAAGACCTCGCCCTCAGGCAGCAGCTCCGTCCTGCTGAGGCGCGTGCTGTCCAGCCCCACATGGGGTCCCGTGTCCCGGCCCAGCATCGGGGCTTTCTGCAGCTCTTCTTCCTCGGGGCTTGGCCGCCGGGACTCGGCTTCCTGGATGGGAGCCAGGGATTCAGACAATTTCCGTTTGGGGGTGTGGACCTCAGGTCCCCTTTTGGATTTCTCATCAGGGACGGCATCCGGGACCTCATAATCGGCCATGACTGGAATGACCTTCACGGACTCTGACGATCCTGTGTCTGTTTTCTGAAAGGTTTCCAGACTGCAGGGCTGCACTCCCTTCTCCCCCTCCTTGCCTTTTCCAGTCATGGTAACGATCTTCCCAGATACTGTGTCATAGGATTTGCCCAGAGTGTATATTTTCTGTTTGCTTTCTCCTCCCAACTGCATTTCCCGGGCCAAGTCATCGAAGCTCTGCATTTCAAGGGCACCGGATCTTAACAGATCAGCGGGGATGTCACCGCTTCTACTGCTCACGGTCACCACCTTGTAAGTCACAATCTTTCTCGAATCACCGTCAACTACCTCAGTGGGTACTTTGTCTACAATAACCCAATCCTCTGTGCCCTATATTTGAAATATAAAAGCTAAATTAGAAATTCTGATGGTCTCATTTCTAAAATAAGAATCCTTTAAGAAAACCAGGGCAAAAGCTACATTGCGATGTGACCGCACGGGGCTGGTGTTAATGTCTAATGATTATGGTCGCAAAGCTCTTCTTATCTGAAATTTACAAACCCTCAACTTGGAATACAGTCTGCATGTAGAGTTTTAATTGCAGATTTCTTTAAACGGGAGCGAACCTTGACGGTAAATGTTTCCAAGATTCTATCTGACCTTATGCTAAGCATCTGATCATTCTACATTTCAAGATTAAATGATGTTACTGAAGCTGCTATACAAATCATTTAGCTTGTATGGGCACAAAAAGACCATTTTCCAGGACATGTATACTTCATATCTGCTGTTTTCACAAAGAACTTGTCAGAATCCCATGAATTTCTGTGAAAACCATTTTGTTTGTAAATTCTATTTCCTCATTTGGGGGATCGAACTCACTACAGCACCTACTATCCAATAAGCGCTGAGCGTGCCCTACTCAAGGCACAGCCAGGAAGTACTCCCACCGCTGGGGCATTGTTGGAGCCTCTTATCAACAGCTCATGGTGGTCTGTACCGTGTTCCAATCGTATTTACAAGCGAAGTTCATCATCTGAGTAGTTTCTTTGCCACTTTCCTCGGTACTTTGTTCCAATACAGCAGAAGAAGTGAAAGTTAAGAAACCTGTATTTGAGAAGGCTACTAGGATGGGAACAGGCTGCAGACTACTCTAACAGATCATGAGGGGACGAGAAATCAAACCAGGGGCAGGTGAGCACCTTGATTTACGTTTTAAGCTACAGCGTTTTCTACCTGCCTATTTATCTTAGCCTAAAAACGGAATCTTGAAATGCGTGTGCCTTACGAACAATAATTACAGATCGATCTACATGCTGGTGCTGGATTAAAGGAAATGAATTGAAAAATAACCTCTAGGGTCGATGGGACCGTTTTCTGGAAAATGATTTGGCGAGAGGTAACCACAGAACCCGCAGAGTCTCCTTCCTGCATTTTCTGTATCAGACTCGGCTAGTGGGAAAACCAGTAAGAGTTCAGAACTTTCAACATCAGTCAAGGTCATCTAAATTAGTATCACTCTATAGGTAAAATAGAGAGTAAAAAGTCCAATTATAATATTAGAAAGCATCATTATAATGCTTCCATGAGCAAACACAGATATCACAGTAGAGTAAGACCCATCAAGGAATAATGGCTAATTGATAACTAAAGTAAGAAAATTCCCTTTTCCCCTCCCCAGAATCCAAGCAAACGTTGACATACCTACCTTCGTTTTATGCGAGGTAAATGTAAAAAGGAAAGTAAAAACTACAGACATTTCAATGATAGTAAAATCTGAAGAGCAATTCTCTTCTGGGCAATTCCTTTATGTTTGTCTTTTACCTGAGACTCAAGGAATGGAGCGCTTCCTTGCTGCAAAAATTTAACTTTTTCAGAAATGTCTCTTTCTTCTTTGGTCTGTTTGGATAGAGGGGGTTGGGTTGGAGAAGAGGAAGTAGACAGTTTCCAAAAAAAGGCAAGTTAGGAAGAGAGTTCTTTTACTGTGTCATATGTATTAATAGTCATTCATCTCTTTCTGAAGAAGTGAATTATTGCTTATGGATTTGAAAAGTGGTCTGAAACCATTTCAACGTTTCATGATCACCTCCCCAAAGTAACAGGTTAGCTTCTGAAGCTCCAGTGTTTGACTCGACACGTTTCCCACTTCCGTAAACACAAAACATGCAAGAGCAAATAGAAAACTCCTTGGCATTCACAGTGTCCAGGCCAGTCATGTGCAAAGCCGTAGACGTGAGGAGTAGAAGAAAATGTGAAGATTTAAAAAAAAAAAATTAAGTGAGATAAAAACCCTTCACTCCTACATCTGACAGACACTTGGCTGCGTTCCACACCGAAGTGCAGGCTTCATCCCGGGCAAGGAGATGCACACGGACCACTGCCCTCAGCTACTAGCTTGAGTAAACCCAGTCAGACCTCGATCTATTCCTTTCTTATTCCACAAAGTATACTCAGAATTTATAGCTTCATTTGAACTTTTATAAGATGGCGAGTAACTTTAAAAAGTCAACTTCAAACTATCTTCGTGAAAAATTAAGTACTCCAAGTCATGCTTTCACACGGAACATTAAGAAACGTTGAAAAGTAAATACGCTGTGTTAGCAACTAGCTTCTCCCTTTTATCTACTTTTTATTACTTCCTTTAGTAGTAAGTAGGAATGATTCAAGTGGCAATATACTAGCTGCTGAGTCGATCTCTGTGCATAGCATCAGGCTCCATGGAGTACTGAATGAAAGGGTATTTAGGACGAGTCATCTAAAAAATCCTAACAGAAAGCCCAAAGTTTCCAGGAGGACAGAGCTTTTAAAATAAATCTTATTGTAAACAATACAATTTAATGAGTCATTTACTATTCCTATGTGTGTATAAACTTTTGTATTCCTTTTAATAGTCTGCTTATAGACATTTGTAAGGGGACATCTGGAATATTCTTCTGAAGAACCCACTGGCAAATTTTGATAGCATTGTTCTCCTATGCCCCTTTTTTGATGAAAAGAAAGTAAGATATTTCTGAGAGGGAAATACCTTTTGGAGAAAGGTATTGGAAAAGGACAAAATGCGCCACGTGAAATCATTAAATATGGATTTTTGTCTTGTTTTGTTTTACTTTCAGTTGTAGCCTCTTTCTCACAGAGAAATACGAAACAGGAAGGAAAGGTCAAGATTATAGGTACTTTTCAGAATACCACTGCCAGGCCTCTAATTATAATCACTGAGCTAAATATTATCCCTAAGATGAAAGCCTAAAATAATAATAATAATAATAATAATAATAATAATAATAATAAAAATAGCAGGAAAACAGTGGTTTTTAGCACATCCTGTTATCTGACATCAACTAATTTCAAAATTGTTCGTCTATAATGGAAGTATCAACACTGTCTGCATCCGAACTGTGTATGCCCGCCGAGAGAAAAGGGTAACATAAGGGATAGATCTTAAAATCCCATAGATGGTCAACCTCAATTCAGTTTGTTCAGATCAAGTGAGGAGATGCTGATAAAGAAAGGCTGATAACTGAAATGTTTACTTTTATCACGGGTTAGAAGAGAGTTAGCTATATGCTCCACACATTTTAGTTCAACACTCATCAGAGTATCATAATTGGGAAGCAAGGCCCTTATACAGGCATGCAGATTGTACAGAGGTAAGACTCCCTCCCAGAGGATTAGGGATTTGTGCAGAGCCTTGACCCTTGCTTCTCTCTGCGCCAGGCATTCTCAACCGGGAGGTGCGTTAGAATTACCTGGAGAGCTTTTAAGTAATGGTACTATGTGGGAGTGCAGCTCAGACGAAGGAAATCTGTCTCTGATTTAACAGACCCCAGGCCTCAATATTTTTAAAACTCCCCATGGGTCATTTGCATATGCACCTGTAGTTGCACCCCAAGGCCCGGATGGAAAGTCACAGAAGTCAGATTCAGAGAATGAAAGATAAGTCTCCATCTCCATAACCAGAAGACCGTGGTGAATGGTTTTGGTTTGTTTGATTGTTTCCCAATTCGAGGCCCATGCAAAACCTGACTCGCAAGAGCAGAGCTGGATTAGAAAGCAGACAAATGCACAAGCAGAGCTGACTCCAGTCATTCGTGGTCCTTATGTTCCATAAAATCCCCATGAACAGTGAGTTAGAGGAGACTGAACCACTGATTTTATGGGAAACACATGGTGAGGGCTCTTGTGAGCCTCTGGTCATGATATTGTCATCAATGGTTCAATATATAACCTCGTTTTGTATGTTTTTGTTTAAAGACTCCTTATTTAATGCATATTATTGATCCATTAACACTGAAGTCACGGCCACAGCACTCTACCTTATTCCTGCATGAGATTTCTCTAACACATGTATTTTCCCTAAAGGCACAGGACGGCCTTCTTGTGCTTTTAGGAACACTAGCTCGCACTTCTGGCCCGTACGTCTGGGTGTCATCTGAAACAGCAAAATCACCCATGGAGACACAAAAACGTGGCACCAAACAGGCCTCAAAAGCCCATTTGTGTACAGTATGAGAACTGAAACAGGTAGGCAGAGCCCTGCCTTGGGCAACCAGAGCTGGGAACGTGCATGGTTGAGACACCAAGTTTTCACCACTCTGTGTCCGTCTGCAGATGACTGGGAAGAGTCCTTAAGGCTGATTTTAGGGTTATGGTGAATTTCAGCAAGTAGGTGAATGTACAGCTACATAATCCGTGAATTGGGAGGCTCAGCCGTGCTAAGCTTCCGTGCTATAAGACTGCTACCTGCGTCAACAAAAAGGCTGATATTGCAACTGTGAAAGTGCTAATGGGTATTGCATTTTGGTCGGAATTTGGAAACTTTCAGTATTCAAGTGGCCACGAGGGCATATACCTCTAACATAGACTCAGCCTAGGGGCATCATCAAAGACTGTCATGGGAAATATCTGTGGACAGAAACATACCCAGAGGCCTTCACGGACCAGACATCTATCCTTCCTGTTTGGTGGGTCCTGTATATGGGTTTGTCTATGTTCCAAAGTCAAGTGAGCGATGCTTTGGGGCATCCTTGCTACTTATCTGCTATTAAGTATATAAGTATAGATACTTATCAGTATTTGAAAGTTGGATAAATAAAATTCCCATTTTAATAGTAAATGCACATGATCTTCTTAGAATATAATCACTACTCCTAGCTCACTATATATTACTAAGGTAATCTGAATGAAACGGTGTGTAATGCCACAAGAATACTTCGGTAACACTATTTTTCATCTATTCTGCATAAAAGGGCCCCTTTCAAAGTAATTTAAATGGATATATACCTTGTCACATTTTAGCTGGGATTAGAATTATCATGAACATAGTGACTGTGGTCACTTTTGATAAGTAGCTTTCAAGGGAAGTTTAGAAAATGATCAAAATGAGTGTCATTATATTCTTTTCCCTGCAAGGACTGAAACATTGCATGTAGACTACAGCTTAAAGGATTTTTCTCCCATAAAGGCCCAAGTTTTGATTTTCTTCTGTTCTAGCTCAGCTTTCTGGAAAATACGCTGTGATAAAGGAGATTTGATAAGAAAAAATGTTAATCAGTATGATGCTAGAAAGATGCCGTTATTAAAAAACTAATTCTTTTGAAAGAAAAAGCAAGATGATGTCTAATAGCGGATAGACGAGCACCACGGACCCTTGTGGGGCCCTCAGTAGGAGCCCCCAGACAGGATCTGCTGAATCCTCACAGTCTGTAACTGTAATTCACAGTCTAAATTCTTTAAACAGAATTTTCCAACACAGACACTCGTATTTAAGAAAGACATTCTGGCCCCTCTACTTTCTCTATTTAAAAAAAAAAAATCAAATAAAAATGGATTATAAACCTGTTAAAATAACGTTATATATATTTTTAAAAAATCAGTTATAGTCAAATCACACACGGATTATACCAGTAAAAGCCTGGTGTAGCAGTCCCAGAGTAAAACAGGTCCCGAAATTCTGTCAACTTCAGATCGGTGTTGAGTCAAACATTAGACCATCTCCCTACACCTAATCTTGCAACTGATGTGAAACACTCATGAGTTTTCAGGGCATTTCTTAATGTAGCAGAGAAAGCATTTTTGAGAAAAAGTGTCAGTTCATTAAGACAGTATCTCAATTTCTCCCAGCTGTGAAATCTAGGTTCGCCATTAGAAAAAACCCATTCGCATGCACTAGAGCTTCCCTGCGCCTCCTTGTTCACTCCAAGCACCCTGAGATGTGACTCCTCACTCCTCAGCCGCCACATCATTCTACTCCACAGCTTTTCTCTGGGGCCGTGAGTATGTCTGTTCTGTTTATACGCAGACAAGTGGTAGGACTGTCTACGCTGACTCCGCCCCCTAGGGGTGGGCCCTGCAGAGAAGCACCTCTAGTGACCCGAAGACAGTGACACCCCAAAGCCCGAATACCGACCTCTTCAGGGACCAGCGGCTCGATCATGGGCGCATCCTCCTGCCTGGCGGCTAGTCGCACGGGGGAGGTAGAAAGCCTCTTTTCCCATTCATTCGTGATGGCAGTGTCTGTGGAGGTTTCTAAAAAGGTTCTTTTCAGCTCACTAATATTGGTTTGATGTTTCATCAGGTCATCTTGAGTTTTATCTAGCTCCTACATTCAGAACATAAAGAATCCAACAGTCAACGTTTTACACGTCTTCCTGAGGTTTTTTGTTTTTTAAAGTAATG
The DNA here is from genome assembly GCF_010015895.1 of Lontra canadensis. Lineage (NCBI taxonomy): Eukaryota > Metazoa > Chordata > Mammalia > Carnivora > Mustelidae > Lontra > Lontra canadensis. Next base: position 2,066,151 of record NW_022631051.1, read on the forward strand.
TCAATCTTTAGTCAAAATAAAAGAATTCTGATCAGGGCTCATGACACTACCACAAGCACTTTGGTGAAAATGTGACATTTCTAAGAGAAGAAAAAAAAAATCTAGTTCACGCAAGCATAAAAATCAAAAGTTTTTTTTAAAGGCAAACTAGAAAAGAGTGTAATTCACACGTAACCAGAAAAAAAAAAAAATGAAAATAAACACACACAGGAAAAAGGATCTAAAGCTAGGAGAAAGGAAGGAATCAGAGTAGGCTGAGAAGGTATCCCCACTTATTCCCAGGTGAGAGCACACAGGTCATGCATCATTGTATGAGCCCACAAGTATGCCACTGAAGAAATGTCCACACACACAAACATGCACTGGTATATACCAATACCAACCTCTAACATAAGATTACTATGTTTGACATACACATTTTCACCCTTTATTCGCTTAATCAGACTATTCTGAAAAAAGTGGAGAAGAAAGGGAAAGGTAAGGGACACAGTAGTCACGGGAACAAATGCCATCCTCCACAGTGCACCGACAACACGGGTAACCGCCTACGGAGCATGCTGGAAGGCTGGAACACCGGAGACGCACAGTGACTTATCACACACTGATTTTTGCTTTGGTTTTATTTTTAATTTTCTACCTGTGCCTTGAGCTCTGCGTCTTCCTCCTGGTCCGACTGCCAGCATCAGGAAAGAGTGGGAAATAATGTCTTACCATGTAATTGACTACGATTGAAGAACTATGGCTTATAGAAACCTGCTAGAGGGGGTACGAGTTTGCTCTTGTATATGGATGCTAGTTCTTTCCTATATGCAAGCCACAACATTCTCACACACAAATTATGATGCTTATTAAGATGACAGGAGTAAAAGATTCCTTGCTTGGTGGGTCTTTGACAGTGTCACCCGGAGACTTCTGAGTGTGATAAGAATACACACGTAAGTGGGAGTTGACAGCTAGGGTTTGGGGGCTGTCCTTAATGCACACTACAAATGTTTCGAGCCACCCTAAAACTAAAATTCACAAGCATGGTTACGATGACCCAATAATGACAGCTCCCTTGGGATGTATGATTCTTTACAATCCTAGGAAGTTATAGCTATTATTATTATAGCTAAATTGTAGGCCAGAGAACCAAGGCTCAAAGAATTTAACACTGAAGTTCCCACATTTAAGATTTTCTTGGAACTGTGAATTTCTTGAACCCATATGCTTAAAAATAAATAAATCTGGGAAGGAAGGAAGCTGATATAAGTTAAGAAAGTTAAAGAAAAAAAAAAGGAATCAACTACCTTCAACATTACCAACATTGCTTTAAAGATGTAGACAGGATCATTGTTGAGTCTTGAAAAATACAACAGATTTATCTAAAAGCCACTTCATTATCTTGATTTTTCTAATTGCAAGGATCTGTTTAGTCCTTGGACTGGTGTCCGGGTACCAGGAACGAGGTAATTAGGCCAACCCACATATGTAGGCAGTGGTAAAGCTGGGTGTCTCGCCAGTGGTACTCTGAACGAGGTCCATAGGGAGGCCCTCAGGGTAATTACAGGTGAGAAGCCTTGAGGATACACCTGCACAGGTGGCCTGCAACAAATCAGTCTATCTTGCTCTAGGCCCCCTTATCTGTCAAGATTGCCCACCCAGCAGCCTCACCCGCATTACTGCTGTCCTGTCCCCCAAGAGTTTAAAAAGTGCAGGAGGGCACAGGTAACCCTAACACAGGGCTGGCAACACACTTATTCTCAAGTGTGTGGTGCGCACACAGCTCTGTGTTTTATTTTTAAGCTCCATATAGTTACCTATGTTGTATGTATATGTTCGCACATTTCAAATGTTATGGAACAACATTTAGAACTGCTACAGAAATTTGGAGTCTTACTGAAATATTTTTCATTTATGGCACACATTCAGATTCTGATGAAGTTTACTGAATTAACATATAGCTACATGTAACAAATAATTCTTAGCAAATCAAGATATAATTTTGTTATAATTTGACATGGAAATTATTAATTTGTAATACATTTATTTGTGACTGCTTAAAAGAATCTGGATAGTTATTGTTTTACAATATTATTTTTTTTTTAATTTCTTTTTAAGTAGGCTCTATGCCCAATGCAGGGTTTGAACTCGTGACCCCAAGATCAAATGTCAGAGTGGCATGCTTTACTGACTGAGCCAGCCAGTACAATAACAGCCCCTACAATATTATTATTATTATTATTATTACTATTATTTTTCAATGCCAGTGCTGTGATTTTTAACTTAAAAAAATTATGATTTCCAAAGCTTTGAGTTGAACTCTGGCATTTCCCAAGGATGAAAACTCCATTTTAAGAAGTATTTTGAGGATATTTTCAATTAAGTACTATACAGATACTATTTACATTTTTAGTTTTTCCTGAAGGTCCTACTAGAAAAGACTGTTCAAACCGGATGATGTAAAAAAACTCCACAAAGTAGAAGATAAGTTCTGTGAGAACTTCAGGAAAGGTACATCTTGGCTTCTATTACTATACTGTTTTTACAGAAATTTTAGTTATGGGTGGAGAAGATTTGAAAAACAACATAAGCACGCACACGTTTATTTATCCTAAAGAATTCATAAAGGATAAAGGATAGCACAGTCTGTTTCCTGTCACTGTTCAATGTGATCACTTTTTTTTTTTGAATAAAGTACTAACAGTAATTTTCTAATTTCTTCTTCCTTAGAGAATCCATTTCTTTTGAGTGACCTAGGTTATATCACCTCGTCTACAAAAATAAGAGAAGTATTATTGCTATTTTAATAATTATTTGGCCATTTTGGATTTAAAAATATATCTGTATCTAGTAAATAAGCTAATTAAATTAATTGTAACCCTCCTCCTCACTCATCACGGCTTTCACACACAGACAGCCTCTCACTTGGGAAAGGGGAATAAGTGTTTTTTTTTTTTTTTTTTTTTTTTTTTTTTAAGGTATTATCGGTTTAGCCAAAGGTTCTCAAAATGTGATCTGAAAACAGGCCGAGTCAACAGCCCTGAGAAACTGCTGGAAATGCAAATTCCAAAAATCCCACCCCAGACCTTCTTCTTTTGCACAAGAAACATGATGGGACCCAGCTGGAGGATTCTGATGTAGCCCAGAGCTTGAGAACCACAGACCCAGGCAACAGAATACATTTCCTTCCTCCTTTCAAAGTTAGAATTTCTCTCCACTCCGTAACACCTAGTATGCAAAGGCCCTAAATGCAGAGCCCCGTTCATGAGGCACTTGCGCTGGGCAGCCACCAGCCGCCCACAGTGATGGTACCAACCTCAGTGGCGGTGGTCTCCCCATCGGCCGCGGTGTCCGTGCGCTCACTGTCGGTCTATTGATCACAAAAGTGACCAGGGTCCAGGAGGAAGGCAGGAAGAGAAAACAAACCCATTTGGTCAAATAGGGCATGGCACAGGTCAAACAGTTCACTCTCTTTCTCTGTGATGTGTATCAAACTACCTTCCCACAAGAATGCAGGTTTCAAGCAAGAGCAAAAGAAAGACCGGAGCTGGGTTTCATCAGCAGAGCCCCTGGGAGGAAGACCAGCGGCTCACAGCCTGAGGGAACCACAGGAACTGTGTTAGCCAAGCTGACTCGTCTGGTTTCATGTCTCAGGAAAACCAAATTGCCATTCTTTCCTCCACTTTTAACTAAAACCCCGAGAAAGATCTCTTAAAAACCTATAATGCAAATAAAATCAATGTTTATATATGTTTGTGATTCTACTAATATGTCACATTTGAAAGGTAAATTAAAATGTCAATTTAAATTAAAAGCTACTATAACACTCACTGGACTTTCAGCCCCTCATTTGTAACATGTTGATAATTTACACCCATTTATGACCATCAGGCTGTCTGCATTACCTATTACTTATAAAAAGCACATGCCAGTGACTCACAGGCATATGTTTTATATGTGAAAAGTATAACTCAGTTTCCAAGTAGCAGTGTTAACTAGATTTCTTACAGACTAACTGTTGTGTTTATTTTGCCCCACCCTCCAATAGAAAGAAGTATATAAAAGTAGGTACTTAAACATCTCTTTCCAAAACAACCATCCAAATGAAGCAAATTATAATACTAATAAAAAAATGGAGAGAGGGAGAGAGAGAGAGAGAGAGAGAGAGACATCTACTTGTAAACAAATAAAACAAAGCACAGCATTTGACAGAGCCTAAGTTTTTAAGGGGGAATTATAACAGTCATTTCAGGACTGGGTTTTTAAGCTGTTTCATAGAGATTTGTGGTTTAAAACAGAAACTTATTTTCTTTGGAGTACAACAGAACCACAGCCATCACAGATGGGACATTTAAATGCTGTAATATATTATAAACTGACTTTCCCTCCATAAATGTCAACTAATCACTAATAAAATTCCCTTGAGCAAAGATACGCAGTGAATATTTTGAAAACAAAAACTGGGAGCTGTAAGCTTGTGAACCTGCCTCTTCAGATAATCTTTCAATCCTAACAACAAGGAATTTCAAGAAGGAAGCCTGGGACAGGGATGGTCATATCAACTTAACTCTGGTTGAGCGGATTTCTTGGCGCTATCCCAAATTTCCATTTTATATGTTCCTAAAAGAAAATACATTGAAATTCATGTTTGGCATGTGCACCTGAGGGGGTCAGCTATCATGCCTAAGCAGAACATAATTTTCAGGAGTTTGGTAAAGAATGTGTGCGGACACACTTTCATGACCTGATGACTACCTTCACAACACCTGGTGGGGGGCGGAGAGTAATTTTCTTATGAGGGTGATCATTGCTATGGTGGTAGCATGGCTTCCCCAACTGACAGCCTAGGGAATGGCCAATGTGACATAGGGGGAGAGAGACAGGTTATTGTTCAAGTGTATAACAACCCAAAGAAGCCTTAGGCTTTCAAGAATAAATAGGAATGACTGGCACTTGATGTGCTAACTGGTTTTGTGCAACCCTTCCAAGCTGCTTGAAAGTATTTCTCTTCTTACATAATAATCTCCCTTGTGGCTTGAAAATCTACTGGAGCATCTTGGCTTTAGATTACAGCCCTGGTTAAGAGTGAAGACTCTGATGTCAGGCTGACATGAGCTCAAATCCTTGCTATTGAAATCTGTGACACCCTGGACATGTTTCATGTTTTAATCCCCATTTCCTCCCAGCAAAATGGAGAAAAAAAATAACAGCCCTAACTGTATCAGGTAATGGATATTAAGTGCTTTCTACAAGGCCTGACACATGCAGACCCAAAAGTGCCTATAATAACTGTCGTATGTTGATATTATTATATTGTAATATTATGTAATTATATAATTATAATTATTACTACCATTTTTTCTAGCTATGTGAAAAAATAGCCTAGACCGTATCTCAACTCCCTTAAATTCTTCCTGAGCATGTAGTCGGTTATTCAACAAATATAGTGCATGATCAATAAATAGTTAATGGAGAAAGGCTGAATAAAGTAGCTTTTATAGCAAAAGTAGCTTTTTATATATTATTTATATAATATACTACGACTGAACAAAGCTACGAAATGTATAACGGGTCACGAACTGTCATATGATTCTGTGTCTACACAAATTAAAATGTCAAAAATCAGTTGATTATTAATTTTTGCCTCCAAATTTGAATCTTTTTTGTTTGATGAAAATATTCCTCACAAATTGACACATAAAGACTAATGGTGATTCTGTGGTATGGTAAGCTAAATTCAGCTTATGTTTCTTGACAGATGATTTAATATTCTGTGCCCCTTGTTATGTGACCATTCTTGAAAGTACAAAAGAAAAAAAATACTATTGGTCAGCAGCTTTCTAAGTTTGAAATGATTCTGCCTTTCCACACTGGGTTTCCCTCTTGAGAAAGGTTGGAACTAATTAAGTCACTCCAATACATGAGAAATATAAGTAGTGATGATAAAATATTTGAAAAGAATTACATTCATCAGTGATTTAGTGATTCTTACAAAATGAACGTGACAGAGCTAAACCGTATGTTACATGAAGTCACCCCATTTAGCTGCCAAAGTGCTTGAAGCCTAGAGAATAAAAAAGGCCATGTCAACAAATTTTTTTTTTTTTTAATGGAATGACCTACTTAGGAGTCCTCCAGCTCAGCCTGAACTAGAGAGCATAGCTTTTAACACTTGAGGTTAAGAGACGACACTGAACAGATGGCCACACGCAAGGTCTCGTGTTAGGAGAGCTGTCACGGGTGACCAGGGATGCAGAGGAGGGGTAAGACCGCGGCGGCCAGAGCTGGCTCAGGGTCTCAGAGCTTTGCAGTAACAGGGAGAGTTAGCGGCTGGGAAGCTCCAGTCACGCGGTCACTGGCTTGCATCGGGTAACTGCTGTGATTTGTTTTGCTGATGTAATGCAGACATGCCCCAATTTAACATTAATTTTCATGCACTGATTACAACAAGATGTATACCCTGGATTAGGCACAAGATCTGTGTGGTTTGCTACAGAAAAGTTCAGTTATTTAGAATTCAGAAAAGCAGCAAATGGCAATCTTTTTGCTTTACGTTGGCTAGATAACTAACTCCACTGCTAAAGGAAAACTAGACATCCAGGTTGGAAACCAGCTAATACTACGGTCTTTGTAGATAATCTTGTGTTCTTCAGGTTATACGTTCTAGTCCCACGTTATTTGATCACCTTGCTCTTGTGAGAAATGGCGATATTAAAGCCTAGGATTCATGCTCTTAAAATATTTTTCATGTATGAAAATAGTTTTATAGTAAATATATAAAATCACACAGACTTTGGAGCGAAGTCATACGACCCAAGAACCTTGAAAAGGGCTTTAATGCAGTATCAAATTGAAAAGGGCCAACTTTTATTTGAAGTATCTGCGAGACCATTCCCATTTTTCTTCCTTCTGCTGCTAAGAAATGGTCATAATCTCACTAAATATAGATACTTACACACCCTCACAATTCTATACACCCACAGGTGCAGCTCAAATTATGATTCCTGGCTGAGTTGAAAAATGAATAGACTTTTCTTTTTTTTTTTTTTTTTGTTGCTTTGACTTTGTCACTTTTTTTTTTTTCAATGCTGGAAGTACTGGGCTTGTCTCCTGCCACAAAAAGCCTTGTTTTGTGAGAACAGAGGAGCTGGAAGGGCCTGGGGAGGTTGTGGGCAGGAGGGTAGGCGACAGCCAGGCCCTCTGTTGGCTGCTTCTGTTCTTTTCCCCTGCGCTCTGTCTGAAGGGAACTGCTGGGCTGTTCACACATCAGGGGACTGGTGTGAAAGGAGACCAGTTAAGAGGAAAAGCTACCAACGACCATGTCAACTCACCCACTGGCTCAGATGAGGGCGGGAGACGGACAGGTGGCACGTCTTCTCAAAAAGAGGCTGACGGCCCCATCCTCTCCCCACTGAGCAACATGCCTGGCTGAGAGCCGCAGGGACCTAGCCAGCTCTCCTGACCTTTCCAGACTGTCTGTGAGTGTGTGGATTTTTTGGCTCGTGCTAGAGTTGAAAGGATCACTGCCATCCGACATACGCATTAGCCCTGTCAGGACTGATGAACTTCCAGCCCATTTTTACAGCAAGCAGACATCTTCCGGGAGCCTATTCCCGGCTGTGTTTGAAGATTGCTGTTATTTCTGGTCCTCTCTGTGGCCCTTCCAATGACTGCAGTCACATGGGCCTGTTCATCTACTCAAGCATTTTTTCTGACCTAACATACCCTTGGGATCTGGCTCATCTCCACGAGTAACAGAGACAGTGTGGGGAAGTTTCACGATCTCCAGGGAGGAGAGGCATCGAGAGTTGGGGGAAGCTACCCACATGATGGAGACCCACCTCCTTTGGCTGGTCATTCCCACCTTGCTGTGAGGGTCGTTTATCCACTGGTATCAGCGCTACGGACGTACCATGATGCCAGGATACATTTTGGGAACACTCCATCAGTCTGGGTCAAACTTTTTTCTTGGTCTTCTACGTCCCTTTCCTTTAGGAACTAGTGACTGACCAGACCTTTAACCTAACCCTGATTTTTAACGCAGCTAACGGGTTCTTTAAAGCTGACTTCCAAGTCCTTCATCACACGTAGAATTCAGCGGGCTGGATGCAGCCTGCTCTGTCCACATGGTGTTGTGCCTAACCCGGGGGCCGGGGTGGGGGGAAAGACTCCCCAACACACAGAAACCTCTCACATGTCGGCACAGACAATAAATGAGGCTCTGAAAGTAGGACCACTATGGCAGTAGGCGCCTAACGTTGTTTCGGACCAAAGCCCCGACCACGACAGGGAAGTGTGTTCTATGCCGAGGTACACACCTCTTCCTCTGAACTGTCACTCGGGTCATTGTCTAGTGAGGCACTCAAGGAGGCCGCCTTGGGCTCCAGGTAGCAGAGGCACATAGCCAGAGGGAAGGAGAGAGTGAGGGCATATGGCACTGAGAAGGAGGCGGAGAGCAGAAAGAAAAAGATGAAGAGGAAACAGGGCACAAGGGAGGGCGAGCGGATCGGGAGGTAATGCTGCAGGCTCTGGGGGAGGAGGTTGGTTTCTGACAGGTTGGGGAAAGAGAGGTACCCATCGTCATCGAGAAGAGATGGGAATGACTCCGGGAGCTGCAAGGAGAAGGAAAACAGGGTGGTCCCTTTGCCAGTTTGCTGTTTGTAGCTAAAAGCCACATCTTGGTCCCCTAAGGATGGCTTCCCTTTGGGGTCAGAGTCCATGGTGGGCTCTCCGAGCACACGCACAGTGCCTCTGGCAGCCTCCAAGTCCGGGGCTTGGCAGTCATTCTCCTTACACCTCCTACGGAGCTCTGGGGGGGATGCGGGGGAACGATGGGCTGATGGGGGGGACAGGGGACATGAGTCAGTGCCAAGCCCAGGTGACTGATGTGAAAGAGACAGAGAGAGACAGAAAGCAGCAAACAGAGGTGCAAAAGGACAAAAAGAAAACTGCAATTAGTTAATTTTCTTATGGGTATCAATATAAAATTGTAAAACAAGAATTTTAGCTCTAGGGTTGTTCATACTTAAAGTATTCAAGCTGCATGCCAAGGCTGCCACGAACAGCTGCCATTTTCCCATTAGACTGTCAGATACAGGGTGGGCTTTTTTTTTATAAAGTCAGAACAGAAGATCGCAGTGGGCAATCTCAAAATCTACATGTTTCACAGCATCTAACAAGTTTCTTTAGACCAACAACTCCAGAAAGTTGTAGGATTTTGAGAGCAAATAGAACCCTCTGAGAACTTGAAATCAAGACTTTCAATAACATCTCCTGATCTCCAGCTAACAGATCTGTTACTCGAGTTTGGTTGGATTAAAAAATAAATAAAAATGGATCCAAATTTTGATTATTAAAAAAAAGTTTAGCGTTACCTTTTCCTTGCTTAGTCAATCATATCCAAAACAGGTGGGTTTCCGAATCAAGAAGTTTCTGGCCCCACTCCCATCTGATAAGCTGTGCCACTCAGGGAAGTCCACAACTAGCATTTTAGGAACTCGGCTCCCCGAAGAATTGAGGTTCCTTTGAAAATGTGTACTTTGGCTCCTTTCTCCATGATGTAAACGTAACTTAAACTCAAGGGTTTCAACAAGCTAACTAGCAAAAAGAATGTGCTTTCTTGTGATATGGCTTGTAAGCATTTAGTTTGTATTATTTGTGGTCCATAAATAATAGGTACAATTTCCCAGTGTTCTGGTTTTTCTGAGCAAGTAATCACCATATTTAACTCTCCTGGTTTGAAGCCATCACAGAACGATGAAGACAGCCATTGCCACAAAAGTGCTCCTGGTGAGCTCAGGCTTCTGGAGGGAAAGAGAGGTTCTTTCCATACTCTGGCCCTGGCAGCCTCTCTGACCACAGCCAGTTTCCTTTGCAGGTGGTGGGGGCTGCTGAGCACGAGGGGAAGAAGGGAAGCCAGCAAGCTCCAAACAGGACCTGCCATAGCTTGGAAGCCGCTGCAGCCCCAGGAGTTCAATTCAAGGTCACACAGAGTCTGAAGATAGACTTCTGCTGCTCTCTGGGACCCGCTGCATGCGTGATGTAAGTGTGTGTGTGCGTGAGCACGTACATGTGTGGTTTGCCTAGAGACTTGCTAGCGTGGAAATTACCCCCACCCTGCTTTGTAGCTCTCAATCCTGACTTGGTAAATATAAAGACAGAGGGTTAGAACATGCACAGAGGAAACAGTATTGTGGGTATGCTAGAATTTAGGAGTGTCTCTTTTTAGGTCTTAAGCAGGTATGTCTCTTCTCAATCCTCGCATTAAACATTAAGCATTGTGTTTTAAATGTGACCCTGCACACATCTCATTCAACGGAGAAGAATATAAAAGTTACAAGCTGACTCCTGCGTGCACGCTATTGTTCCCCTGGTGGTGGCTGGCTGCACAGTCACCTGGGGTGATCATTAACCTGGAAACAGGCCTCCTCTCAGAAGAATCTAGGGGACCAGCCTTTTAAGACCTATTTTCAATGATACACTTTCATTTTGGTTAAAAAAATGAGTACCCTCTTTGTTACTTTTTGAAGATGGAGAAGAATAAAATGAAGGCTTAATTTTCCATGCTGCTTATTCAAGTGGTTTTTAAAAGATAGCTGTGGACCGTGTAAAACTAAGCCAGCCATCCACCCTACCTGGGCCAGGGCTGGACCAAAGCCCTTCTGTAGGCATCTGGGTCAAAGAGCTGGCTTCTCAGAGATTCAGACAATGAGAGTCAGGGTTTTTTGTCTTTTTATTTTCCCATGCCGTAAGTGGCCAAAGTGATGGTGGTTTAGTGCTTATTTTATATAAGTGGGGGGCTTTTCAAATTAAATAGACTTCGTAGGTCTATTTTTTGAGCCAACTAAAAGTCACTTCCTTTAATGTGCCACTTTAATCACAGTTACGCATCCATGAGAATTGTCGGTTGGCATGGGTGATTTCAGGGGAAGTGTGGAAATCATTTGCTTTTCAGGCAGACAACACTTTTCCTTATTTCCTATTTAAAAGCTGCCTTGACTTAACTGGAAAATAAGAGTGTAAAAACAAAATTTGGAACGAAGTCATGTTTTCCCAGCAAAAATGATTCAAATATCCTTGCTGGCATGTCCTACCCTGTTCTTGTGTTTGGCAAATAAATGATCTTCTCACAACACGGTGGGTAGCGTTTTATGTGGCATATTCGGACGTAACTACACTGTGTTGTGGAGCTACCCTTCACTGCATAGCTCTTATCAAAAAGGAGCATTTTTATTTTGAGTCTCAGGTAAGTCTTTGTCACATAAATCTATATTTAAGAAATAATATTGATATAGGAAAAGAACACACTGAGTCAAATCTAGGCAAGTTTTAGCATAACCAGGAGTTTTATAGCATTTTTATTCTGGTATTTCTTTTTACTCTGTACATTCCAGGAGCCACTCTGTTTTTTCCATTATCATCACACATTAACCTCTCAATATAGTTTTTTTTTTTTTAAACTTTTAGGGAGCTGCTGTGCTACTTATAAAACCCTGTACCAGAAGTAAGCTGTCTATGCCTTTTCTGACTTCCATTTTTCTGAAAAGTTGCTTTATAGTGCCAGATTACAAAAATAAACATACTGTAAAAATAAATAAATACTGGGATGAAATGAAGCTTATAAGTTTGATGAAGAAAACACCTTGGAGAAATTGTTGCCAAACTCACTTTCCATCTTCCCTTGTGATGTTCTGCTTTAATATCTCTCTTCAAAACATGTCTGCTTGCTACTTTGATAATTAGATTATAATCCTAGACTAAGAGAGGAAATAGTGTATAAATACACAGGCTATGGTCACTCAGTCTTGCAGTCAGAAGAATGGCAACGTGATTACTGTATATCTAGAAAAATATACAGTACTTGGGGAGGAGAATGGGGCCAGAAACAAAGAAAACAGTTTTAGTGATAGTTCTGAAATGTGAGCCCAAACAGAAAAGTGTCATATGGCACTAAATGCATTTTTAAGATATACAGACAGGACAGCTGTTGAAAGTCTTACATAGCACATCAGTTAAAATAAAAATTTTCAAGTTAAGAAAGAATTTTTCAGAAGAAAAATGGCGACAAGAGGAAATCAGAATTTAAAGATTGATAATATGAATGTGACTAATGCTGAAATATGAACTACCCTAAGTTATTTTTTGTTTTGTTTTGTTTGTTTTTTTAAAGAAGGCTCTGCGCCCAGAGTGGAGCCCAATGTGGGGCCCGAACTCATGATCCTGAGATCAACACCTGAGCTGAGATCAAGTTAGCGGCTTAACCGACTGAGCCACCCAGGCACCCTGAATTACCTTAAGTTTTAACACATTTCTGGTTTCTATCCTCCGAATTATTAGTTGTTCAAGGTCTAAGCGAATTACCCTAAGTCTTAACACTTTCCTGGTTTATATCCTCGGAATTATTAGTTCTTCTAAGCAAGCGCTAGGAGGGAGCCTGGGAGATGTACCTTTCCCTCCTGCCGTACTGCTGCGACCGGCGTGACTTCTTCCGCCTTTTTCCGTCTGTCCTCTTCCTCGTCCCGTTCCTCCTCGGTCTTTTTCTCGGGAGTCACGGTGGTGATCAAGTTGGTCTGAGAGATGCCCTTTGTTGTGGCGTACTGGCCAGTACCAACCTCTGCAGCAGACACAGAATCCTTCATGTATATTTCATGGTTTTCATTCACTGACGCTAAAAGCAAATACAATGGAAGAAAAACGTCTGAAATAGTTAAGGCAGGAGGCAGAAGAACACCACCGGTTGTCCCGTTATGGAAAAAAGGACCCCTACCCACGTCTGTCGGAAAAGGCAAGTCAGCGGTGCAAGTACCTGCATCTAAGCACAGGCAGAGACTTGTCTCTCAGAAGCTGCTTGACCAGTGTTTTCAAATGACTTAAAGGCTGCTCGCTGGAAGCCGCCGGAATAACTCTGGGGCTCCCTGGTGAGGTGGAGTGTGAGGGCGGATGTGGTGTAGGGGTGGGAGGCTGGGCTTCTGCCGGCCTGTCACCCCACAGAGTAACTGGCTGGATGCCAGCGCCAAGCACTAGGGCCAGTCCCACAACTAACAGCGGAATTTGCAGTGGACAACTGCTCCCATCCACTTGACTTTGAACATGTCTTTGGGAAGTGCCATTCACCAAGGAGCACTGAATTGGGTTTTTCAATTACTGTTATTAATAATGGTTAAGGAGTCCATCACTCCTACAATCTTTCTTTGGAAAGACTGTACAGTCTGGATGGCAACTCCTTTCAGCTGAAGTGCAGAAATGTTTTAATTTCTACTGCACTTTCAACACACTACCATGATATGCACAGACTTATTCATCTCTGATATTTTGGGACGATAAGACAAATGGTGCTAATGAAATTCATGCAAATGTAAAGCATGCAAACATAAAAGATATAAGACAGCCTTCCATCCCAGCTAAAATGTCTTAGTGAAAGATGCTTAATTTGGTTACATTTTTAAAGCCGGGTAAGCATTATTTTTGGTTTTAGATATATACAACTGATTTAAACTTACAAATGATGCTTTTCAAATTACAGTGGTTAATCGCGGGCAAAAGAGAATCAGCTTCACAGTTTAGGAAGTTTAAAATGTAAATGTAAGAAAATATTTCAAAATCCTTTTATATTAGCTAAACTGTTTCACGAAGATAGCTTCACTAAGATATTTTGTATTTCCTTATATTGATGAAAAACTGCCAGGAGAAGCAAGTCCCCAAGGGGCCAGTAAGGCTGTTCTGTGTCAGATGCAACTTTGCAAAAAGCAACTGTGTTCCAACATGCAGCCACAGCACCTAGCTCAGCAGCACAGAGAACATACTAGAACTGGCAGGACCCCAAAGAGTGAGAGACAACACATACTAACATCACTTTTGGGCAGGGAGGAAGAGACAGCATGGGATTAGTACATTTATTTCACAATTGTCTTCTGTCTTGTCAACAATCATTATCACACAAAAGGTCATGAGGAAAATGACATTCATGACAAATGTGTTCCCTTGGATACACATCACTCAACAAAGTAGATGATGTCCCAGGAAAAAAAAAAGTGTGATTTTACGAAAGTTTCCCCCAACACTGCCATATAGACACACAGTTTATAGCGATTCTCCAAAGCAGAAAGAAGAATAAATGGAACGAAGCACTAAGAAAAGCTTCAATGTTACAGTAAGTATTTCAGCATCTTCAACCTGAAATGGTCCTAATAAATAATTTTATCCCAAAAGTTTGGCTCCAAGTTAGACATTTCAAAAAGAAGCAACTACTGGAAGATACAGAATGGTAATCAAATTCCTAGGCCAGCTCACAAAGCCTGGAAGAATAATTATGAATATAATTATTATGACATCTATCAAGATTGCTGTCACACCTGTCTCATTCACCGTTTGTGAATGGCTTTGCTCCCATTTTATAGGTGATGACTAAAACCGAGACCTGGGGAGTCTAAACCATTCTCTAACTGCTACACAGGTAGACTTCAGTACGGATTTACCTACCAGGGAAGCGTGTGTTCACGTTCACTAGTAACATACATGATTCAGCTCTAATGATACAATTTTGACGTCTTCTACAGACTGTTTCGAAATATTTCATTAGAAAAATACAAACTTCTCAAATAGGAGATTCAGGGAGCATGTCACCCCAGGAGCCACAGTGGCGTACAGTGAAAGGAAGAGAGAACTGGGACTACGAGGCGTGGTGGCAAAAAGGTAAGGACGAAGGTGATCCCACATATTTGTAACTTTTCATTATTTTTCCTTTGTTTTTGTTATTTTAATTTTATGTTTTTTATTATTCAAATTGTACACACATGCTAGAAACGTCTAATTCCTTTTAAATTCACGGAATAGGTCTTCTATAAAACAACTAATCTCTAGGTGCTTGGAATGAGAAAACAGAGACTTGGCCATGGCTCATTTTTGAAGTAGTAGTAGTAGTAGTGGTAGCAGTAGTACAGCTGCTATGTGTTGTAGCTGCCATTGTGCGTTAACTACAGACAGCAACACGAAACGGTCACATACGACGAAAATCCACGGGACTCACAATGATGTCATTCCTTAGAACTGTTATTTCAGTGATTCTCCCCTTGCTGAACTTACACATTTGACTTAATAGTGGAGAACATTTACACGGCAAGGCTCTCCCAGTCCATCCATGGTAGTAATTATTATTAACCAGGAGGATTCAACGTGGACCCTTGGGATCTATTATTATCTGAATGTCATTCTTTCTATCAGCTATCATGCACTGACTGGTAACAGTCACATTTTATCCATAAAAATTTTGTAGAAACAGACACAGTCGTCCTTCTGAAACAAACAGACTAAAACAAACTCGATAATCATTTCAGAACTGCCAGCAAGTGAACCAAATTACTTACAGAGTATGTGACTATATTTAGGATGGGAGCATCTTTCTCCAAATTCAGGGTGCCAGCTTACGGAAGCTATGCTCTTCATTCCCTTAGTACCATTATTTACAGAATTTTATAGAAGTCTATCAATAACAGACATTAGACTCACCAAGGCACTTTTTTTGTGACAGTGGGGGTTAAAACGTGCCACTCAGCCGTGGACGGTAAGTGCTTTCCATTTCATACTGTTCAAGAAGATCTGTGTTCACTGAAATCTTGTGATGGTTTCACACTATTTCTGGGTAGCCATTTGGGATTCTTATTACAAAGGGCTCGTAAGTAACGCCTACCTCCATCCAAACTGCGAGACATAGTATAGCGTTTGCTGGACGAGCGTTCGAAGTAAGGGGCAGGTCGGTCTATCAACGCACTGGCTCTCCTTGTTTGGGCTTGTGTCCTGCCGCTATAACGAAACTTGGAGCCCAAGGTCAGGAACTTCTTTGGAGGTGCTTCTGGTAACAACAGTCTAGAGATATTAAAGAAAAAATACCAGAGAGACCCATCAGTCAAACATAAAGAAAGCTATCTTCACTTTTTTAGTCAACAGTAAAGTGCTTTGTGTGCTAAAGGTTTAACACATCACGTGTTTGAAGAATGTGATTTTATAGGGGAAAAAATCAGTTCCCACAGTATGTATCAAACAGGGAGTTGCAGAGAGGCTATACATACGATGGGGGTTGTATGTACAGTCGGGAACTACATGGACTGGAGTTCATCTTACACAACTGGGGAGCCTATGGTTCTACAAACCTGAAGAGCAGTTAACGACCTGACTTTAGTGAAGCAGAAGAGCGATAACTTGCTATTTTATAGACACAAACCTCATAGTTTGAGTAAGCAAGTTAAGGAGTCCAGGGTTTTGAGAAATGACTGAAATAGTAAGGAATGGGCTAAATCCTTGAAGTGGACATCTTATAAAAATGAAAAAGACACTAAAGGTAATAAAGAAAGTGGACCTAAGGCATAGAAACATAAGACAAATTAAGGAAGATCCTTCAGTCTGAAGTTTTTAGGATTTCTTATAAAAAAATCTGGTGACCATGAACTGGAAGGAAAAGAAAGGACATGCTTCCACATTCTCCTTCCTAACAGATTTTTACAATATAAGCGATTTCAATCATTCTGATTCTTTTTTTTCCATTAAAGTTGGTCAATCCATTAACATCTTAATTTTTTTTCAGTGTTCTGAGATTCATTGTTTATGCACCACACCCAGTGCTCCATGCAATACGTACTCCCCTTAATACCCACCACCAGGCTCACCCATCCCCCCAGCGGCCTCCCCTCCCAAACCCTAAGTTTCTTTCTCGGAGTCTATAGTCTCTCATGCTTCATCTCCCCCTCCAATTTCCCCCAATTCACTTTTCCTTTCCTTTTCCTAATGTCCGCTGTGTTATTCCTTATGCTCCACAGGTAAGTGAAACCATATGATAATTGACTTTCTCTGCTTGACATACTAATTCTTCTTTAGGGAGGAAAAAAAAAAGTCATCTTTACCCACCTGAAAAATGTATGGTGTTCAACACACACTTTCCACAAACGCTTGGCAGCTCGATGGTTTGGCAGCTTAAACCCAATGGTGCTTTCAAATTGTTCAAACTAAATTTAAAAAGACATCAAAGAGTAAAGTCAAGCTTGCAATTATAAATAACATAAAAGCAAATAATTTGCAAAATCATGCCCCCCCAAATTTATTCACAAAATCAAGGGCTATAGGCAGAATTCTCCCTCTACAACTTCACTCATTTAAAAAAAAAAAAAACACCTTGTATCTATTCTCTTTAAAATGCTGCAGACATAGACAACCACATACTGTGTGTAGTAAATGTTTTATGGACAAGTATGGATTTTATGAAAACTCAATGAAAAAAGAAAGAGGATATCTGGATTCCTTCCAGAGACCAATTTGTCCTGATCTCATTTTTAAGCCTTATTTTCATGATGTCTCTGTGACATCATGCCTTCAACTGGAATGTACGGGAATGAGCAAAATGTTTGTAGCATTCTCAGGCCGACTTTTTCTCTCAGGATCTGGTCAGAGAATAGGTATACCTCCTAGGTGTTTGATGACCTGGTATCAGATATTGCGGATTCTATTTCTGCATTCCCCTCTGGATTACCATGCTAAACACTAACATCTTTTGATAGCATATGTACGATCACAGACTGGGAGAACACAGTTTCGTATCTCTCAGCATGTACAACTCAGATGACTATCAGCCATTTGCTTTCTCAAAGTGAAATATCTGACTTCCTGAGTAATATATTTTAATATCATTATTGCAAATGTTTGGGATTTTTTATTTTCTGAAGACAGTATGCATCAGGCCACCAGAGGGCAACCATTTTAAACAGTAAAAGCTTTCCAAAAGAACATAAAACAACCAGACTACTGATACAGTCAATAGAAAAAAAGTAACTCATGTAGCAAAGAACCGGGGGCGGGGGGGGGCACCTATGCATGGCATATGAGAGATAACTATGCTTGCCTTCTACTTCTTATTTGAGTGGGACTAGGGGCGGGTGGGGCTGAGGGGGAGAATGGGAAATACCTCACAAGCTATTCCAACTACAACTGCCGTTCCCAATTTTGGGCTCACTCTGGATGTTTGTAAGTAGTGGTAGTGGTTAACAGTCACTACTGGCCAAGAGCCCCAGCCAGTCGACAAGCTAGGGTATTATGGATTGCGACTAACCCGTCCTCTGTTTATTCATCCTGCATCTAATATGGACCACACGCTATGCTAAAGGCAGGGGTTTTAAAGAACAATCAGCTTGGGGTGCCTGTGTGGCTCAGTCGTTACGCGTCTGCCTCCAGCTCGGGTCATGATCCTGGGGTCCTGGGATAGAGCCCTGTGTTGGGCTCTCTGCTCAGTGGGGAGTCTGCTTCTCCCTCTCTCACTACCCCTGCTTGTGTTCTCTCTCTGGCTGTATCTCTTTCTGTCAAATAAATAAAATTTTAAGGGAAAAAAAAAAGAACAATTAATTTGGTCTCTGCTGCAAAAAGCTGGGAATATTTTCTTGCTGCTATCCTTCTTAGACCAAAGATGACAGAGGCTCCTGCAAGTTCTGAATGTTCATCTATCTCTCTGTGCTTTGTACCCATGTCTTGACCTCTTCAAAGCTTTCGTGCCACCAAAATTTTTTTCTCATTCTTCTCAAGCCCATCTATCTATCTATCTATCTATCTATCTATATATCTACCTACGGATATATATATATATATATATCTGCCAAAAAAGAGGGGGGAAAGCCCAACTTTCTTTGAGCCTGCTTCTGCCTGAACCACAACTCTATCTCGCTCCTTGACAAATGTCAGGAAGGAGCAGCTTTCGCTACTTCCCTCCCCACTTCATCACGACCTAACGTACCACATAAGGTGCTCCTACAACCCGCTCGAACCCTTCAGTGTCACAATGGGATCTGTCGAGTCTGATGCACTTTTCTTAGTTCTCAGCCCACATGCCTTCTCTGTAACATTTGGCCAGGCTGGTTTACCACGTACTCAGAATCTCGTCTCCTTGTCGTTCGTGATGGCTCTTTCCTCTTCTCTTCTTTCTCTGGCTGCTTTGGTTCATCGGCCTGTGTTCTTCTGCCTACCCCTCCCTCAAAAATGGACGTTACCCAGAGTTTCTGTTTTAGAGTCTTTTCCTTTAACTTGCCTTGTTCTTTGAGTAATATATTTCATGCCCAAGGCCCTGAGTAGAATGGATGCAGCTAATGACTCCTCCAGACCTCTATCTCTTAACTATGCAAGAATCACCCCATGAAAATATATCTCAACAGAAAATTTACTTATTTTTTTCTGAAATTCTCCCTGTTTTCTCCCCTCGTCTAATAATATCATGTCCATCAACTTCATTCAAGCCAACCAACCGCTTCCTCTACCTTGTGTCCAAGACCTACAGGCTCAGTTTCTGAAACTTCTCTCACATTGGCTCCTTCTGTTCTATTCTCATGGCCTCTGCCTGGGGTTGAGATCTTGGCACATCTCATCGCAAAGCTGCTAAGTTTCACTCCAAATTATTCGTCTAGCATATCATACCCTCTCTAAAACCTTCCATGGCTCACTATTGTTTCCTGATGTGTTTCTCCAGCTTTCCCATCTGGGCCCTCACCACAGCATGTCTGCACAGTATTATATGTGCAAAATGTATCATGACGACATAATTCTAAGTACATGAGACTGTTTTTTGCTTAACAGAAAGTCCTTTAAGTACAGGAACAAGGTCATATATTTATCTTTCTATTTCTAATGCCCACCATGGTGCCTGACAATAAACAGACGGTCACTTGTAAATATTTGATGAATTGAATATATATTGGTTTTAAGTTTTATATGCAATTTTAGTGAATATAAAAAATTATTTCATATATGTCCATGAAAAGTTTACAGATTATTTCAGTCTTCACAGACAAGTTTGATTTTATATTTACAGGGAATCATAAACATGATTCTTTGCTCTATAGTGTGATTTTTAAAAAAAATTTTGAATTGTGGTATTAACTGGCATATCACTTATTAGTTTCAAGTGTATAACATAATGATTTGAGGTTTATATACATAGCAAAATGATCACAATAAGTCCAACATCCATCACCACATACAGATTTTTTTTCTTGTGGTAAGAATTTTTAAGATCTACTCTCTTAGGAACTTCCAGATACAATACAGTATTATAACTATAGTCACCATGCTGTTCATTACATCCCATATAACCTGATTTTTAATTACATTTTCCACTAACGGAGAGGCTGATTTTGAAGACAGAGAATAATTCTGTATTGTACCAGAAAATGTTCAGAGACACAGACGAGCTGTAACCTTAGAGCTCTGTCTCCATTAGAATACCTATGCTCATCAGAAACTGGGTATATTTATCATCTTTTACACAGATAATAGGAAATATTTACCACCTATTATGTGTAAACCACTATGAATGTGCAGTCAACAACTTTTACTTTTTTTCCATCAGTCTTTCTGAATAAAAGAAAAAGGCAGAAATGTGCTAGGCTATGAGACATTTGCATCATTTACCCTTGGTGTCTCCTCCTCTAATCTTTCTTGTACTTTGATCACATTGTCTCAATGCTATTCGTGCTAGCGTGCCAGCTGATTTGGAGTACGAAAAGGGCATGAGCGCATAAAACAGGGACAGACGGGAAGAAATCTGTTCTTTATTCACAAAAGTTTTAGTACCTCAGAGTTTCTTTTATACCTTGGTCTGAGATATATGGAACATTATACATGTATCTTGAGGTTACGCTAAAATCTGCAAAAATAAAAACTTTTCCATCTATGCAGTGGGACAAAATTAGAACCAGACCATTAAGAAGAAGAGTATATTTTACTTATTGCTATATATCAAACAAACCTACAAAAAATTCTCATAGGCATGGACACATAACTCACCATGTCCCATGATGCTCAGAACCTGGGAGCTGGCAATTTACATTCCTTTTTGCCACTGGGTACCTTTCTTTCCAATGTACACGTCAACTGTGGGGCGGGGACTTACCTCTCCTGGCCGGATCTTAATGTAAAAGTTGTTCCGTTTGTACGAAATTTTTAGAACCTTAGGCCAGGCAAATCTGTTGATCCTCAGGCGGTCACGATATATCAACAGACCACTCGCACAAACTCCTAACATAATTTCTACTCCTTCAGAATCCTGGAAAACGGCATCAAGAAAACATTGGGTCAGTATTTCACGGGTTTCCACGTGGGATGAGGGTGGCATTTAACGCACCGTAGCATTCTGTGAAGGAACCTGTAATTGACTGCCGACGATTCTAATTTCAGTAAGAAAAATACCCCGTCGTTTTTTGTTGGTTTTTTTTTTGTATGTTCCCCCTAAATAATCGATAATCGGCTGATAATGAAGATCTTGATCACTGTGGAGACGTGTGAGTGTAGAACTGGCTCACTGATGGCTCATGACGTAAGTACTGTACAGAGAGGACACCGTCCGCATGACGTGCTGATGACGGTACAAACCAGAGAGACAGGTCTCACAACCGAGCGCCAGGAACGGCTCTTACCAGTGTACACGTGTGTAACATTAACTCCTTTACTCTTCACTAGGAGACTCTGAGATAGTTCCTAGGACTCTTCCTACTTTATAGATGAGGAAACTTTTTAAAAAAATTTTTTTCAGTGTTCCAAGATTCATTGTTTATGCAGCATACCCAGTGCTCCATGCAGTACGTGCCCTCCATAATACCCACCACCAGGCTCCCACAATCCCCCACTCCCCCTCCCCTCCAAAACCCTCAGTTTGTTTCTCAGAATCCACAGTCTCTCATGGTTCATCTCCCACTCCGATTTCCCCCAACTCACTTCTCCTCTCCATCTCCCCATGTCCTCCGTGTTCTTCCTTATGCTCCACAAGTGAAACCATAACTGACTTTCTCTGTTTGACTTATTTCACTCAGATGAGGAAACTTTTAAAGCGTGCTGAGGTTAAGTGCCCACCCCAGCTGAATTTATGGGCAGCCTGGTTCCAGAGGCAAGGCTTTCGACTCCTACGTGTACTAATGGAGGGGCCCTGTCCTTTCTAATGAGTATTTTGGAGTTTGTTCCATTAAAACAGAGCCTTGATTTTTTTTTTTTTAATACACCACTAAGGTCAGAACTTCAAATATAAAATAGGCTTTTCAAGTAGGAACATACTTCCCCAACATGTCTCTAACACACACACTGCCCAGTCATAATGGGAACTGAGTCACATACATAAATAGAGACACATTCTCTGTATCTCTCCAGTTTTCTTTTTTAAGTGGGAGCACACTATAACAGGATTGTCTGCTACTTGCACGTTTCATGTTTAGGTCATTTTCTAGGGATGTGGGATGAGAAGTCTCGGAGGTCATTGGAGAGGTCATATAAAGCTCAGGAGACATTGCATGGATAGCCAATGCCTCATAAATGCTGTATTTGGGTGAAATCGGGGTAAAAGGAACATGTGCAGTGACCCTGCATGGAGAGGATAAAGGACAGAAGGCAGGACTGTGTGTGAGACTCAATCTCCACGTCCTGGTCTTACTGGATGTCGGAAGCAGGGGGCACCTAAGAGGCAAAGCTGAGGTCTTTTGTCACATTAATCGTCACAACTGTCCCTGGCACTGAGTCCCTCTGTAGCGGCGATGAGGGGACGGGGAAATGGAAGCATCCAAACAGGAGATTCTGACTCATCCATATTGTGGGAATTTACTTCCTAAATCTCGTCAGTGCAAGGCATAAAACGAGTATTTCCAGAATCAAAAATAAATATTTCGGTCCATCTCTGGGAAATGCAAGTCCGGGATCTGGGAAATACGAACTAACTGGATTAAAATGAAATTTCACTGGGGAAATGGATCACTCCATTAGATACGAAATTACTCTACAGAAGTGGAAATACTTGATGGCAGGATATTACAGCATAATTAAATTTGAGGAGAATTCAAAGACCAGAAACTGCCCACCATTTATCAAGGGCTTTCATCTGAAAGAGCAGATGGAAGAGCTAGAGCCTGAGGCCGACGTGTAACTGGCACTATTGAGCCTTCGGAACTGCATAATCTGTCCCCAGGGCTGCTCAGTGACCCTCCCGTACCATGAGCAAAAATGCAGGCATGGAGGGAGGAATGTTGGGAGTAAAAGCTCCTTGACTCGCTTTCTGTTTTACCTGATAAATACAGAGTTAGAGCCTCTTGCACTAGTATCTATTTTAAAATCGTCCATTAGTGTCTCCAGATAATGAGAAGACAGCATCCTTCACGGGGAAGAGCAGGAAACCCTCGCTGACCGCTCGTCTCAGGCTCGCTGCCACCACACACGTCTGCGTGTCCCCCATATTGTTGTCCCCATATTGTTGTCGTCAGCTGCGCACCCCAAGCAAGTGGGGTGGCAGTGAACGCCCACTTCCTCGTGCTCAGGACTGGACACTGCTTGAGAGCAGCCATTCCATGTTAGAAGAGAGGGCAAATGAAGACAGAAAACGTCAGGAATATGTGGGGTTTTAAACTGGATGAACGTTTCCACTTCATTAATCCACCAGCAATGACAAAATATACTTCCGATATCCAGTCTTCTGCCATAGCCCACAGTCCTGACGTTGGCTTAATACGTCTTTTTTTTTTTTTTTTACTTTGCCTTCATTCCTTCTATTTCTGATGCGTGTCATTTCTTTGTGTAGACCTAATTTTTCCAACCTATATTGTTTTTTCTTTTTTTTTTTAAGATTTTATTTATTTGACAGAGAGAAACAGTGAGAGAGAGAACGCAAGCAGAGGGAATGGGAGAAGGAGAAGCAGGCCTCCCGCCAAGCAGGCAGCCCGATGCGTGGCTCGAACCCAGGACCCTGGGATCATGACCTGAGCCGAAGGCAGAGGCTTTAACCCACTGAGCCACCCAGGCGCCCCTTGATACATCTCTTGCATTGAAAGCTGTCACGGCGGTCTTTCTTGGGGACATGTGTGTTTCCCTATCAATATGTTGACACATTTAATACTCCCTTTAGTGGGGAACATGGAAGGAAGATCTGGATAGTCTCAGTCTATCATAATTAAAATAAATGAGTGGACTAGTCCCTTAATTTAAAACCACTGTTCCAACTTCACTGTCATTCACTTATCACTCGGTCTGTGGGATATCCAGCAGGGATTTAGACCTACCTATCTACATCTCAGAATCTCGTATGAGGTAAATGACTCTGACTGAGCCTACTCAGGCTGACAGTAAGTGACAAACGAGCAGAGACAGTCTTCCTAAGAAAAAAAAATGAAGCATGTAGGAAAGATTTTCCAAAACAAGGGAGCTTCATCTCGTAATATGTTGTTCATTCTTTATACAGAGTCACAGAGTCCAAGATCACAATACAGAATTTCTAAATGGGCCCTAAAGCTCAGGGCCTTTCATACCACCCACAGAAGATCATCTTCTCACTTACAACCGGAAATCCGCTCTAATTTAATTCAGTAAATTTCCTTCTTGAAATGATGGACTGTGGCTGCCAGAGAAAATGGGAGTCCACAACTGAACATTCGTTATACTTAATATTCAGATGAAATCCTAAAATAGGCTGCGTTTGTGCTTCCTTAATCCCTTCTTTTTAATTGGCATGATTTCGAATCATATTAGTGAATGAAAAAGCAGTGATCTATTTTACTTTAGCAGCTACAGCAATGTTAAGTGATTTTATTTGTACTGATAAGAACACTGATAAATGCTGAGTTGCCCTTCCCAAACATAAGCCCTAATCTTTTATTTATTTTTCCCGGGCAGTAAGTGAATCATCATGTGTAACCTAACTTCAAAAATAGCTTTCAATTCACTCAAATTTTCAGGCGACCTTCATTTCCCTCTTGTTCCCTTATCTGCTAGCCACCAAAGGAAAAACTCGAAGAGAAAAACAATCTTCGTGTGTGTCCTCGTTTTCTTTTTTAAATCCTCTTCCTACCTTATACAGCATACAATATAAAACACTTTCTTATCCAAGTGAAAAATAAGTGAAAAAAAAAAAAGAATAATGAACTGGCAAGTAAACAGGGCTACACCTGCTGTTGTAATTACACACAAATGTCAAAAAGCTTAGCAGTCAATGTCCCGGCACATCCCCAGGATGTCCCAGCCAAGTCTCCGAGATTTTGCTTGTGTTCAGGCCTTTAGGTCTTGAACATGCTCACCCTGTATGATGTACGAAATGATCCACAGACAGAACCCATCAAACTCATATGTGTTTGATGGCTGCCATTTTCTTGTTCAAACACAGGGTGGATCGGTCTGCTCTCGAAGAGCCAACCAGGGAGTGGCCCCACGGGCAGCGTCAGTGGAGCCTACAGACCACAGATTTCCCTCCCATGGGTCCTCAAGATGTTTGCTTCAACAGAGCCAGCTGAAATTCTCATTTCTTGGCCCCAACCTTGACTGTGTCAGATACTCGCATGCCTCGAAGCCTATTACCTGCATGTTCTTTCGGGTCCCAAACCACGACAGGGGTGACTGCTTGGTCCATCAGTAATAAGGACATGTTCCTATACAGGAGTGACAGTCTCTTGATAGCCCAAATCAGAAGGAACTACCCTTGAATTTCAAGCATGGATCTTTTTTTTTTTTTTGATGTTACTGAAAGACCAGAATCCATCCCTAAGATCCTAACAAATTTCGTATGCTTTGGATAGAAGTTTCCAGAAGGCTTGTCTGTGCTTCTACAGTACTTTTATTCACAGCTGCTCAAATACCAGATGAACAGTCCATATACTCACTCTCTCGCTCTGGAAAAAATACAGAGATTCTGGGAAAGTGTGACCTGGAGTCAAATGTTTTATGCAGCCTCACAACCTCAACCCTCCTACAGTCCAGTTCCAACTTCAAAAGACTCTGTGGCCAAGATACAGCTTTGACATTTCGCCCATTACCAATCAATGAGGCAATCCTTAGCTTTGGGGCCTAATTTTAGTTGAACTAAAATGACAACCTTATTTCAAAGCACTGATTATGTGTCAGAGAACCTAAGTTCTAGAGAGAGCTATTTAAAGTTGACGAGAATTTGCAGAGCGCCCGGGGAAGCATCCAGAACAGAGGCATCCAACAGTACTTGGCACATAAGAGATGTGACAGGTGGGTCTTGGACAATTGGCCACAGTTGGGTCAGGTAGACAGAAAGGAGGAGGGCAGCTCAGGCAAGGATGGGCATATTCAGGGAAGACGTAGAGACAGGATCTGGCAGAAGCAAAGGGAACATGTTGGCACAAAGTGGGAAATAAAACCGTGACAGGAAAGGGGGCTGCGTTAGGAGCTTGTTATGTGAAGATAAATTTCTAACTGAACCAAGGGGCAAACTGAGGCTTTGCCTAACTAAGGCTTTCAGCAGCTGAGGCCATGAGCTATGGGAGTTTGAGACATGCAGAGCAAACCCTTCAGTAAAATCTCAGAGAGCTCAATTTGCCTTATCATTGAATGGGCCTTAAAGCAAACACAGATTTGGATCCCCAAAGTTTTTAATGATGGAAGTAAAAAATCACCAGCTTATAGTAATAACAACACTGCATTAAAGAAAATTAAATAGGAAGTTTGAGGTTTAAAAAATGCATACCTTGGCATGATGTAAATCAACCCCATACATGGACAGTTTTTTGGCATTTTCCAAGAAATGCATCTCTGCTTCTGCTGGCGTCATTCCTCTGATAAGGGGAAAAAAAAAAATGTCACAATGCTGCTTTTCTTTTACCTGACAGGACCGCAATATTTCCCACTTAGCCTTGCTATCTCATAAGCAAACCCCATAGAGGCAGCAGCAGATTCATACTCTGAAGGGGGTGGCGGAGAATAACAGGAACAATGGCTTTCATTTTTTTAAAAAAGATTTTATTTATTTATTTGACAGAGAGGTGAGGAGAGAGAGAGAGAGAGAGAGCAAGTGCACAAGCAGCGGAATAGCAGAGGGAGAGGGAGAAGCAGGTTTTCCACTGAGAAGGAGCCTGACAGGGGTTGGATCCCAGGACTCTGGGATCATGACCTGAGCTGAAGGCAGCCACTTAGCTAACTGAACCACCCAGGTGCCCCAAGGAAAATGGCTTTTAAAGTCACTGGGTGACTCAGTCAGTTAAGTGTCTGACTCTGGATTTCGGCTGAGGTCATGATCTCAGGGTCATGAGGTCAAGCCCCATGTCGGGCCCTGCACTGAATGTAGAGCCTGCTTAAGATTCTCTTTCACTGTCCATCTACCCTCCCCCCACTCCCCTCTCCCCATTCTTTCTCTCTCTCTAAACAAGAACAACAACCAGAATACCAGAAGGAAGAGTGTAACTACCCCAGAACCAAATAAAATACAGAACCTCAGTCTGCTACGGTCCCACCCTTCATGCCCCTGAAACACAGCCTGGTAAGAGCAGGTAATACAAAGGACGATTGCCCATCAAGGCAAAGCCAAACCAATGTTCTCAGGCTTTCTGCCACTAACCTGTGGCTCTTGTGCAGCTCGATCACTTTATCTTCCAGTTCCTTCGTGTGGTTTGGCGCAAAGCGGAACTCACTAATGTAATCATTCCCACATTCATCTGGGTCGTAGTCTCCAAGTTCGGACTGGACGGTATAGGAGCCCAGCAGGGCCAGGGTGACAAAGGAGCAGGGCAGCCTTCCGGACACGATGTCGTCTCGCAGTTGTAGGCAGAGGTAGTACCTTCCAGGAGCCAAAAGACAAAGCAAAAATCCAGCATGAGGACAGGAGAAAAGCAGGCCACTTGGTACAAATCGCTTTGTAAGCAATTCCTTCCTGGGGAATGATCTCACTAGGACAAATTTTCTAGCATCTCTACTTTGCTTTAGATGTAAGGGGAAAATACTTGGCTCTAAAATACAATATTAAAGGGCATCTTGAGGCAAGTCAATGCTCCTAATAATTTTTTTTATTAGTGAAGTATTATTACTCTTAATTATTCATAAAGATAAAATTAAAAATTTTATTTATTAAAAATAAATTTATTTATTAATGGCACTGAGAAGAAGAAACCTCAAGACATATTTCTTTAACATCTTTTAAAATAACTAACATTTAAAATCCAAATCAGTGATTTCCCCCAACACACTCCCTGAAATCTCTGGTTGAGGGAATTATCATATAACAATGGTGCAGCTAAATGCAATTACTAAGTCTCTACCAGCCTTAAGTGTCATTTTGCTGCATCGGTTAAGCATCCCGCCATGTGAGCAAGGCCGATTTCAGCTAACTCACCAGCTACAGCACCATCGACTGCACCTACTCCTGCCTTCCTGATGCCATGGTCTCTTCGTAATAACAAACAATTGCTCCCGTTTCCAGTCCTCATTTTTTTATTTAGGGAACTTCCTAGAATCCAACTGATATGAAGACTAACTCTGAAGAACTACTACTTTAAAATCTGAGCACCTCATCCCTACAAGTAAACAGCTTTATACTCAAGGAGTAAGAGTTATTTTCCATTTAATGTGGCCAAGATATACAGATATCGCCACTGATAGCTGACTTATTTCCTCTGCTTCTTGCTTTTCAAGATTTACAGATAGACTACTAACTGCAGGAGACTCCAAGGTAAGTGCTAATGTTGATAACTCTTAATAATACCCTTTATAGGGGCACCTGGGTGGCCCAGTGGGTTAAGCCTCTGCCCTTGGCTCAGGTCATGGTCTCTGGGTCCTGGGATCAAGCCCCACATTGGGCTTTCTGCTCAGAAGGGAGCCTGCCTCCTTGCTTACTTGTGATCTCTCTCTCTGTCAAATAAGTAAGTAAAATCTTAAAAAAAAAAAAAAAAAACCCTTCATGCCCCAGGATATAGGCATAACAATAATATATCCTTGCACCGTTCATATAAGAAATAAATTGTTAATCTGCTGAAGATGAAGACAATGATTAAAGTCTTAACGCCCCCTTCAAATGTGATTTTAAGCTGATATAAAAAAACTCCATGTAATACAGATATAGAAATTTCTACACATTCCACAGGCTCTGCAAACATTGCACAAACAGAAAGGAACCAGGCATCGCATGTCAGGTATATGTGGCTCCATAACCAATAAATTAGCCACAATTAAGTGGTTCTTCAATATTATTAAAAGTATCTTTAAATAAGAAGTCATCTATTTTCCTAGATTTAATAAAAATATAAAAGAAATCCTTTGTAACTATTTCTTTTACTCTTTGCCTAATACGTCTGCTGGAACTATTTTTACTCCTAGCCAGTGATTAGAGCTGTTTGGAGTAATTCCCCTTTTCTGAAAAGCCCTCCAAGAAGCATGCAGAAAATTCGGTACACACTGCATAACGTCACTCTGATTGGCTGTAAACTTACTACCAAGCAGGGCGAGAGAGTCAGCAGTTCCAAAGTAGGATGTGAAGGAGCCTAGAGCACATGGCAAACCCAGGATAGCCTCCTAAAGGGATCTCCTCGCACACCCAAAGCTCAAGTCACTGCACCAGGATATTTTTATGTTAGTTTCCTTTCTTCAGTCTTCCTTCCCCCAAATGAATGAATCATTTTTCCTGCACACACAGGGCAGAGAAAGTAAACTCTCCTCTGTGTGCATTTGGTGCCTGATTTTTTAAAATAGCTGTCGTGTATCAGACTGGTTATATAAACAGCAGAAGCATCCAAAGACACATTTTTACTCTGAGTTTTAGAGCAGGAGCACTAGGAACTGCCGTATCACGTAAGGCTGAATCCCATCCAATTTGACGGTGGTGGGTGGATGACAGTATCTCAATTCTGCAAGTTTTCCCGCCAAGGTCAGACAGACGGAAGTATCAGCTTAGCACCAAAGATTCAACTGTGAACAGATAGGATTTGGCAAATCTTCTCATCAGATGTTTGCTCTCGCTCCGTTGCCTTTGGTTTGCCATTTCTGGCGTGGATGACTGAAAGGTTCCCAGATGTAAGCATGCTCTTCCCCAGAGAATAAAGAAAAGCCTGCCTTTTTCAGAGCCAACTTTCAAATACCTGGTGATATCTTCGGATAGCTGGGCAGGGTCTGGTGGGTAAAATTTCACATTAAATGAAAAGTGCCAAGCACCACCTGCAGAGATGAGAGAAAAATTAGGATCAAAACTCAGAAAATCCCTTTCTACTTATTATTCTGATAGTGAGAACCGCCTTAACTCCAAGTACTAGCTCCCAAGCAATATGGGCTCCTCCGTGGAAAACGGGAAAGCCTCAAGTTCAACGAAATCCAGATATGTTTGACTTCATCTAGTCCTTAATATTTGCCCCAAATCCATTATTGGTGCTTCTAACTAGCCTGGAAATTGATTACATTTCCTCCCTTTCTCAGGGACAAAGGTAAGCCCTTGGAAGAGGGGGAAAATACGTGAATGACAGGGATAATGCTGACAGACAAGTCCGGAACTGACTGGCTCTACTGCTCTGAAATTCTAGATAGCTCACATACCAACCGTACAGACATAATCCCATTTGCTTTGTCCTTTCTGCTTTGTTATTACAGGTCAAATTCCATTATAATACATGTCAAGGAAAGTTTCAAGATATTTTTGTTTTCTGGGAAGGTTTGTTGTGAATATTTAAGTGAGCTGCTCTCCAGCTGCTGAAAATTTTCTTCCTTGGCGAAATTGTTGATTTGAGAGATGCCTGAAGGCATGAACAGTGTTTCCCCAAATTCCCCCACCTCCTTATGAGCCCAGGACTTGGACGGGTGCTCTTGACGAGTTACTGTTCTTGATCCCATGGCCTCTCCTTACAGCCTCCTCTCCCACAAGGAAAACAATCAACCAGGTGGCAGCGGACAGTCACCGACCGGCTCTCCGTGCTCCCCACCCTTACACCTGAAGCATCATGACGCCTTCTGAAGCTCTCCATTTTATTAATACGGTCTCTACTGGTGTATGGTTTATCACTATAAATATGGAGAAACATTTTCTTCTTTTCTACATTTACTCTCTCTCCACCTCATCCCTACTTGAACTCATCGTACTCAGTTCCTTCTTTATTTCTGGGCTTTTAACGCGGTAACTCTTTCAAGTCTGGGTGTTCCTTCGAGGGACATTTGTTCTCCCCCACACAATGGCCAGGAAAGGGCTACAGCGTTGAGCTGCTTGTACTTGGAAGGCGCTACTGAGAAACTCCTCCCAGTCTCCTTGGCTTCCATACGGGAGGCCTTTCATCTATACCATGAGCTGTAGCTACTTCCTTTCTCTCTGTGATTTCACACTCCAGCTCTTAAGCCTCAACTATCCCCCTAAGATGCCCAACACTCCCTCCTCCCCATTAAATGACTTCTGGAAACTCCATTTGCTCCATGAGTGGTTTGCAAACATTGAGAAAAAAGGGGTAGAATTCTAAGTACCAGCTTTTTTCTTTGGGCTATTCTCTTGAGTATGAGGCAAATACTTAGCTGCACAGGTTACCTGTGTTTCTGTCATAAGCAGCATAGTTACATTTATTAGTCTAGTTTATTCTCAACACGACTATTCATAATCCACTTAAAATTCCACACGGCAGGATCACTGCCTGAGGTAGCTTATAAAGAACTGGCATAAAGCCACGTATCACAAATGCTATCATTTTTCAATCGCTCAGAAAATATTCCTGAAACATAGGCTCTAAGAATTGTAAGTTATCCCTCAATCCCATATATTTCTAGTGATGATTTTTCCATTTTGTTAATCAAAAAAGGGTCTGATCTCGTTTTATTTTCCTATTGATTCCTAGGCACTTTCTGCTAATATGGATCCCTTTACTGCTTGCCGATGGTGAGGTTCATAAGTGAGAGCGGGCTCTCCCCCCAAGCAACTGGAATGAAAATTAATGGATTAGTTATGGGAAATGGATTTATTGCTCTTTTGTCCTTTTTATCTATTTCAAAGTATGCCCTGAACCAAGTGAGTGGTTGATCAATGTAATTAAACAATCTCATAATAAATTCAAGATAAACTTTGACATAATAAAAGTATAAGAAAGAGGGGTGCCCGGGTGGCTCAGCTGGTTAAGTGTCGGACTCTTAGTTTTGGCTCAGGTAAAGATCTCCCGGTGGTGGGATCGAGCTGCACATCCAGATCTGCGCTTAGGGCTGGATCAGCTTCAGATTCTATCTCCCTCCCCCATCTGCTGCTCCACTCATTTGCACGTGCACACATTCTCTCTCTCTAAAGTAAGTAACTTTTTAAAAAAAGATTTTATTTATTTGATAGAGAGAGAAAGGGAACACAGGCAAGGGAGTAGGAGGGGGAGAAGCAGGCTTCCCACTGAGCAGGGAGCCCGACGTGGGGCTTGATCCCAGGAACCTGGGATCATGACCTGAGCTGAAGGTAGCCGCTTAACGACTGAGCCACCCAGGTGCCCTAAATAAATAAAATTCTTAAAACAAAAAGGTGGGGGGTATAAGAAAGATAGTTCAAAGCAAAATCCTCAGGGCAGGAAAAAGAATTTCAAACTATAGTTGGTTTAAGAATCTGAGGTACTTGCTAAAAATGTCAATTTCTAGGCTCCCCGCAGAGAGTTTTATTCCAGAGACTGGGAAATATGGTCTAGAATTGTGGTTTTAATCAACCCCCTTGTGGTCTGAGTACAGGTGGGTTTGGGAACCATACTATGAAAATCACTAATCCCAAGAAATCCATTTTCATGAGGTTATAACCCAAACAACTGCAGGTTTTTTGGGGGTATTATTTTTAAAGAGTGGGAAGTTTCAAAAACTACAGTCTACATCCTAATCAAGAGGAAAAATATCTAGTTAAATAAGGCATAAGATTTGAAATTAACGAGAGGCAGATTAAAGTTCAAATGTAGATCCCCATAAAGAATCTGACAGAAGCAAATTGAGTGGGAAGGCATGGTTATGTAATGAATGGGCTTGCAAGCCCGAATCTGCTCAGATGGTGGCCCTGGATAGACACAGGAAATGAAACCACCTGAATGCATTAAAATGATATTCCTGTATGTCGATATAGGATTTCGAGTCGCAAATTTATGATGGGAAACTATGAAACTGAAGAGAGTCCATTCTTATAAAAAATTCTAATTTTAGTATTGTATGGCTGCCAAATCTTGGAAACTTTAAATATTCTGCATTCACAGCATAAAATTACTATAAATTGCTATATGCAGTATATAGATCATATACTCCATTTATGAAATTATATCATAAATATATTTATATTAAAATACAGTATATTTAGAAATGTAAACATCTGAGTCTGCATAAAAAATGACTAGAATTATAATTTTTTCTCATAAGAGCAAACTCTTCAGTTTCAGAATTTTCTATTTCTCATCAGTTTGCAACTTAAAAGCTTTATCAGGTTGATCGCCATTCTCTTGAAGATCTCATTCTAGAGACATTCTATGCAACAACAGCAGGAAAAGAATGGAAATATCCTTTTATCATTTATACAAGTGTGTCTAAATATACACACACATATCAATGGAAGTATAGTTGACACTCAATGTTATACTAGTTTCCAATGTACTACATAGAGACTGGACAACTCCAGACATTATGCTCTACTCACAAGCGTAGCTGCCATGTGCCACCATAAAACACTATTACAATACCACTGACTATATTCCTCAAGCTCTTTCATCTCTGTGACTTTCTCATTCCATAACTGGAAGTCTTGTATCTTCCACTCCCTTTTTCACCCATCTTTGCCCATCCCTCCCCCACCAATCCCCGGTAGCTATAAGTTTGTTCTCTGTATTTGTGGATCTGTTTCTGCTTTTTTTTGTTTTGTTTCTCAGATTCCACACATAAGTGAAATCATAGGATATTTCTCTTTCTCTGTCTGCTTTATTTCACTCAGCACAGTACACTCTAGGTCAGTCCCTGTTGTTGCAAATGGCAAATCTCATTCTTTTTTATGGCTGAGTAGTATTCCACCATAGCTTCTTCATCCATTCATCTATTGATACTTTGGCTGCTTCCATTATCTTGGTTATTGTAAATAATGCTGCAATAAATACAGGGGTGTATACATCTTTTTAAAATACTATTTTGATTTTCTTTGGGTAAATACCCAGTGGTGGAATTACTAGATCGTATGCTATTTCCGTTTTTAATTTTTTGAGGAAACTCCATACTGTTTTCCATGGGTGCACCAACTTACATTCCCACCAACAGTGCACAAGGGTTCCTTTTCTCCACAACCTCACCAACACTGGTTTGTTGGTAGTGGGTGGGGAAGGGACAGGAGGAGAGGGAGAGAGAGAATTAAAGCGGACTCCACCCCTAGGGGTGGAGCCCGACTCAGGACTCAATCTCATGACCCTGAGATTGTGACCTGAGCCAAAAATCGAGAGTTGGACTTTTAACAGACTGAGCCACCCAGTCCCTCCTATTGTCTTTTTGATTTTAGCCTTTCTGACAGGGTGAGGTGATATCTCACTGTGGTTTTGATCTGTGTTTCGCTGTCATCATTTATATTTAGGAAAAGGAGGTGACGGTACAATAATTCTGTTAGATAGGATAAGAGTTCTCTGCCTTGGTAGAAGGTAAATTTTACAGAAAGAGGGCATTTGTGTGCATGGGAAACAATAAGGAATACAGATAAAAATACCAAATTCAATTAAAAAATTGCAATTGTCCTTGCTTCCTCCTTTATCTTCAGGACTGTCACTTAGTTCTCTTTATGTTATCGTTACCCTAATCTACCTGATGAAAATATCCTTTAAATCTCATGTTCTGATTGTCCTCTTTCTTCTCTTAGAAAAGAAGGTAGGAGGGGCACCTGGATGGCTCAGTGGATTAAGCGTCCTACTCGTGGTTTCAGCTCAGGTCATGATTTCAGGGTGGTGAGATCGGGCCCACAGAAGGTGGGAGATAGGATAAATGGGAAGTAAAGGGAAAAAAAAGAATTCCATTAACAACAGATAAGAAAACTAACATTTACATAGCTTTTCTTCTGCCAATATTGTTATTTATCCCAGATATTTATATTTTCAAAGGAATTGCAATTATCAATCACCCAACTAAAAAACAGCATTTCCTTAATTAAATGACTACAGAGAACTTTATGCACACAACACGATAGGATATATATTCACCACATCTGCTTTGAGTAAATCCATAGAAGGATTCTTAGAACATATTCATCATCTTACATTTTTTATTAGGGCTCTTGGAACAAAAAGAAGGAGTGTTTTCACATCTGGAGCTGTCCCTGGTTTCAATTCCAATTTATTTCTATCTAACTTGATTATCAAATTTCTCTCAAAAATGTGGTAAAGATGTTTTAGTTGTATACATAACCATCAGTTTCTGTAATATCTAGAAGGGAGAGCTTTTTATTTTTTTTGGAGATACTATCTTCTATTAAGCCATTTCAAAATGCTCACTACCACTTGTTATTAGTACTTGATGTGTTTTGATATTTCAACACATTCAAAGGCAATGGAAATACTTGCTCTTTTTTAATAGGAAATTGCTGAAAACTTCCATGGGCATGACATTCTCATTAATGTATTGCTCTTAAATTTATTCTTCAACTAGATTTAGTTGTTCGAAAAATTTATCAAGTTTACTGACAAAAAAATCGCTTTAAAAATTAACTAGTTATTTACAATTATAAAGATTATCCATGTCTTTAGTAAAAGAGCTACAGAAAAGGGTTAAAATAAAAAAAAAATCCTCTTTCTTAACCCCTTATACTGTGGTACCACTTCTGGAGATACTACTGACAGCTTTTGTGCTCTTCCAAAATTTATTACATATATATATATGCATATATATGTATGTATATATATGCATAACTTCTTTTAAACAGATGTCACTTGTCTCACTAATGAGAACTAAAACACATTCTACCTCATTATATTGATAGTTGCTTAGTATTTCAAGTTATGGTTATTCCATGACTGATTTAATTCATTCTTTATAAGCGGATATTTAAGTTGCTTCTAGTTTTCTGCTATTGCAAACAATATTATAACAAATTTTCATGCATGTACACATATGTACATCCTCCCCTCTTATACATATGCTGGATGAATCTGTATAAATAAAATTAAGGGTCAAAGAATAAGCACATTTTAAATTTTAATAAAGACTAAATATTATATCAAATTTATTTAATAATGAATTATAATATATACTAAACATATTAAATAACAAATAAAATATTAAATTAACAAATATTTAAATCTGAAACTCTCTCAAAGGGTTGTACCAATTTATCCTTCTATCAGCTGTGTCCATAGTTGCTAGTACAGTGCATTAAGAAACTTTTAAATCTCCGTTAACCTGAATAAGTGAAAAACGGTATCTTGTTTTAATGTGTACTCAATAGTTAGTAAGATTCAGCAACTTGTCTTGTACTTACTAGCTACCTGTGTTTCAGTTTTGCGAGTTGCCCTTGTAATTGCTGGAAACATGGGATTTCTTAACTTGCCTTTAGGGACCAAGGAAAGAGGTTGTTACCAGATAGTAAATTGCTATCTGACTTGTTATTCCATTTCTAAACCATTCACTAACTACCACCTTTAGCTTAACTTTTCTACTTTTGTGGCAGTTAGGCTTAATTTAACATTAATAATTACGTTGGGAGCTTTTAAATGGTTAATTGCCAACTGGAGCATCACTTGATTAAATCACATTGCATATTCTGGGAACATGCAGGGGAATAGGTCAAATGTCATAGTCATTTAATTCCCAAGCTGTGATGATTAAAAATGGGTATTTAAGCTAGACCAACCTGTCAGAGATAAAATCTGAGATCTTAATCTGTCTTTTACAAAATACTGTATTCACACTAGCAGTGTGGGTATGGGCCACCAATTCAGACAACCCTGCTCTCTGAAAATCTTCACATCACCATGTAAAATAATCCAAAAGGACTTACTTCGAATCTGTTTTTTTATTTCCTTAGCAGGGTCCAGCCAATTCTGAAAAGGAAATGACAGTTTGAATTTGAACTGGAGAAGAATAAAAACAACTTGATGATGATCACGCACTAAGCGTATTTCAAAGTGCATGGTTACTGGCAGGCCCTCCAAGCTGGGTCCTTCCCCCACAGCTGGTGCTCTTCAGCAGATCCTGTGAGGGCCCAGGCACGAACTTAATGAGAAAATGTGTGTTGTGCAGGCACAATTCATGCATGACAACATTCCTTTCTTTTACAACACTACCTTCAAAGATTCGAGCTAGTACAGCAACAGAGGAGAAAAAAAAAATAGTGGATTCAATGTTCAAAGAAGTTACTAGAATAAATTAAACATACATAATGTCCACTGATGCCCTGGCCATTCAGGCCCACAAAATGACTTCCATAGTTACAGATTCTTAGGCACTTGCCTAACAAACACACACCTGCTTGAGATTTATTATTTTCCTCATCAGAAAACTCAGATGTTCAATAACGAAGTTAGACATTGTTCAGTGAATTGGGTAGGCATTAAGTATGATTCATTGCACAACATCAAAACAAATAACATCTATGAGCAAAATTTCTTTGACTTAGTTCCTCACACGAACACAAAGGAACAGTTTCCTCTTCTTTATTTTTCAGGTAGTAGTGGGAATTAGTGAGGCAAAGCCCCGAGCAGACTGCATTACTCAGGTGTAAGAGTCTATAGAAGTATTAAATTAAACATTAAATACCTGCTGAATACATTAGACAAGGCTCCAGTCAGCAAACGACCCATGTCATATTCCGATTTTGTAAGAATATGGAAGCATACTAAGATGAATTAGGAACAGGACAGCAGTCAGGGAACATGTTTTCTATGTAAGAATCAACGTATTTGATTTTCATGGGCTCAAATTCACTGAAATACATCACCCAAAAAAAGTACGATATAAAATGCTTTCCTAGAACTATAAATAACTCAGGTGTGAAAAACGGAATTTCTCTTTCCAGAATATTCAAGATTAAAGGTAGTCGTCAATAATATCTTTCATGGGGTGCCTGGGTGGCTCAGTGGGTTAAAGCCTCTGCCTTCGGCTCAGGTCATGATCCCAGGGTCCTGGGATCGAGCCCCACATCGGGCTCTCTGCTCTACAGGGAGCCTGCTTCCTCCTCTCTCTCTCTCTCTGCCTGCCTCTCTGCTTACTTGTGATCTCTGTCTGTCAAATAAATAAATAAAATCTTTTAAAAAAATAATATCTTTCATAAAGAAATAAGGCGATTAGCAGCATTTAGGGACTCAAAGGAGTAAATAGAGGAGTGGAAGCAGAGAAAATGATATACCGATTTAGTTTTCCTTCCCTTTCTTACAGTAACGAGCAGTTTGAGACATATGTTTTGTATTGCTTTTAATCACTCACCTTCTGGTTTTCAGCATCTCGATATGTAAGCCCAAAATAGTCTTTTTCTAGCAAATTCAGATGTTCACATACTTTATCAAACAGCACCTGGCCTCTGGAGCGTTTCTGTGGAAAACAAAGCAGAACAAATCAACACACATGAAGTTCTCTCAATTGCCACGGATAAAAATGGTTAAAATTTAACATACAGCTTGCTACAACTTATGTGATGCCCACATGTGATCACTATGTCATCTTTAACTAGTGAAAAGGTTCAATAAAGTGGGTTGACACCCACAAAACCGTGTCCCTACAACCAACAGACAAAACCAAAACTCACCTGTGCCACTAAGGACAGTAACCCATGGATGATTTTCTAAATTTTTTATTTTTAAAGATTTATTTGAGAGAAAGAGAGAGAACACAAGCAGGAGGAGCAGCAGAGGGAGAGGGAGAAGCAGGCTCCCCACCGAGCAAGGAGGGATTGGATTGCAGGACCCTGGGATCATAACCTGAGTAAAAAGCAGATGTGTAACAACTGAGCCACCCAGGGGGCCCGAGTGGATGATTTTTAAACAGAAGTAGCTGGGGGAAATGATGTGGGGCTTGGAAGTCTGAAACATCTTGTGAAATATAAAAATCTTGAGAGTCAAAGAATATAAAGGACCAACATGAAAGCCATGTTTCAGAATGTCCTAACTCAGTCCTGACGCGAGCAGATTTGGAGCCTGGGAAGAATCAAGCCTATTTCTTATCTTAGGCAGACTTCCCCTGAAGACTTTCTAGTCCAACCCTTACTTAGAAATTCCATTACCTTCATTAGTTTATTATTGTGGGTTTGTGTGTGTGTCACAAATTTCAGTTTTGCATTAGGGTTCTACTTTCTCTTAATTTCTTTTTGAGAAATCCTTCCTATTAGACATAAAATGTTAAGTTTAAAGATTTTAGTTATTATTTATAAATATGAGATATAGATATTTATGCTACATTTTTTAGCATGACGCTGTCACTTGCAGAAAGGAGAAAGGTAATCTTCTGAGGAATAAAAATCTACCAGCTTAGGCGAGGATGCAGAGAAAGGGGAACCCTCCTACACTGTTGGTGGGAATGCAAGCTGGTGCAACCACTCTGGAAAACAGCATGGAGGTTCCTCAGAAAGTTGAAAATGGAGCTACTCTATGACCCAGCACTACTGGGTATTTACCCTAAAGATACAAACGTAGTGATCCGAAGGGGCACATGCCCCCGAATGTTTATAGCAGCAATGTCCACAATAGCCAAACTATGGAAAGAACCTAGATGTCCATCAACAGATGAATGGATAAAGAAGATGTGGTATACATATACAATGGAATACAATGCAGCCATCAAAAGAAATGAAATCTTGCCATTTGCAACAACGTGGATGGAACTAGAGGGTATTATGCTTAGTGAAATAAGTCAATCAGAGAAAGACAACTATCATATAATCTCCCTGATATGAGGAAGTGGAGATGCAACATGGGTGGTTTGGGGGTAGGAAAAGAATAAATGAAACAAGATGGGCTCGGGAGGGAGACAAACCATAAGAGACTCTTAATCTCACAAAACAAACTGAGGGTTGCCGGGGCGGGGGAGGGGTGGGGAGGGGGTGGTAGGGTTATGGACATTGGGGAGGGTATGTGCTATGGTGAGTGCTGTGAAGTGTGTAAACCTGGAGATTCACAGACCTGTACCCCTGGGACTAATAATACATGTTTATTAAAAAACAAAACAGAACAAAACAAAAAAACAACTATCGGCTTAATTTACTGTGATACCCAGTATCACGTTCTCATGGAATCCTTCAAAGGTCTTTCAACCTGGCCTTGGAGACTGAGATGGATGAAATGGCAACAGTTAAACTAAACCATGTTTTGTTTGTATCTTACCAACACTTCACACATAATGCATTAAGCATATTTGCCTTTAAGATTTAATGTAATAACAATGAGAGATGTAAAAATTGATAGACAATGTGCATGCCAAAATAGTAAGTATTCAGAAACCTTTAAGTGCTATGTATTACTATGCAAATGTAATTATATTGGAAGTTAATTGCTCAGCCCCCTGAAGCAGGACTATTCAGGAAAAAAGATAAATCTATGATAGAAAAGGAAAGCCTAAATTGTGGTTAGCTAAATAATCAATGTGTTTGTAAAAAGTTTAATAATACATGAAAATAAATTACATATTAGCAAAACTACATAATAACATTGTTCAATGGATATGAATAAGTGGTAGGACAATGAAATGCTGCTCACTGGTTTAAATCTTTTATTTATAAATAACAGCTTATCACATCTGAATAATGTTTAACAGATTATAAAGTTTTCATAAAAAAAATTGGCTCTTCCAATGGCTTCTACTGGTATTATCTTCAGTTGACAGATCAGAACACAGAGGTTCAGAGAAGTTCTATGAGAGAGGCAGTATTATGTAATTGCCAGGGGTGGTTTTAGCAGATTAACCTGGGTTTGAATTTTCATTATGTTCTTTGCAGCTGTGTGAACCTCTGTTTTTCCCTCCATAAAATGGGTATGGTAGTACTTCCTTCTTTGGAATGGATGACATTAACATAAAACAAAGTAAACTTGGACCCAGTGGTGGCACATATCAAGTATTCCATAAACATTAGCTATTGTAGCCCAACTGACCAACAAGTAGCAGAATCTGTAATGTAGAACTTACCCTATATGCACTTTTGCTCTTGGAGCAAATATACAACTCTTCATGGTGCCAATAAGTAGTTCAGTAGTAATAGATCCTGCTCTTTCTTTAGATGTTAATTACCTGCTTACTACCTAACTGCTTTAGCTAGACCACAATATTTACAGACACGTACGATACCCCCCATACATACCAAAACAGACACCAGCGTCTGGCCCAAGTACTTTCTCAATGAGTAAAAGTAAAACAAAACAAATACAAATAAATAAACTCTTCTCTACAGAGCCTCCTCTATTCTCTGACCCTGCAGCCCCTTGATTGTAGAATTATTTCTGAATATGCTGCAGGCTGCCTTGGGCATTGTTTTAATTAGCTGTCTTCTGGCTGCTGTGTTCTTGCCTTTGTCTAACAGGTGGCATGGATTAGCTCAAGCACAGACTGCTATACTAACTAGATCTTACTTTTCCGGCTTCTCGAAATTTGATTTCTACTAATGATCCATAGCTCTCCCTTGGATAGACCAGATTTTTTTTCTTACTGAATATTTATACATATTTTGAATACCATCGTTCTTAAGACAATTACATAGTGTTCCAATCTTCACACTGGAGTTTGTTTTTTCCCCCCTAAGAACCAAGATCAGTAGTTAAGGCTCTACCATAGATGGTTATACGTAAAAAGTAAAATTCCTACCTGCTAAAGATCACAGCCACCAGCTAAGTGGTGACACTGGAAAAGCCTTTTAAATTACTTGGGTCTTCATTTTCTCACCCTGGAGTGAGGATATAAGATTCTATGGAGCAAGGCTGCCATGGGCTTCAGGCTATGATTGGGTCCCCTGTGTCATGGCAAAGTTACAAATGATTATAAAGCTCTCTCTCATGGAGCCTGGCTGTGGCTTTGGCATCCTTTCACATACCAGATGAGAAAGAATGCCACTGGTTGGAGCTGGACTGATTTTCCAGCCCTAGGTAGCATCACTCCTAACTCTCCTAAATCCTTGATTCTTCTCAGATTATTATTATCATTCTGCACACGGTTCAACTTTTCAAGGCTAGTATTTCTACTTATTGACATCTGTGTATGTTTAGGTAACAACATCTAACATATTTAACTAAAGCTCAACAATTAGACTGAATTTAATGAATTTACATTAAATATTTGGTTGCTGAAGACATGATATTCCTTAAGTGATCAGATCTAAGTACTTTACTGTCATTGGCTTGTTTATATATAGCCATAGTGAGCCAAGAATGGAGTAAACAATGTTGACAAAGGTTTTTCTTTTCTTTTTTTTTTTATTTTATTTTATTTTATTTATTTATTTGACAGACAGAGATCACAAGTAGACGGAGAGTCAGGCAGAGAGAGAGAGAGAGAGGGAAGCAGGCTTCTTGCTGAGCAGAGAGCCCGATGCGGGACTCGATCCCAGGACCCTGAGATCATGACCTGAGCTGAAGGCAGCGGCTTAACCCACTGAGCCACCCAGGTGCCCCGACAAAGGTTTTTCTAAATTAACAGATAATTTACCTAACTAGAGAAGATAATAGTTTTTAGTCTTGTTTGCTGTTTCATGTGAATTAAGTCATGTCTCTGACTCAAGGACATTCATAGTTCATGTATATCATTCACTATCAATCCCTGAACATCCAGAAAAGTCAATTTTGATTTCCTAGAGTAATAAACTAATAATGGTAGACTGCATTCTTTCTGTCCTCTTTTCTCCACTAAAAAATTGGGTTTCTGTTTCTGATAAAGTAAATGGAGATATTACAGCCCAGCAATCAAAGACTTTAAATATCTAAAGAATGGTAAATCCCCAAGCAATATGAACAACTTTCCTTCTTAACTATTTTAATTTAAAAATTGGCCATTTTGACTCATAAAGTGTTGAATGTTAGAAGTGTGTCAAAAGAGAAAAACTTGAAGAGAATGAAAGGACAAGCCACAGAATGGGACAAAATATTTGGAAAGACATATCTGATAAAGGAATGGTACCCAAAACACACAAAGAACTCTTAAATTCAACAGTAAGAAAACAACCAAATTACAAACTGTGCAAAAGATCTAAACAGTTACTTCACAGAAGACATACAGGTGTCAAAAAAGCATATGGAGAGATGTTCATCAAATACCATTAGAGAATTGCAAATTAAAAGAACAAGACACCACTATGTACCTATTAGAAAGGCTAAAATTCAAAACACAAACAAAACTAATAGCTGGGAAGTATGTGGAACAATAGGAAGTCTTATTCCTTGCTGGTAGAAATCCAAAATGGCAGAGCCACTTTGGAAGACAGTCTAGCAGTTTTTGCTTTTTTGTTGTTGTTTTCTTTCTTTTTTCTTTTTTTCTTTTTTTTTTTGAGAGAGAGAGAGAGTGAGAGAGAGTATGAGAGAGGAAAGGGTCGGAGGGAGAAGCAGACTCCCGCGCTGAGCAGAGAGCCCGATGTAGGACTCAATATCAGGACTCTGGGATCATGACCTGAGCTGAAGGCAGTTGCTTAACCAACTGAGCCACTCAGGTGCCCAGTCTAGCAGTTACTTACAAAACTAAACATATTCTTTCTTTTTCTTTTTTTTTTTTTAAAGTAGAGCAAAGACTTTATTTTATTATTTTTTTAAGATTTTATTTATTTATTTGACAGAAATCACAAGTAGGCAGAGAGGCAGGCAGAGAGAGAGAGGGGGAAGCAGGATCCCCGCTGAGCAGAGAGCCCGATGCGGGGCTCGATCCCAGGACCCTGAGATCATGACCTGAGCTGAAGGCAGAGGCTTTAACCCACTAAGCCACCCAGGAGCCCCAAAACTAAACATATTCTTAACATATGATCCAGCCATCAAACTCCTTGGTACTTACACAAAGGAGGTGAAAATTTATGTATAAACAAAAACCTACACGTAGATACTTTTAGCAGCTTTATTCAATACCGCCAAAACTTGGAAGCAACCAAGATGTCCCTCCTAGGTGAATGGATAAACAAACTGTGTTACAATCCAGACAATGGGATATTATTCAGCACTAAAAAGAAACAAACTATCAGGCCATGAGGAGACATGGAGGAACCTCAAAGACCTACTACTAAGTGAAAGAAGACACTCTGAAAGGCTGTAGGTATGATTCCAGCTATACGACATTTTGGAAAAGGCAAAACAATGGAGACGGTAAAAAGATTAGCGGTTGCCAGGGATTAGGGAAGAGAGGGAGGCAAGTAGGTGAAGCACAGAAGATTGTCAGGGCAACAAAACTATCCTGAAAGGTACTATATGGTGGATACATGTCATCGTACATTTGTCCAAACCCATGGAATGTACAAAGAGTGAACCTTAATTACATTATGGGCTCTAATGAATAATAACATCTCAACATCATTTCAGTAATTATAATAAATGCAGCAGACGGATATAAAATGTTGAAAATAT
This sequence comes from Lontra canadensis, assembly GCF_010015895.1. Lineage (NCBI taxonomy): Eukaryota > Metazoa > Chordata > Mammalia > Carnivora > Mustelidae > Lontra > Lontra canadensis. The sequence goes on from NW_022631051.1 coordinate 2,110,343, forward strand.
AGAAGGGGGCAGGAGAAGGGAGTTTGAGGGGGTTATATGAAAAGTCTCTACTTTCTGCTAAATTTTTCTGTAAACCTAAAACTGCTCAAAAAAAAGAGGATTACTTAATGTAAAAAATAATTTATTTTTTAATGTGTAATGTTTACTGTATAATTATCTTATTTTAAATTGTTAATAATTTAGGGACGCCTAGGTGGCTCGAGCCCCACATTGGGCTCTCTGCTCCGCGGGGAGCCTGCTTCCTCCTCCCTCTCTGCCTGCCTCCCTGCCTACTTGTGATCTCTGTCAAATAAATATTTTTTTAAAAATTGTTAATAATTTGTTAAAACTTAAAAAAGTTAACAGAGTTAAGCTCCAAATGATTTTACTAGGAATAAATGAAAACTTAAAATTTTTATTGAATGTAAATATTCGACAGAAATCAAAAACTTTAGTTGCAACACATACCAATGGTCAAAGTAAAATCATTCCAGGAAAAGGTGCCATGCCTCTCATCCTATGTACCTACACACCAGGAACCCCTGCAAGCGAATCCACCATGATCTGGTAACAAGCAGAAGCTGGGTGACGGATCGACGTGGTTTCTCAGGCTCAACATCACACAACTGAGAAATCCAAACTATGAGCAACAAGATCATGAAACAGCTGAGGTTCAGAAGCTCTGCTTGCTTTGGGCACTAAGTTCAAGAGGATCCATCCACCCACCATCACCACTCAAATACAGCAAACATATTAAGCTCTTCTGTAGCATCAGGGAAACTTCCCACCAACTCAAAGGTCAAGGTCATTCAGTATCATACAGTCTGTAAAACATTGGTTTTCAATGTACTGCTCATCAACCAGCATCACTTGGCAAGTCTGTAATAATATTTGCTCATTTTGTTTGTCCGTTATAAGAGTAACTTTAAAAAATTAATTTCTAGCTCTTTAGTATGGGGGGTTTCAAACATACACCAAAGTGGAGAGGACGATATTAATGAAGCTCTGCAAATGTGTCACCCAGTTTCAACAAATGCCTTGTGAGAACCACAACTTTGGGTCATTTAGAGTTCCACCCAATTCATCCTTCCCCTGGTTATTCTGAAGCATTTCAGCAAATAATTTTATCACTTTCTGTCTTAGAATGTAACCCTACTTTTTAAAAAAAATGTAATCTTGGGGTGTCTGGGCAGCTCAGTTTTGAGTCGCCTGCCTGCCTCTGGGGGTTGGCTCAGGTCATGATCTCAGGGTCCTGAGATCGAGCCTGGCGTTGGGCTCCAAGCTCAGCAAGGAGTCTGCTTGTCCCTCTCCTTCCCCCTTTGCTCCTCCCCACACTCTCTCTTTCTCTCTAATCTTTTAAAAAAATGTAATCTCAATGCTTTTATCACATCTAAGCAAAATTAGCGGTCTTTATCATCAAATACCTAATCAGTACAGATCTTCCTCGGTTTACAGTGGGGTTGCACCCTATAAACTTGAGTGTAACTTGAAAGTATCTTCAATTAAAAAAAGAAAAAGAAATATCTTATGTTTAAAAAATATATATATATATCCCAAGTTAAAAATGCACTTAAGGGGTGCCTGGGTGGCTCAGTCGTTAACCGTCTATCTTTGGCGTGGGTCATGATCCCGGCGTCTTGGGATCAAGCCTGACATTGGGCTCCCTGCTTGGCGGGAAGCCTGCTTCTCCCTCTCCTACTCCCCCTGCTGTGTTCCCTCTCTTGCTGTGTCTCTGTCAAATAAATAAATAAAATCTAAAAAATAAAAAAAAATGCACTTAACACATCTAACCTATGGAACATCATAGCTCAGCCTCGCCTACCTTACATGTGCTCAGCACACTCACATGAGCCTAGAGTTGGGCAAAATGAACTAACGCTAAGCTATTCTGTAATTCAGTATTGCACTATCTCAGATAGTTCCGCGAACAGCGCGTGCTTAAAGTGACAACCAGAATGGCTGCATGGACACAGAATGGCTCTAAGTGTATCAGCTGTTTACCCTCACGCTGGCCCGGCTGCCTGGGAGCTGTCGCTGCTGCCTGTGCCCAGCATCATGGGCAAGTCACTAGCCTACGAGAAGATCCAAACTCAGAAACGGAAGTATGGATTCTCCTGAATGTGTGTCCTTTTCATCATGAAGTCAAAAAATTGTAAGTTAAATATCACCGTAAGTTAGAGACTGTCTGTATTTTAATTTCCCCAATTGTTTCAAAGATTTTTGTTTCTTTTTCAGTTTGGAAGTCCAAGGCTGATCTACTCTCCAGCCTCTGTCTGCAAGTTCTCCATTTATCTTTGTTTTATCCTTGAAATTAATTTAAGAGACCAGATCAATTGCCTGCAGAGGTCTCTCAGTCCAGACCTTTCTGTCTGCATCTCCATGGTATAATTTAATGTGTTCCTCCATCTCCTGTATTTCCTGAACCCTGGCAGTCACATCTAGAAGCTTGATCCAATTCTGGTTTGACTGTTTTCCACTGGGTGATGCTGTGTAATTTCATTAGGAGGCATCAAACCACTCTTGCCTTTTTTTTCATGATATTGGCAGTCACCGATGATCACTGCCCTAGATCCATTAGTGTGAGGTTGTGAGAGGAGTATATTTGAATCCTAATCATGCCTCCTGCATTTACTACTTGGAGTTTGTCTATGAGGAGACACTTCTTTTTGTCGGTATTACTTATTGCCTAAATGTAGTTTGATGATGAAAGTTAAGATCAATGATCACTCTTTTTCTCCTTTGTCCAATTTTAAGATAATGAGATCTTCCTTTCAGTATCATCCTTCCAAAGCCACCAACTAGAAATTTTGTTTTAGATGATCACTATGAACTCATGGATTTAAACAGGTTTGATAGGTTTCAATCCAGTGCAGCCACTCCTCATTTTGATGCTCTAATGTCCCCATCTGTTCTACTTTGCCTCCTGCTGGTCACATGTCACTCATCTTCATAAGGCTTCTCCAGGGCCACTTCTTTAAAGCATTTCCTGTCCTCCCAACCTCATGTGATTTCTCTCTCTTTCTCTCTCCTTTGGGCATTGTATAGCACAAAGAGGGCACTTTCCATACCCTGCTGTCTCTCTGTACGTGTACCTTACATCCCTACTGACTATAAAGACAGTCCCTAGAGGCATCATGCTTCCTGTATGTTCCTTCTGTGGAGTTTCATTTTGGTCAAATACCATTAAGAAATTAAAAAGATAACTTGAGGGGCACCTGGGTGGTTCAGTTGGTTACGCGACTACCTTCGGCTCAGGTCATGATCCTGGAGTCCCAGGATGGAATCCCACATCAGGCTCCCTGCTCATTAGGGACTCTGCTTCTCCCTCCGACCCTCTCCCCTTCTCATGCACTCTCTTTCACTCTCTCAAGTAAATAAATAAATCTTAAAAAAAAAAAAAAAGTAACTTGATAAAACTCCATGAAAAATTTTTCTGACTAGCATATTATAACCAATGTCATAGAGGCAATATTTTAAACTCATAGTTTTCAACATGGACCCTGGGAGTATTTAAAAAACACCAATGCCCAGAAACTCATCTCATCAAACCAGAATTTCTGAAGCTGGGTCCAAGGCATTTACGTGTTTTCAAGGTGCCCAGGTGATTCACACAATCATCGCTGAAATGTTCATTTAAGTTAAATTATTTTTATGATTTGAAACTCTTAATGTGAGGACTCTACAGCAATTTTTCTTTTTTTGAGAAAATGTGTAACTTCTTCCGATTGAGCTTAGCCCCCAAGCAGTTTCTTCTAGGCCTCTTGTACCAACACTCATAGCTGCATTATAATAAAATGTACATAGATACACACATGATTAAAATCTAATCCAACCCATTTTCTTAAGAAATGTAAGTTCCCAAGAAATAAAAAACCAAAAAAAAAGAAAAAGAAGAAAAAAAGAAATGACAAACCAGCCAAATGCTGAAGGAAAATGATGCAAATGAGAAATGATCGACCACAAAACCATTAAGAAAACTTGCATTTTAAAATGCATTTATGCATTTTAAAATGCATAAAATATGCAAACTAGAAATGTTTGAGTTTTTCATTTTTTAAGGAATGGCATTTTCTTCCTTTGTAGGCTAAATATAGACTTTTACTTAAGAACTGCTGCATTACTAAAGAATAAGCCTAGACAGGTCGATAAAGGTCCTGGTTTCCCCTTTTGCAATAGAGCAGAGGCACTACTGGCTTCCCTAGCAGGTCAGATTGGTGACTGGGAGGAGCAAACACACAGTCCTGAGCTCGGGGCAGGTCAAGCGAGGAGCTCCTCACACATGACTTCAGGTGACCTGGAATGAGCTACTTCTGCAGGTGTTCCCTGAAATGAGCATGGCGGTGATGCTCCCATCTCCAGAAGCCAGTTCTTAACCTGTGCTGGAGACCGCAGCACAGACTAAGGATCCACAGGAGACTTAACGAGAGGACTTGGTTTGGGCTTCCGTCTCCCAAACCTGCGAATCAGCCCGAGGGACGCTTTCCTTCAGCAAAGGCTAAACGCTGAAATTAGAGAAATTTGTTAAGTCAAATATGATCTCCTTGCTCGGGAAGATGGTTACAGTTATTATCTCTCCGAAGCTGCACAATCACGAAGAAAATGAGGCAGATCAAGTAGTTTTGCCTGAGAACAGGAGCTCATCATCAGTCTCTCTTTCTCAGGAAGGAGACAGGGACCAAAACTGGCACCAGAGAGTGCGTGCGTGCACTTTTAAGTCTCCTCAGAATTTATATATGCATTTCTTTAAACTACCACACTGAAAAACGGGGGCGGGGGGTGACCCTCTAGTAATATTGGCTTAGGCTTAAAACCACTTGTGTTAATATAAAGGAAAATGTCTGCTACTGAGAACTTTTAGGAAAACTGACACTTTTGTACCTCATTTTGGCTATTTTGAAGTTTGAAGGTGTGTCAGTGCTAAAAGTACTTTATTCTTGCTGTCATACATCTTCCTCAAATGGACCACGGATTTTCTTTTGGAAATTAAATACTTCCATGTATTGTTATATGTTGTAAACTTGTATTTCCGCTCCCCGAAGACAGCAAACTGTCCATCTTTTTCAGCGCTCCTGATACACTGTCCCCCGATACAGCAGGCATTCAACATATGTGCCTGATGAGCACTAATGGCCTGAGTCTGAATAATCTTCCCTCACATTATCTTGGATTAAATCTTGAAGCAAAATGCCATCATTTTTTTTTCATGCTTCCTCCCCTAATTGCATTTTTCTGCACTGAATGCTTTTCTATTTCCCTTCCTCCCAAAGGTCAATCAGAATTCTCTTTATTTCTGATCGCATCACAACTTAGCCGGCGTTCAGGACTGTCTGAAATGCTCAGCCAACTAGGCCAGATCGTGAGCCCAAATCAGACACCTGGATGCTACGTAAGTCAGCTTTTCCTGGGTTTTCCTTTCTCTCTTTTGGATTCTTGGTAGAAAAACACTCCAACGCTGTCTGCACTGAAGTTTAAGTGGAGAATGGATTTTTTTTTTAAATCCACACCTGGAAAATACCAAGTGGCTGTAGTGAATGCAGGAATAAAAGATTCCTGTGTGGTCAGTGTCAACAGTCCATAAACCCTTTCCAGAGATCTGTGGCTGGGAAGGTCTAAGTAGAAAGCTATGGCAGCAGCTGCCTCTTGTGTCTACTTCCTTTTTAGGCTTCTGGCTTACATGTACATTCAGTGCCCTGTTTGGTAATTAGTTCCGTATTATCCACACTGCCACTGCCCGAATCTATTCCTACAGGGGCAGGATTTAATGGGATCTTCCAGCCTTTGTACTGATCCCACATGTGATCCAGGCAGTGTCCTCAGAGAGCGCGGACACGAGAGGCAGACACAAAATTTCTTCGGTCCAGATGCTGCGTATATTTCCAACCTTTCTTTAAATCCACAAGCAGTTAGGTTTTCTCAGCAAGCCACAAGGGTCAACTCATTCAAACCAACGTTTCTCAATGACTGTATCACAACTACCCCACCATCAGTCATTTTTCTGCCACATTCGCGCTCAGTTAAGTTAGCAACGATGACCTGCCATGTCCTGTTAAAAGAGGAATATTGAGGGGCACCTGGGTGGCTCAGTGGGTTAAAGCCTCTGCCTTCGGCTCAGGTCATGATCCCAGGGTCCTGGGATCGAGCCCCACATTGGGCTCTCTGCTCAGCAGGGAGCCTGCTTTCTCCTCTCTCTCTGCCTCTCTGCCTACTTGCGATCTCTGTCAAATGAATAAGTAAAATATTAAAAAAAAAAAAAAAGAGGAATTTTGAAACTCTTTCCTGGTCTTGGAAGTTTTTAAACAAAATAGTGATTTCCTTCCTTGTCTCAGTTGTCCAGAGATTAGAATTCATCGGGCAGTATTGAAACATCTTTAACATGGGTGTCCCTAACCTATTCAAGTTTCTTTTCTCACCGTTCTGTTGAGTGAGGAACACAAGTCAGCCCTGAGACTGGACCCCTGGTTCTACAGAGGTTGGCTCTCGAAGGTTAGACAAGTTAGTTATCTTTCTGAGCTTCACTGCTTTCATCACAAAATAAGAATACCGATACTTCAGCTAGAACACAGGAAAGCGTATCACCCAGCTCATGGAAAGCAACAGCCAGTAAATGCTGGTGACCATGACCAGGCCCATGGATAGGGATAGCGAGCCCAGTACAGTTGGGGTTTCTCATGCTGAGATCTGGTGTAGAGACTGCCATGCTGTTGGAAGCGTATTCTTTCTGCAGTGAAATCATCCCGCTTCTCTTGTGAAAAACAAATCTCACCATCTAGGTAAAACTGAGGAATTGTTGAAAAATAGTATCATTATTCATAAACTGGGTATACATTCAATCATCATTTACATACACACACATGCACACAAAATGTTTAATATATACTGGGTATACTGGCATATTTTGGTAGATGCTAGGCCGAAACACAAGTTAGTTATATGTAATCCTACATATGGCATACAGTCCTGGCAAGACCAGAATGAATTTTTCCAATGCAACAGAGCTGTCCTATGTTTTGACTGAGATTCAGTACACAGATACACTGGTGACAGGAGTCCCTTCCTGAACAGAGAAGCCTCTCCACTTTTTTAAAAAGAGGCCTTTTTCAACTCAGCCACAATCTGTTTCTGCCTTCATTTGTGAAAGCAATTTCAGCCTCTATGTGAAATCAGACTTTTGTGCTCAGAGACATGCACTGTGGTAGATAATAGCTTTCCAGAGAAGCATGCGTCTCCTTGGCCAGCAAAGACATCAGGCTCGGTTTTTTTACAAAGAGTTTCACATCACCCATATGAGATGTTGGCGGTGAACTATCAGACAACATTTCCTGCTGTTAATTGGGTGAGGATTCAGGTCACTAAGCCAAAGTGTGCGAAACGAATGCAGCAAAGGAGGCCTAAGAAAGAGGAATGTCTGAAAGAGAAACAAATCTGAATCATGTAAAATAACCATAGGGTCTAATTCTGAATGGTGTGGAACTTTGAGAATTCTTTCCTACGAGAGGAAGTCCTTAATCTCTTTCCCAAGTCATTTTTTTTTTTTGGCAGGGGGGAGGGGAATCAAACAAAAACCCGTATCATGATTTATAATTCATGTGGTCAAATAAAAAGCCCTAGGAAATGTAAATGTTGACAATGAAAACACGAGTTTTAATAATATCAATGTAATGAGTATACATGTGCGGCACGGTCACTAACTTTTCAAAGTCAGAAGGCATCAATGATCAAAACAACATAAGAATAATACTGTCATTGCTTTCAACAAATAGGTAGTGAGAGAACCTCTGTTCTTTCTGTCAACTGTTTTAGCCTGTTCAGAGGGCAGGGCTGGAAGCAGGAGGAGGAAGGGTATCAGCCTTGTTATATAAGCTACTCACATACTTTTAAAATATAATCACATCATTTTACCAGTTAAATATTAGTTTATAAATTAAAATGCTCTTAGAATGTGTGAAAGACTTATAACAAACTACGAACATACCGCTGGAAAAAAACAGATGATTTCGCTGCAAGTGATACTTAGAGAAATCTTGTCTTCATGTGAGCATGTAATTTGGATTATTACTTAAAAGCCAGTAGGTGGCGGTAGGGTGGGGGGGGGATTTTTTCAATCATTCAGTATCTTGATTTTATTTTATTTATTATTTTTTTTAAGTATCTTGATTTTATATACATTTCCTTCAACTATTTCTGACACGTGTAGTATCTCGTATGCAGCACTCCGGGGTAGAGCTGGCTCTACGGGTCAAAGGTCGGTACTGTTTTCTGACACTCTATGGGGGCATCCTGATTTAATACTGCCTGAGCTCACAATCCGGAAAAGCCAGCACTAATCCTCTTTGCATGTCAGTGGGCACTCCTGTGCATGGGGGTGGGGAGAAGCCTGCTCAGCCCAGCTAAGAAGGGAGACCTGGTCCTAATTCTAGAACCAGACCAGACAGGGCCTGTCTCAGGTCTGCAGAGTTAGGAAAAGCTAGAAGGGCAGGAGGTAGCTCTCCCTGCAGCAGTTCTAAGTGCTCGTTTAACCTCCAAAGAATGCTCGTCACTGCTTAAGTTTTGGGGTTTAAAAAAGAAAGGGTATTAGCAAATGGTAGTAAATAAGAATCACATAAAAACTGAAATGATCCAGCAAATCGAATCAAGAAAAATTGCTTTTAGAGTAGGTATGTACAGGCTTTTGCTCTAACAAGCACCTATAACTGCTCTTTTCTTTTCATGGGAAAATGAAAAACGTAGTCAAGCAACGAGTAAAATACAAGCTTGTTCTGCTTTTTCTGCTTTTTCTTGAACTCACGAGAAAGCAGCTATCTTTTCTGGTGCTTACCTACACTAGGGGTTGAACTGGGAGGTCTGGGCCCGAGAGACTTCAAAATGTTCCCAGGGGCTCACTCGAAGTCAAATTCCAAAGAGCTCACCCCAGAGATGTTATCACATTTATTTTAACTTCTGTTTTTACATTAAAAATCTCAGGGAGGATGAGTTTATGTGGGGAAGACCAGCGTTTGACTCTCAGATTCAGGAGGGAGAGATGGTCTGGAACACAGCCAGCCCAAGTGTGAAGTTGGTAGGACCCCACCACAGCTTGGAATGCCCTGTCTACCTCTTCAGCTTTCCCACCACAAAGCATACCCCGCGCCCCAACTCCTTCATACAGCCTTCCCTCAGCATCTCCTCCTCTCAGGCTTCCTCTTGCCCAATGAGGTCTGCACAAGCCATCTTTGTGCCTTGGAATGTTCTACGCGCCAGTCTTTTAGTTTTCTTCTCAAGCAACCCTTCTCCAGGACTCCATCCCTGACCTCCAGGACTCGCTCAAATGCCAGCAGACATGCTCACACAGCTCTTGCTCTGCCTGAGTCAGGGTGACAGCTGTCCACTGGTTTCTCTAGGATTTGAGTCGTGTCAATGTTAGCCTCTCAGGGAAGCAGCTTTACCTCATGACTGGACTCCCCGCACATATTACGGCACCTAGCACGAAGCAGAATTAATGTTTCTCAACAGCAAAGAAAATCAAGTGAAATAAAAGCATCTGGGGTTGATTTCTTGTTTCAAAATTCTTCAAAAACTGCTCTCATTTTTGAAATTTGTTCATGACCAATTTATTTATATTTTTCAACCATGTGGGTATCATCTACTCTGGCCAGATCTAGAGTCTTAGATTTTTTTCCCTCCTATTTTTGCATGAAGGCAGTGCTTTATCCCCACAAATGGCAAACCTATTAATTTTTGGAATCCCCTACAAACGTTGCAGGTTAACTTGCTAATACATTTCTCAAGTTTTCCTCAAGGAGCTGTGGTTCCACTCCATTCCTTTCATTGGATATTTACCCCTTGCTCTGAAACAGAAAAACATTAAGGCTGTATCATGGTTTCTGGGGACCTCCTTGACTCCACTGCATTAGATCAGCCTGACCTTTCAGCTCTCAACAAACCTGTGTCTTCCCAGCATGTGCACAGGAGGCATGATCTCGCAAAGAATGTGGACAGCAATCCAGGCACCGTACAGGGGTGTGTTCTGGATTCTCTTTTTAAAATTTTATTTTAACTTCTTGGAAATGTAGGAAGGTTAGTTTCTTCTCCCTCATCTAACAATAGGAGAGGAGACAGATAAACAAAACGGAAGCTGCTAACTGGAGAGAGTTCACTCTTCAGTGTGTAGTTGGTCTTGCCATCTAAAAACTGTTCTAGAAGTGAAGTCTGTATTTTTGTGGCAAACGCAATATTTAATAGGATCAAAGCTAATACTCCAATAAAGGGGATGATGAGTATTTACATAGCTGGGCACACAGTCGGCTTTGAGGTTGTCCTGAAGAGTGCGTAAGAAATTCCTGACACTCTAAAGGTTTTTCTGAGCTGAAACCATTGAAGTCATGCTCTATAAAGTAGTGCTGGGGGTCTGGAGCATCTTTTTGACTCTATGATGGCCTACATCCAATATTAACCTCAAATATTTCCTTAACCTCAGGTACTTCCAAGGCCCACATCCTTGCAGAAGGAGGGTGATACCCTCTTTGCGAACGTGTTTATGAAGCTCTCACCTCTCCTGAGCGATGTCACTCTTATCCCAAGGCCTGCTACTAAAAATACAGTTCTGCAATAAACTGACAACGTAAAAGGCACCGAATCTAAGAATAATTAGTGAGAAGCATAATCTCAAACCGACCAATCATTACTTAGTGCTTACTGAAAGTGAGATCAAGAGAAGTAACAATCATTACAACTTTATAGAGCTGCCGGAGAGTGTTTCTCTCGAAAAACTGGACTTGGAAAAAAAACATGCTTCTTTGGAAACTTTTGAAACTGGGGTGTTTCTATCGTACAGACACTGAGCGTCCAGGTTTCCTCCCCAGGGCCTGTTAGCTCAGAACACGTGTTTCTGGACTAACCTCCTTCCTGGCTTCTTCCATTTTCTCTTGGTGCTGCTTTCTGTGAATTTATTTTCTTCTTGTTACATTCTGTGCACTTACACAAAACACCTTAAGCCTTGTTAGAACATGGCAGGGGATAAATAATAGAAGCCCCAAGTAAAATGTATTTTTGGGGAAGAAAAATTACATTTCCAATTTTGGTGGGTTTTTTTTTTCTCCTTATAATGAATTCTACAGCATTGTACTATTTAAAAAAGGTCTGCAGATCATGACAGTCTGGATAGGGGATTTTTTCCCCCCCTAAAGGAATCAGCGGACACATTAACTGAAGCATTCTGCTTGGGGTGATCGTTTAAAACCATTCATAAGCTTGACACGCTCAGTCCAATGGCATTTCCCTGAAGAATGTGGTGGCTCTTTGGTGACTTTATTTGCTGTCACCATGGCATTCCATAAGAAATAACAAGTCCCTTTATTCTTTCCAGTTTTCCAAACACCATAATAAGAAGCAATTCCTTGTGTTGGCTGCACATCTGTACACCATCACTCATTTCTAGAAGAAGCAGCAGGGAAAATGAGGAGCATTCTTAAGTGGCAATAGGACTGAGAGATAAGATTTTCTTTCACTCTTATTAGAAAATGACTCTAAATGTACATACCAGTTAAACACAGCTGTCTGTTACAAGGAGAAAAAAAAAATACATTCCCACACAGCAAGGATGTCTTATTTGTTGAAAAGAAGAAATCTCCGCTGATCAAAGCATTTCATGAATTAATATCTAATCTGGCCATTTTAGTGTGCCATTTGTAGAGATATCCTGGACCAAGATTTCAGGAAACAGTCACCAGGCAACACTAACAAAACAGAGCAGCCTTGGCAGGAGAAGCAAGAGAAAGACCTACATTTCATTTACCTAGAAATAAAATACTTATAATAGTCATTGCATAAGGGAAATCATACCAACAAGCTATAGGAAGCTAACTCTTTTGATGGAAATGTTATGTGTTCCAACAAAAAGCTCCCACAACTTGGAATCCATGACCTCTTCTAGAAAAACAAATAAAAAGCTTCAAGTGTCCTGGCTGGTCAACACAACTCAGAGGTTGGAGAGGAAAAGCATCCTTTGCTTCTCTGCTGTAAAGAGAGGGAAGTGAACCCCAAGTTCAGCACTAGATGCCCTTCTTCCCTGGACCAGGAGGGAGGGGGGACCAGGGTTGGGGGATAGTAGCTGAATGAGGAACAGGGCATCCCCATAGTCCCAAACTAGAAAACTCCTGGAGGCTATGCGTAAGGGTTTGATATTTTTTCTAATTTGAGACACAAATTTTAAGAGAGCTTTCTGAATGACACCACTGCTTCACAGTTTATAGTATAATTATGGTCCCTCCAAAACCACAACTATTCAGTACACCAGGGGAAAATGTCTCCTAATAGCTATTAAGTTGTTCACAGAAGTCAGGGCTCAGTCATTCCTTAGAAGAAATGCAGAGTTAGGGTTCTTAGCACTTTGTGTTAATGGAAGGTCTACAGTATAAAAGGCAGCCAAAAGCCAAATTAAAGAACTAAAAGAGAAATTGACAACAAACTGCAGGGAGGCGTAAGAATCAATCACAACGAATGACAATCTGAATTTTCTCTTAAGGGGTGGTACCTTAGATGGTCTCCAGCTTCCTGTTTTCTATATTCAATACGGCAACCGATGACTTAGTGGCATTTAGAAAATAATATCAGAAATGCTTTCCTATGGGGTGTGTGGGTGGCTCAGTGGGTTAAGGCCTCTGCCTTCGGCTCAGATCATGATCTCCGGGTCCTGGGATCGAGCCCCACATCAGGCTCTCTGCTCAGCAGGGATCCTGATTCCCCATCTCCTCTCTCTCTCTGACTGCCTCTCTGCCTACTTGTGATCTCTGTCTGTTAAATCAATAAATAAATCTTAAAAAAAAAAAAAAGACATGCTTTCCTAAACAGACTGCTCTCCCCATTCCCAACTTTAGATGTTCCCCAGTATTCCCCAGGACTCTGCTATTGATGCTCTTCTTACTCTTTCACTATCCACACAACCTCATTCACTCCCATATCTGAATTAGTATAAAAGGCAATGGCTCTCACAAAGCCTACCAGTCTGCCTTCTCTTCCAAATGCTGAATGATATGTCCAATTGCAATAGCAGACTGCTACTTTTATTCCAGGCACTTTAAATACAATAGTTCTGAATTAAATTCATTATCTTTCCCTATACACTTTTCTCCCAGAATTCCACATCTGCCTATATAGTCACTCAATCCAGAAATATGGAAGTCATTATATGAGTTATTGTCTCTTACCACTATGCATATCCCCAACCTACACCAATTAACCAACTCTGCTCATTTTCAGGATAGTTTTTTAAAATCCATCCCCTCCCCTATATCCCACTGCCACTGCCTTAGTTTGGGTCCTTAGCATCTCTTGCCTGGTTTGCTGCAAAAGCCAACCAGTGCCCATGTTTCAAGTCTCTTCCACTTCAATTACTATTTCATAGAAGTAGCTTTTAAAAACACAAATGGCCAAATAGCTCCCCTCTTTAAAGCCCCATCACCCTGAAACCCTGTCACCTCTTGTGAGAGGCAGAATTCTAAGATGGCTCCAAGATTCCCTGTCTCTCGGGTGTATACACATTACACCATCCCTGGGACCATGAATAGAGTAGATCTCATTCCCATGATTAGGTTATGCTATGTAACACAGTTGACCTTAAGATAGGGACATGATCTGGGTGGGCCTGACCAAAGTGTGTGAGACCCTAAAGGCAGAATTTTCTCAGGCTGGTAATATAAGGGGGACGCAGACAGATTTGAAGATCTGGGATTCAAAGCGAGGGAGGTTCTCTGTTGCTGAGACAAGGAGGCCTCATTGCAAGGACCCGAAAGCAGACTCTGCAGCCAAGAGTGGTCCCCAGCTGACAGTCAGTCAGACAGTGGGGACCCCAGGCCTACAACCAGGAGAAAAAGAATTTTGCCGAGAGCTTGAAGGAACATGAAGGTGGCTATACCTTCACTCAGCCTCCAGATGTAGATGCCATCAGTAAATAACGTGATTTCTGCTTTATGAGACCTAGAGTGGAGAACCAGCCAAAAAATGCAGGGTGATAAATATGTGTTGTTGTAAGTTGCTAAGTTTATAGTAATTTGTGACTCAGCAAGAGAAAATCAAAATATCTAAACAATACCCAAGCCGGGTAGCACATCAAACCCATCCGACCTCATGGGTCTTTGACCTTCCTTTCCAGCCTCATCTGTTTCCTGTGCCCTTGATGTTCCAACTATAGTCAATGCTCATTCTTCACATTTCCTTACCTGCTCCGGCTCTAACCAGACTTATGTAACTATCCTGAGCATAGTTAGAATTACTCTGGAAATTCAAAAATAAATAAGATAAAACCCACGAATGCCGTTGGTCTTTCAGCTGCCTTACAATACCACTGAAGGGACGGTCCACCAATGTTCTCTAGTAATTAGTATCTACCTGCCAAATCGTGACACACATGCTTACCATTTTTAATATGAACCAGCACTAAGAATGATTTAACTTCTAAGGAGGCATTTAAAACCAGCTAAAGGTTTGTAGGTTTGCTTTTTATCATTAGCCCTGTTTCAAAACCTAGATCCTGAAAGAGAAAGAAGAACCCAGGAGAATGCCTCAAACAGCCACTCCCAATTTCTTCAAGCAAGAGAGAAGTTCTCCATGTAGTAAAGGATCAGTCCCAACATGAAAAGGAAGTGAGCTGGGTAAGCTCCCATCTCTTTCCTTCTTCCTGGCTTCTTCTATGGCGTCCTTAACTATTTAATTAAGACCCAGCATAGCACAGAATTCCTAATACGATAAGAAGCAAACAAACGAACAAAAAACCCTCTCATATCTTATACTTGCTCCAGAAGGGCAAAGAAAGGAGTACCTGAATTTTTTTTTTTCCCCAAAGACTTTATTTATTTGACAGTGAGATAAAGAGCACAAGTAGAATGGCAGGCAGAGGGAGAAGCAGACTCTCCGCTGTGCAGGGAGCCTGATGTGGGGCTCGATCCCAGGACCTTGGCATCATGACCTGAGCCAAAGGTAGACGCTTAACCGACTGAGCCACACAGCGCCGTGATGACCTGAATTTTTAAAAACACTTAAAATAAAACTGAACAGTGAAAAAGCCTCTTGAAATACATCACTCAGTGTCACTAGCTAAGAAATCAGAAAATACAGTGAGACGACGCTTCTTTGAACTAGAAAGAATGCTCTGCGCCAACCTGCACAGGGACTAGAGATGAAGGAAGAAGAGGGTGATGTTGTCAGGCCCCTTCCGTAATAGACTTTCCTGCCTGATTTGAGGGAGGTCATTACCAAAGCCAAGGAACACTACCCTACTTGCTCGCCATAAAACGTGAGTCAGTTCAGGACAAGAGACTAGCATGGAAAGCCCGAAATGGAGTGTGTATAATTATTTTCAGAACATATTCAGGCTTGTTAAATACCTACTGATTTCTGACACCACAGTAATAGCACCTTAGCTGTGTCTTCTGTCTGTCCTCAGCAGGTTCAAGCCAGGCCGTGGGAGAAAAAGCAAACTTCCTGTTTTCCAGGTCATTTCTCAAGCCTCACAGGCTTCCAGGACACTGGTTTAGTTGTTCTTGGTTGTTCTTTAAGACTGACTTTTTTTAAGAGTGGTTTTAGATTCACGACAAAATTGAGAGGTAGGTACAATGATTTCCCACATACTCCCTGCCCTACACAGGCACAGCCTCCCCCACTAGTAAGATCCCCCACACGAATGGCTTGTTTCTTTCAACTGATGAGCCTGCACTGATTCATTATCATCACCCTGTCTACACCGTACACTGGGGTTCACTCTTGGTGTTGTACCTCCTGTGGGTCTGGACAAATGTACGGTGACATATCATGAGTATACTCTGTCCTCGGTGCTCTGCCTGTACATCCCTCTATGTGCCCAGCACCCCACCCCATCCTCAGGCAAACACTAATCTTTTACTTTCTTATAATTCTGCCTTTTCCAGAATCTCCTCATCTTTTGACTGGCTCCTTCATTTAGCAAAAACGCATTTAAGGTTCCTCCATGTCTTTTCCTGGCATGATAGCTTGTTTCCATAGCACTGAATAATATTCCATTGTCTGGATTACAACACAGTGTGTTTATCCATTTACCTGAAGGACAAAAGCGTATCTCTAAACAGTGTGGAGGCTAGGATCCCATTTTTATATTAAAGTAACCACTACTCTACAGAGTAGTGGTTTTTATTTAATATTCTTCTAAACAAGGCCTAGAAGGATATACTTTATGACTGGGGGGTGAGTGGAAGTTCCATAAAGTTAGGGAAGCTTCTAAAACTGCTGGCTACTATAGTCCCAACAGGGTCCCTGAAACCTACAAGCAGTCAACATCCACTCGTTACCACTCTCGACCACCCTGAGAGTTCTAGTTTGCAGAAAATGGAGGACTTCAGGGGATGAGTGACTTACAAATGGCAAAGCCAAGATGGCACTGTCTACTGCTAGCTGCTATGATATGGTGCTTCCCCAAGTTTGATACCCTTAGGCTCCTCATTCCATTTTTTGGAGAGTCAATTGTGAAAATTTATTCTATGGTACCACAGTTCTGCAGTCTGATGTGATTACTTCCATAGTAATTGATTTGATACATAGGTAAGTGATCTGATACTTCCCTAGATATGCATATGTTCAATACATAGGCCATCTACACATTATGCATTTCACCAACATACTTCTAAAAGCCTGCATGGGGAGCTAGGGTGGCTCAGTTGGTTGAGCCACTGCCTTCACTTCAGGTCATGATCCTGGAGTTCCAGGATCGAATCCCGCATCAGGTTCCCTGCTTAGCAGGGGGTCTGCTTCTCCCTCTGACCACCTTCCCCCTCTCATGCTCTCTCTCTCTCTAATAAATACATAAAATCTTTAAAAAAAAAAAAGCTGCAGGAAAGTGATCCTTTTCACTGATCTGTTGGTTTCACTACTCAAAGAATGGATTCAAAGAAAAATTATAGTTGAACATTTCTACCATTCTATCTTTAATGAACCCTCATGTTTTGAGAAGCACAGCATAAATACGGACAGGGCAGGTTCCTCAGCAAAAGTCCCCGGCTATTTAAGCAAGCTGAAATATGTCAAAGCTGAACCTAATTTTTCCATTCACATAAGAATTTTTAAATGGCTCTCTATTTCTTGGTGCGACTTGTCCTAGACACTGTGAGCATGTCTGTCTGTCTGATATTCTCTTGAGAGAATGAGTAAATATGAGAAAAATATAAAACCTTGGCAAGAATGACAATTTGTTTTTTGCGTTTTGGTAGCCCCAAAGGGGGCTTACATTCAAAGCTAAATGCACTATTAGCCTTGAAATAAGTGCCCAGATTGGCTGCTGTATTTTATTAATTGTGGCTGCAATAAAGATTGGCAACAGAGTATGTCACTAACAACAACAAAAAAAATAAGGCATGTATTCAATATCACTATGAAACATCTTAGCAGAGCTTTCTCCCCTCTCTATCTCATTATTTTTCCCATCTCCTACTGAATTATTTAATTGCCATATCCAAACAGCAAATATGACTGAGCTGAAATACTACTGTGAGATTTTCCCTTCCCTTTTGAGTTGAGAATATTCTCCAAAGTAACATGGCACCATATTGACTTCCCTTCACATGGCACTGGGGTGTAACACATATGTACCAGCCAAACCCTGAAACCAAGTAGAGCCTGACCATGTGCTTCATTTTCCGACTGGATCAGCCAGTGTGTAGACACCAGGAGTCATGTGAAAACTAGCTCGTTGTAAATATTTTACCCTGTGCCTACAATAGGACCTTCATTCTCATACCGTACACTGGTCTTTCCTGAACCTACTTCTGTATTTTGTTGGAAATGTGGATGGGCACACACGCATGTGCACACACTCACATTCTGGGGCACTGAACTCAAGTTCATGTTCTCCTCCTGCTCAGAACCTAGGATTCTACTAGACTTCAACTCTGGATTCAAAAAGAGGACACAGGTGCTGTTCTTGGGCCTCTCACCTAGGAGACAAGTCAAAAGACACCTGCCTCTGAAAGTGAAGGAAATCCAAGAAAGTGGTATCAAATTCAAATGACTACCACACCACGTAGAAATGGTCCCAGGTTATTACCCATCTGTGAAAAGATTTTCTAATCTTGTGGCGGATACCAATAGTCTCCCTCTTAAACTTCCTTTAGGGCCAAGACTATTTCCATGAAAAGAAAGGCATCAATTTAAATGCTAACTAAGGGGAGATGAGCTATAATCTTGAAAATTATAACCTGTCTTTCATGGGGGAAATGCTGTAATTATAAATGAACTGGCAATTGATCAGAAAAGTGAAACAAAAATCCCAGTAGAATGAAAACTGCTTCTTTCCAGAAGGGATGGCTAGGGTCTTCAGTTTCAACTGGCCTTTTCACTTTGAGCTGGGCTGTGGTAACTGTAGAACTTGCCCAAAATTATTCTGTATTAAGGCAAAGAGCTGAGCCAAGATTGAACTTTGTTCCATATACCAATTTGAGGAGCTCTGTACTAAATCTCCAACTCTTTTCCTCTTTCTTCAAAATGAAACAATGTTGTTTCTAAGTCCTACTTTTCACACAGTATCTTATCTCATGATAGTATAACCAGAAGCAAAGTCTTGGCAATCATTTCCAGAAATTAGGTTTAAGAAGTTTTGAAAGAATGACATTCTTTCCATAGACTTGACCAGTCTCTCTCGGACAGGATCTGCTCATAACCTCAGAGCCCTTTTGTTCCCAGGGAGGCCTAATTAATTAATCCACTCCAGGCCTAAAGCCAAGCTGCCAGTCTATTAAAAGGAGACACTTATTAAGAGTGTCTATTACAGATGTGCTTCGAGGAGGTTTCAAAGCCTTCCAGCCTCCACCAGAGGGGAGGGAAGGAGAGACAGAAAGAGGAGACAAGAAAGTGAACAGAGGAGACACTTTGGTGGTCTTGTTTCCTTACTTACACCAAAACCACATACATTACCTACAAAATTAAGAAAAATCGATTTTGAGGTCAGAAGCTTACAGAATTGCAGAGAGATATTTAAGAATCTGATGTATCATTAAATAATTTGAAAAGTAGATCTTTTTCCGTCCCACTATTTCATCCCACTATTTCAAAAGCCCAAGCTGGGGATAAATGCTATGTTTTGGTTTGTTCCTTCTGCAGCTGTAGACTTGGAATGTTTTTGAAGCCCCAGTAAAGAGACCTCTGCAGCAGAGGGCAGGAGATCTGGGTTCTTGGCCTTCTCTACCTGTTCCAGGCTGTGGGTCCTTGGACACATCAAGAACTGCTCTGGGCCTATTTCCTCATCAGTGAAATGAGGTAGAAGACGAAGTTATTTCCAAGGTCCCTTTCACATTTAAGATTGTGTGACACTATGAGTAAGACAATCCCCTGTTAAGCTTCCAGTCTGAATCATTTGGTTTCCAGTGCCTGGAACATAATAGGCCCTCAAGAAATACTTCATATGGAAACCTCTGCAAAATTAATAGAGCTCCCTGGGGGGTTCTGTACATAGTATGGTGTTAGTTCTACAGATTGAAATGGTTACAAACAAACAGAAAAAAAACATTTGCATTAAGGCAAATAATAATTAAAACTCAAATGACTCACTTTCCTGTTTAAAAAAATACTTCAGTGCCTACTCTGTACATACTGATCAATGTATTCTGGAAAATACAAGGATTTTAATGAGGTGTCTAAGCAATGTGTTGAGACTGTAATATAGGTCCACAGCTAGGAAGACCCCTGGAACAGCTAGGGCAGTTCAACCTGTGTGGATGCAAGGTTGTGGTCACCACACGAGGGACTGACAGTCCACCATGTTGGGAGACTTTTCCTGAGAGAAATGAGCAATGTCTTGGTCTAACATAGGGAAGCACTTTCTTGGCCTTTAGGGCCAGGACAGAGCTACAGGGGGCATGAGCCACACTCAGCATGCAGAAGCAGAATGGATGCTAGGTGGGATGGCTGTTGGTCTGTCACACCCAAGAATGGCACTTGAAGTAACAAACATTCTTTCTTTTACATGGTCTTGCCCTACACATCAAATTAAGCCTAAACCTAGTGCGCTAAGTAGAATTATTTCTGGAGAAGCAGCTGAGAGACCAAACCTTCTCCTGAGCTCACAGAAAGGTGTAAGTGGTTGACCCACCATCTCATAAGGGTCTGTGGCCATAAGGCCACAAACAGAGTAAAGGAATTTAAAAGATTCTGTCCAGAGCACATGTGACAACTCTCAGAGATAAAGCTGCGGGAAGCCTCTTGAAGGAGGTGACATTTAAAGCAAGCAAACTAGATACAAAAACATGAACTATAATCTGAAATTCTAATCACAGGCTGTTGAGAAGTAGAAACCAGGATTATTTTCCAACCTGAAAGACTGTTTCCTTCATTATACCAACAGGGAAGGGACATCTTTGTCAAAATCAACTACTGTGTGGTAAGTGGCTACAAGACACACAAGACTGCTGGCTAAGGCAGGTGAACGGCTCCTTTTGCTGGTGACTCCCACCTGCCCGCATTCAGAGCAGCCAAGCCCATTGCATCACATCAGCAACACGAGGGGGTCGGAAAACACTGGGAACGTGAAGAGAGGAGTGGCAATATCAAAAAGCAAAGCTAACGCTTCAGCCACACAACGTTAGACTATGGACGTGCAAAACCATCTCCCGTCAGACCTTAATGCCCCATGACAATGGGCAGTAAAAGCCAAAAGAATTCCTCAGTGATTTTTATCTTTGACACAGCATCCATCCCTCAATGCACACAGACGCTTAGGTTCCCAAACTCACTTAGCTTCTGAACCCCCACCCAGACCAGGGACTTACTGGAGGGTTTGACCGCTTAGATTTCTTCCCATTTATACTCCTCATTTTCACCTTGCTATGGTTTAGAGGGTTCGACAGATCATGTCTACACTCAGGAAGACTATGAGAATTTATTAATTTTATTTATTTTTTATTTATTTTTAAGATTTTAATTATTTTTTATAGAGACACAGCAAGAGAATGAACACAAACAGGAGGAATGGGAGGGGGAGAAGCAGAGCAGGGAGAGCAGGGAGCTGATGCAGGGCTCGATCCCAGGACCCTGGGATCAGACCTGAGCCGAAGGCAGCCATCCAGGTGCCCCCGAGAATTTATTACTTTTAAAAAATGAAAACCAGGAGAAAAGTTTTACCAATTTAGTAAAAAGTGTTCGTTTTTCTTACCCAAGCCTTAATGAGGACAAATCTGAACACCATGGAACCATTTAGTACTGGTTCTGCCAGGTAAATGAGAAGGTGTGTGTGTTGAGAGTCCTTGTGCTCCTATAACTGTACTCGAGTCATCACACAAGGAAACCAAGTTAATTAAAGTCCTTCCATCATCAGGAGTCCCCAGGGGCATCGGCCTTCAAATAGGAGAGCTGCTGCTGCTGGACTGAAGGCCTTCAATGACAGCACACGACAGATGGTACGAGGTGGTAAGGCATTCAGTTGAGCAGAGAGAACTACTGAGAGGTTAAAGCGGAATTTACACCATTACACGGACTCAAAAACTCTGTGGTTTAATGCAGTGTTGAGTAAACGATACTCGCGCTGGTTTGGAAAAAAATCCTTATTTTCTACCTTTTTCCAATTCATTATTATTTCTTACAATCCATGAAAAGGAACGGGTGCTCTAATCAACTTTGTTCGATTATGGCAATTCTATTTGCTATCCAGTCAAGGAATTCCAAAGCAACTATCAGGTATTTTAATCACATAACCTACACAAATTAGAAAATTCAGACACCGCATTTGTTTTTCCAGCCAAATCCCTATAAGTAGAAATATGAAATAGAAAAATGAGTTGGACAGTTAATGGAATCATGGACAAGACAGAGCATTTGGAAATGTTTTAAACAGTCCCTTCCTGACGAATAGTTAGAAGGCTTAAAAAAAAAAAAAAGCACATTTAGGACACGGTGCCATAAATTTTCTTACCCTCTCTGGTTCCTTAGAAGCATCTCTATGGTATCAAGACATGCTTGTTGGAGCTAACTGCCCCGTGTCTGTGCTTGCTTGGGATTCTGAACCATCCTAGAGTGCCCCGAATGATAGTCATGGAGCTCATTCAACCAGGGGATGCCTGGACACGGCCAAACCTGGGGGCCGGCTTTTATGGCTTCAGTGTTGCAACAAAGTAGCTCCATTTGATTTGCCTCAATCTGGACAGAAACCTCTCTCCAGTGAGGCCGATTCACTGGCATGTTGCCCGGAGGTATCAGTTCTGTGTGAATTTAACTGGGCCCATAAACACTAAGTCCCTCTCACCATTGGATCAGCGATATTTAGGGGCTGAATGGAGGGAGGTGGACTTTCAAATGCATGGAGAAACACAGTAAGTTCCTCGAAAGCCACAGCTTTTCTAGTGACGCACTAGACTCTTGCCCCCAAACAGGCTGTTGGGAAAAACAAACCAAACTATGCCATAAGACGGATTACACATTTTACACAAGCAGGAGCAAAGTTGTATTATGAAATATGGACTCAAATTTCAGATCATGTCTGCCTTATTTTCCTAAAACCAAACCAGGCTAGATAAGAATGGTGCCCAAACAAGAGGAAACATTTGTAACTGGATGGTCATTAGGAAATTCATTGTGTGCTCATCAGTCAGACTGAAATGAGTCTGCAGAACACAGAAGCAATGCGACTAAGAAGTGGTGAGCGTGATTTCCTTCCATGCATGGGACTGGGATATTTTTCTTTATTTTTTCTTTTATAATTCATGTCTGAGACATAAACAGCAACTGTGATAGGAAACTGGCTACAGGGAGTTGCTGGTGGTCTCTAACGGTCCAAGGGAAATAACGGAAAGGCAGTGTCAGTAATTCTGCGGGGCATACAAGAAAATAGGGTGGCATGTAAACACTGGCCAAACATCTATGATCAAAGCGCTTAAAAGATGGTCTTCTATTGTAAGAAGATCTTTTCTTCTGTTTTACTCATAATGAAATTTTCTTATACTTTAGATGATCAAGATTTAAGAGTTGGAAAAAATTACTGAGGGAATAGTTACATGGAAAAACACTGAATGTCATAATGATCCAAGCCTACTGCTGGAGGGAAGTAGGAAAAATGCAGCCGAATTGGAAAAGGCGTCTATCTAAACATGAGGAGGCAGGAACTGAAGACTTAAGCATTCAGTCATTGTGCTCAGAGAGCAACAAACCAATCCTGTAACTCACTTTTCCAGGTTCTGGAAGTGGGACCGGCTCTGTCCCACGGCAGCACCGTGGGGCTAGGGGAAATGCTACCTTGTGGTTTCAGAAGAAAAGATAAGTGGGCTGCGCTAGTCCAAGGTAGGGGTGTGTGTGTGTGTGTGTGTGTGTGTGTGTGTGTGTGTGTCTCTCTCCACAGGGGGTCCTTTACATGTGACTATATATTCTCATGATGAAGGCATGGCAGAGGTGAGCCTTGTTGATTTTGATGGTAAAGCCAGGAAGGCATTAAATAGACCACGGGGGAAAACACTTAGGTACAGAGATTACTTTTTTTTTGGATGTCTGATTAAATGCAAAAAAGTTACATGTTACTGGCTCCTGCATTCCATTCTTCATTCACCTACCACTGTACATGTTAGGCACAGGAATCAGGGAGGCACTTCTGTTTTTTCAGTTCAGATGTTTGAGTCTTTTCTCTCCATGAATCTTAGACTAGGAAGGGGCATTGGAAGTTGTCTAGTCTGAGATCTCATCCGAGGGACTGATGGCTTCCATAAATGCACCTATAGTTTCTGCTGGAATCCTCCTGTAGAACACTTTTCACAAGGCTGACATCAATAATACAAAACATTTGTTTTCTGTTTACTTAAAACTTGGATCTCCCATAACTTCTACCTTAGTTTTACTTCCTATACCTTAAGCAAACTATGTATGTTATGACAGACACTCCATGCCAACTTTTCCAAATAACTAGAATTAGCCATCCTGTCCCCTCCAAATCTGGAAGGGGACATGTGAAAATGTTTTCTTTATTCAACACATTCTACCTCTAATCATTCTTCATAAGAGGTTTCCAGATCCCTCACCATCCTACAACTCTCTGCTGAAAAAGCTCAAGTCAGAGTTCACGGTTATTTCCATTATTAAAAAGCTACCACTTATTAAGAATATGCTATGTTGTAGAAAGTAGTCAAATTAAGCATCTGCTTTAATCTTCTCAAAAATTACTTTTTGAGGCAAGTATTTTCACTCCCATTTTTTCTGAAGAAACTGAGCTTCAGAAAGCTAACATTCCTTGAAATCACATGGGTTACAAGTAGATAAATCTATTTTCACACTTGTGTCTAGGGGCTCTGAAGAGTGCTATCCTGTATGAATTAAAGAGCAAGATACAGCGGATGGGATCTCTCAGGCCAGGGATGCCGGCTGGGGTGGGTGCTGGGCGCTGGCCACGTTTGGGGAAACCACACGCTGCACTTCCACACAAGCCACAGGGACGGCACAGAAGTTTCTGACAGCTACACCACACCGCTGGTTAACGCTGAGTCTGTAATCGACCTAAACCCAAAGATTAGTTTCACCCAAACTGTTATTAAGTCTGACCACCCTTTCCCCCAACATGTTTCTATTTTGCATGTGATCCTTATAGAGTGAAGTTCGGCCTCCATTCCCACTAAATGTTATCTCGCTACTTTGCTTCCATGTCACACACTGTCCACTTCATGAGAAACCCGGATTCTGGCACGAGGGCTGGTAGTCACTTAAAAATATCGTTCAGCTATTTGTTAGGCGTATGCCTTCATCCAAGACGTTGATGAAAACTCTGTATACTGGAGAGCAAAACTGAAGGACACCTTCCCTAGGGCAATGTTTTTCAACACCATTTACCTACTATACTCCAAGCACCCTGCCAGCCAAGGTTTTATGTTCCCCAGTTCCTGTCTAAAATCAACAGTCACTTTGAATATGTGTTTTCAGCTATATCTTGTTGCCGCCTTGAGAACATCGCTGATTCACAATCCATTTTTCAACCAGTCAGCTACAAAGAAATCCATTTCACTTTACGTGCCCAAATTTCTCTGTTTTCTCCACAAGTATGTCAGTCAGTAGTGATCACATTTTCCTCTACTACCAATGTCTGTTGTAAAACTGAAAATATTCTGCTGGCCAAGGATTTTGTGTCCCAGAGAAAAGAGAATTACTCTTAATTCTTTTTTTTAAGATTTCATTTATTTATTTGACAGAGATCACAAGTAGGCAGAGAGGCAGACAGAGACAGAGAGGGGGGAAGCAGGCTCCCCACTGAGCAGAGAGCCCGATGTGGGACTCGATCCCAGGACCCTGAGATCATGACCTGAGCCAAAGGCAGAGGCTTAACCCACTGAGCCACCCAAGCGCCCCTGTTAATTCTTAAGAATCTATCAACTTCAGGGCCACCTGGTGGATCAGTCAGTTAAGCGTCCCCCTTCAGCTCAGGTCATGATCCTAGGGTCCAGGGATCAAGCCCTGTATTGGGCTCCCTGCTCAGCAGGAAGCCTGCTTCTCCCTCTCCCTCTGCCCTCCCACTCCACACACACACTTGTGCTCACTTTCTTGCTCTCTCTTTCAAATAAATAAAATCTTAAAAAAAAGAAAAAAAACAGGGGCGCCTGGGTGGCTCAGTGGGTTAAGCCTCTGCCTTCAGCTCAGGTCATGATCCCAAGATCCTGGGATCGAGTCCCACATCGGGCTCTCTGCTCAGTAGGGAGCCTGCTTCCCCCCCCCGCTCCCCATCTCTGTCTGCCTCTCTGCCTACTTGTGATTTCTATCTGTCAAGTAAATAAATTAAAAATCTAAAAAAAAAACCTCAACTTTATAAAAAAATTATAAAATAACTGACCAACCTTGCCATGTCACTCAAAATGTTCACAGTGACATTAAAAGTAACACTGAATTGAATCCAAAATTAATTACAACATAAAAATTCTGAACTCAACAACACAGATTGTATCCCTAATACATTTGAAGCTTGGGCTGTAAATTAAGTTTAGCCACATGATCAATACTTCATGTACATCACTCAGCCCTGAGGCATCTATTCCCCCACACGAAACACTATGAACTTTTAGATTCTCCTTTAGAAAGCTCTGGTAGCCACGACTAGACAATGGCCAGGTCAACCCGTTTATTCCATTAATAATACAATTGACAGAAAGACTCGTCTCAGAATTAAGAAAAAAGCTTCACTTAAATCAATTTTTCCAGAAAGCGGATCTACCCTGGCAAAGTACAATCTCTCGCGTGGCTACAAAAGTCCTTTAAGCTTCAGAATAAAACCCAGGTGGGAGTACATTACTGGATCTCCCAATTTCAAAAATAAAGCTCTCAATCAGTAACTGGACACTTTGAGGTCAGAAACCCACCGAAGTCAAAGCCAAAAAAAAAAAAAAAAAAAGTCAAAGATGGATCTGTGCATGGCACACCTTAGACAGGACCTTTGGAACGTGCTTTGCCCTCCATGCCACAGCCCATCAGTATTTGTCAGGTGACAGGGAGACAACAACTCTATCAATTAATATACGATACAGTAACTTTTGATCTAAGAATTTCTTTTCAAAAATTTTTTTCCTCTATGTTCCTGCAAATTAGTAAACCAATCCCATCCTACCATAAATGACATAATCAACATGAAATGGATTTGAATCTTATGATCCAAGAAAAGGACTGGGTGCAGGAGGGTATTATGTGAAACAGAACAGGAATGAGGAGGGAGTGTAGACAGAGAAAGCAGAAAAGAGAGAGAAGCATGGGAAATCGGGTGGGCTTGGGGCTGGCGGGGTCTTCGGAGGGCTAGAAAGGCATGATGGCACATGTACACTGCCTGTGGCGCCTGGGAGAGCCTCGAGCACACAGAGCAGAAGAAGTGCCCTGTGTAGACATGTGATGGGAGGAGCTGGGGGGAAGGGCTGTGTGACGTCTCCGCATGGCCAAGGGCAGGCAGGCAGCTGAGGCGGGAGGCATAAGCTCTTGGGATAAAAACATACCAGACAGTGGCTAACTGAACATGATAAAAAGAAAAAGGAAACGTTCAACCTGAAACTAAATCACCTTGCCGAAAGAGCAAGCTGTCCCCTTCCAGCTACGGGGAGAAGGTTCTGTGGCTCACTCACACCCAGACCCGCTCCTGTGGTTTCAGTTCATGTCCTTTATGTGTTCTCCGTGACACAGGGAGAAGCCACCCATCTCCACTGCTACGGACGGGTTTGTGTCGCTCTCCTCTGTTAACCTGGCTGTGCTAACCATCTCTGATAAAATTCATTCAACTGCTCCTCGGAGAGGGATTTTCGCATTCTTTGCAAAAGAACAAAGGATAGTAGACCCTTTTACACTCAGGCTGTATGCGATGTACATTTAAAAAATGACTCTAAGAGGAGGACATTCACGGTTCAAATGATCCTACCAATCTACCAATGCTATGTACAGAAATTTACAAGTTCCTACCAATTAAAAGTTGCAATGATGCAAGTACAAAAGATATTATTAACTTAAAATAGAAAAATGAAATTATCTGAATAGAAGAAGTAAAACTACTCAAGTAGAAAAAGTAAATTCATTTAAATGATAGCTCATAAGATATTAAAGAAAAACTTGATTTTTGAAGGCCCCCATTTTTTTTCCTACCATGGGAAGTGTTGCAAATTTTTTTTTTAATTAAGATTTTTCTTTTGATTGTACCATTTCGTAGATGTTGTAAGTTCTTTCAGTAATTTGATTTCCTATTAGAGACTCTGGGAAGAATTTTGTATTGAAAAACTGGGACTGAGTAACTTTCCAGGTTTCTGAAAACAAGAATGCATCTTCTATGTCTCATACCAACATTCTCCAGTTCTCAATATTTGGACCCCCCCCCAAAAAAAAAAAATTTAAATATGCACTCACCTCCACATCACAGGTGTATTCTGACCCATCCAGAAGTATCACTTTGCACTGCATGCTTTTAGGCTTTTTGACAATCTTTAATGGAGATCGAGATAGCTTACTGCTAGATGACTTCTGAGAAAGTTTATCGTCTTCCAGTTGCTGATATTCGAGCTGTTTCGCAGCCCCAGCAGCAAACTCCCGTTCCTTGTCAGTGACCTGTGAAGAGCCAACAATGAACAGAGTTCACTGCAAGACAGGAAATAAACACTGCACTGCTTGGGCAAGAGCAGAACCCTGTAGACATAGACTTTCCTAATTCCCAGAGCAGGAGAGATGTCGAGATCAGGAGACTGTGAATAGACATTTACATATACAGGGATATTTATCATGCTAATGCTTTCACCTAAATAACTTTTTCCATTTAAATCTACCAGTGGGGCTTCATTTCAGTTTGACTTGAGGGTTTTATTTAGAAGCACGGAGTTAGCAAATGCCATTAACACTTCACTAAGCAAAGGGGGATACAAATGGACTCTTGACTTTTTAAAAAGGCACTATTAGCCGGTACAGTCTTTAAATCATTTAGATTTTATCCACTGCACTCTATTTCCTTCATTCACTGGATCCTTCTATATTCTATGACCCACATCACTCCATATACATAGAAGAGATCTGATAAACTTGAAGGCCTGGAGAGCTACAAGTATTAATCTTCTCGGTAATTTTACAACTATTAAAATATTTGATTCAGCTCTAAATCAATTCAATGAAGCCAGCAGCACTGAAATTCATCACAAAGTAATCCTCCTTTGTCTGTTTCCCCCGTCACTGTAATGAGCCAGTGTAAGAGCAGATCAAATCTGTCCAAAAGCTTTAATCTGCTTTCAAAG
Source organism: Lontra canadensis (assembly GCF_010015895.1). Taxonomy (NCBI): domain Eukaryota; kingdom Metazoa; phylum Chordata; class Mammalia; order Carnivora; family Mustelidae; genus Lontra; species Lontra canadensis. Next base: position 2,139,010 of record NW_022631051.1, read on the forward strand.
CACAATAATGTAGTCCAGGCTAGACTCAGAACCGCAGACGATGTCCTAAGGAATAGTTAAATTCTCCCCTGAATCAATAAATACGCTTGGAAATCTCTCTGTGCAACTATCGTCTTTACACCTCCCTTCTTTAATCTATGTCTGTTTACATACACGTATTACATTAAGTAAAATTGACAGAACATTACAAATAGTGTCACTTGTACAAAATAGTGATTAAACACCCTATGCATTATATGTTGTGCTCACCACAAGTGTAGCTAGCATCTGTCACCATACAATACTCTCTTCTATTAAATAACCACCATTGGTATTAATGTGCAAATTCAACTCATGGGCCAGACTATGATTTCCACTAGTCTGCAAATGAACACTGACAGACCAAAGAAAGACATGTTGTGAAATTCAGTTTACGCCCCTTGAGTGAGCTTGAATTTTCTTCTCTCATAAACATACTATCCTCCTAGTAGCTAAAAGCACAAGATCTTGACAATAAACGTTTACTTAGGTTTATCACTTCAACTTTTTTTTCTTATTAGTGGCTACAATTTTATGATGCTCTAATCACAAAATTATCTTCTGGTATATATTTATTTTGGATTTTAGGTATGGATTTCTGTGCTTATAAAGGCATTTTCTATCTGGTTTTCCCTTTAGATTATAAATACAATCCCTTCCTCCACTACGTTACACAGGAATTCAGAGCAAAGTTGTAAGAAGTTCTTCAGAATAAAAAGACCAATTTGCTGAGTGAAGAGACCATGAAAAGGAATTGAAAAAACAACTTCAAAGGCCAGAATAGTTGAGAAGGCTAGAGGTAGCTAAAACAAGTAAATAAAAGAAAACCTGCTCTACCAACTTGGTCCAACTTTTTTTGGGGGTGGTGGGGTGGTGGTGACTATTAGTCTTTCATATCCAAATATTAAAATAGTGCTGCAAAAAAGTCAAACAATTTTGGCCTTAAGCTAGTTGAAGAAGTTTGGTAACCTTGGAATTTTTTTTTCCTTAAGATTTCTTTATTTTACTTAGAGAGAGAGAGAGCAAGCAAGAACAAGCTTGGGGGGAGGGGCGGAAGGAGAAAGAATCTCAAGCCAATTCCCTTCCGAGGGCAGAACTAGACACAGAACTCAATCTCACGACCCTGACATCATGACCTGAGCCGAAATCTAGAGTCGGCAGCTTACCTGAGCTACCCAGGTACCACAAAACCTTGGAATTTTATATCATATATTTGCTAAGTGCTTCTAACTTTCATAGGACTTTAGCACTTTTTTTTAAGGTTTATTTATATTAGAGAGAGAGAGAGAGAAAGAGCGAGCATGAGTTGGGAAGGGCGGAAGGAGAGAGAGAATCTTAAGCTCCAAGACTGGGGGCGTGGGGGGGCTCGATCTCAGGACCCTAAGAGCATGACCTTAGCTGAAACCAAGAGTCAGATGTTTTATCAACTGTGCCACCCAGGCATCCCAAGATTTCTGCACTTTTAATTCACATTTTCATCTCATCCCAGCCAAAGTCAACAGAAGCTATGTTTTTATTTAAACCTCACTACCTGGAATCAACTTTTTCTCTGTACCGGGGAAGATGAAATTTCATTTTTCCTCTAATAAAATCTGTATGAGACAAAGCTTTCTGGGCTAATTTTAGGTCAACTCCAGACACCCCTGAAACCACCAACATTCAAAGGGAGGTGTTGTTTCCAAAAACGCTTAAAGCACAAACCCATCACTGAGCCTCTCATGCACCTATTTTCAACTTGAGGAGACCAAGGACCTCAAATGAAACATCCACTACGGTCACATATAATTCATTACAATTTAAAAATATCAATATCAACGCTTTTGGCAACTCCTCTGTTCCACGGAATCCTCATGACAGCTCTGGGAGGTAGATATCCAAGTCTCCTCACCCTCATTTGAGAGAAAAGGGCAAGGGCACAGTCTCCACAATTCCCCCATAAAACTGATAGCCTGGAATTCAAATGTGGCCAAGCCCATGTTTTCATCGTCACGGACTACCAAAATGTACTTCACCTCCAGCATAACTGGGATCCTAGTATGAATCAAAGAAGCTGAGAGCAGAAAACCCTGAGAAAACGGTCTTTTCTGATCATTTCATCTTGTGAACGAGGAAGCGGAGGCTCAGAGGCTGATCATGTTCTCTGAGATCTCTGAGATAACTAAAATACCCGGAGAAGAGGCAGGAATCACTGATCCTACTGACTCCTCAGCCAGTTACCTTCCCCTCAAAGTGCTTTAGTATCATTTCTCTCATTTTGTTTCAGATATCTGACTTCCAGAAAATAAAATACATGTATCACATCTTGGCCCAGAAATTCTTTCTTCTGAACAATTATCTCCCACTCTCACATTATTTCATTTCAGAGTTAAGAGGAAAGAACGGGGAGGAAAAAATACCCAGCCTAGTAATTTTAAGTTTCTGAAGGTTTAAAAACAATCAAAACACCACCATCCTCTCATCTCAAAAAAAAAAAAAAAAAAAGAAAAAAGAAAGAAAGGAGGAAAGAAAAGAAACAGTAAAGGAAAACCATGATGACAACGGCTCCTTAGATTTTGTTTAGTAAGTTGGAAGGGTAACCTCCAGCTCCCCATCATGAAACATTTTAGATCAGACACAGCATCTATCTACAGAACATGAAAATAAATGTTATTTTTAATACTGCTTAAAAGCAGAACATAAATACCAGGGGGAAAAGAAATAATCAGGTTGTAAGCGTAGTTTAATGTTATAATACTGTGTTGTGCCTTCCAAAGAATTTCACTAACATGCTGATTTCATGTCTCTTCTCTCAACGTCTTCTATAATTTCTAGCTTGACACATATACTTCCAACTTAGAAAAAGGTCAATCATTTGCAGGGACTCCCAGATTTGCTTACTATAGCATGAGTGGGTACCCTGACACATGTTGATTTCAGGTTTGACGTTTCAAGCCAAAATACTTTAAATATGGATTCATTCAAAGCCCAAGTATAAGCCACACTATTTGGTATGAAAGCTTCCAAAAGAAGTAGTCACATTACCTGTGACAACTTAACGATGACTCAATCATAGAGTTGAACACACAGGCACATGAGGGAGGGAAAGGAGACCCCCTGAACACTCACTCAAAGTAGCTGGCAACATCAGGATCAGAGTGACCCCTGGGAAGAATCAAAAGAGCTCAAACCCCAGCCTGAATAAGATTAGGAGGCTAATTAAAGCCATTGGCGTGGTGTCTAACCTTCCTGTAAACCCAGATAAAACCAATAACCTGCCACCCACATTTCAGTGTGGGTTTAAGTGCTTTAATCAAATGAAGGCGTTACCAAGCAAGGTTGTGGAATGTCATTCACTGAAAGTCTTAAAACAGCATAAATTTCCATCTGCCTGGGACCAGAAGGGGAAAACAGATGACCCCTCATAGTTCCCCCTAGTGCTAGGAGACCAAGGTCAGCCCAGACCCTAGCAAAGGCCAGTAAACATTCCTGAAGTGGTTTGCTGGGTGATGCCAGCAGGTGCGAGGGACCGGGTTGGCAGCCTGGGTCCCGGGGCTCACCTCCTTCCTCACCGGGGTGCTGTGTGCCGCGGCCTGGAACTGCTCTAGGGCCTGGTGCTGCTCCTCGCCGCTGGGTTCGGGCCCTGGCCCCTGCAGCGCCCCCGCGTTCCCCTGCGCCCCCGCCGCCTCCTGGGGCTCGGCCTCCTGCTCCGGCTTGGATTCCGAGTCTGAGCCAGATTCGGTCGTCATGGTTGATTGTTCTGCAAACAAAAAATGGCAAGGTCCCATCACTTGGTGTAATCACCTTCACAAAAACTAGGCACAAAACCAGGATGCTACGGGGAAATGCTGCACAGAACCACAGTCAAAAAAGGGAAACGTACACGCAATCCAACAGGATCCTTCCTATTACACAACCCTAATAGATAATGTCCATTTACTGCAAAGATGGTTCAAAAATCAACATTTAACTAGAAGTCAACACTTATTTTTAATGATCCCAGGTTTTACTCCTGTTAGATTTTTGCTACAGATGGCAAGAAAATGACTTTAAAGTAATGGCCTAATAACTACATTATCTTAGACACATTTAATTTCAGAAAAATGAATCTTCTGCATCAGCTGGATCGATATCTGGGAAGGATAATCTAATAACAGAAATGGATATTCTTTCCCTTTCCCTCTCCCTTCCTATCTCTACCCAGAGCCCCTGCTCTGCCTCCGGAACCCGAAACCAGCCATCCTTCCATGAGCAAGCGCCCTTCCTCTGCTTTCTCAGAATCCTGCCCGCCCTTTTTGAGTGAACAGTGACAAAGACAACAGAGGCTTCACTGGTGACGTGGAATGGGTCCCACACTGGACAAGCCCTGGGCGTGGCTGCAGGGAGGCTGGGAGCCTCACCTCTCCCTCCTTCACCAGTGAAAAGTCACAGCTTCTTCCTGACTTCTTCCTGTTTCCCCTGACAGTTCAAAGAGGAGTTTGTATCAGCTCATGAAGGATTCACATGACATAGCTTAATATATAATAATCTTTTCTTACACCTGAAAATACCTTCTCAAATAGAACCACCATCTTGTAATAGTTTGCTAGTCAAGACACTTCGGTATTTTGTGCCTTAGTTTCCATATATGTCAAATGAGGGAATGGAACCGGACCATAACCAAAGAACTTACTTCCTGGGAGCTCCTTCCTCCCCCTCTTAATGGGCATGCCACTATGCTTATAGCAGTTTTTTTTTTGCTAAAAAACAGCAAGACAGGAGCTGTGCCGGTGGCTACCATGTCATTTTAAGTAATTTCTTAGCTTGGGTAGATAGATGGTAACTATTTCAAAAACAAATATCCCAGACTGTCATATGATTTCCCTTCCTAATTTTATGGTAAAAATATCAAGAACAAAGGGCTAGTGTAACACTCTAAGCAAATGATACAACCGTTAGTATAATACGGAATGATGCAAAATACTACTCCATAGCAAAATCACCATTTAGTTCTGTTTTTGCAACATGCGTGGAGAATGTTTAATAACTTCAAGAAGAGGGAACATACACATACCAATCTATATCATAAGCTAAATGCTACATCCATGTTTCCAACCTATAATCCTATTTACAATCACCAGCCATCCTTTCTGTTGACTAAAAGACATATCAACTTGGCATGTGCTCAGCTGCCCAAAGCATATGTAAATATCAAGACCAAACACTGAACAAGATAGTGATCCAAATAAAACGAACACATTTTCTTTTTTCCTTTTATGTTTTAGATTTTTAAGCAAATCTTCAAAGTAAATATTATATTCCCTTTCGTATGCTTTTACTAGAAAGCGTTAAGTCCACAGAAAAAACAGAGAGAAGGAAAGGTGGTGTTATGGTGTAATCCAGAGCCTACAATCAAATTCAACCTTTTAGAAGGGAGAGGGTCAATTTTAATAGTCAATTCAATTTGCTGAACTCTCAATTAAGTGCCAAATATAAGTGAAGCACTGCCCATGGTTTAGAAACAGAAATAAATATGTATTTAAGTTTTTTTTTTTTAAGATTTTATTTATTTAACAGAGACAGCACAGGGAGGGAGAGTAGAAGAGGGAGAAGCAGGCTCCCCACTGAACAGGGAGCCTGATGCAGGACATGGTCCCAGGACCTTGAAATCATGACCTGAGCCAAAGGCAGTTGCTTAAGCAACTGAGCCACCCAGGTGCTCCAAAACAGAAGTAAATATATTTTAATCCAACCCCCCTCCTCACCCCAAGGAGTGGAAGAAATGGACTCTTCTCAATACATTTTCTCCATCTTCCTTATTGTAATTAAACATTGTTTTAGCTGGTATTCCTTCACCCAGCTTGAGACCACAGCAAGCTGAGGTCAGGTGATGAGGTCTGGACCAATGAGAAAAGAGAGAATATGTCTGCAGTTTTTAGGTCATCTTCATAAAGGCAAGGGCACATGCCCAAGGTTTCCTTTTCTCATTGGCTAGGAAAAAAATGACCGACCTGGTCACCACAGACTCAGTCATGGAGGCCCCAAATTCAGAAGGATGCCAACGCCACCCCTTCCAACCTGGGCCCCTAGATGAACTCACGGAGGACAGCTCAACTGCTCTGGATTGTTCCAGAAATTCATTTGTCTTCCTTGAACCTCACTATGCTTGCTCAGGGCCAATCAAATACATATTCTTCAGAATAAAATTCTACCAAAATATAGTCATGCTCTAAGGGTTCCCATCTCATGAAAACAAATAGCCTTCTCTCCGTCTCACATTCTCCATCAGCTAGACCATATTTCTCTGCTTTCCATTTACAGCTTCTCAAAAAATTTTGTTGAAATATAGAAGACCAAATGACGGAGAATAAAGTAGCTGAGCAAAAGAGAGACAAAATACTACTGGACCACAAGGGGAGAATTCGAGAAAGAAGAGATACCATAAGATGAAACAATATTAGAATAACTGGGATTCCAGAAGAATAATAATATTGGAGTATACTGGAGCAAATTATAGTAGAGAATTTCCCTAATATGGTAAAGGGAACAAGCATCAAAATCCAGGAGGCACAGAGAACCCCCCCTCAAAATCAATAAAAATAGGTCCACACCCCATCATCTAATAGTAAAACTTACAATTCTTAGTGACAAAGAGAAAATCCTGAAAGCATCTCAGGACAAGAAATCTGTAACATACAATGGTAGAAATATTAGATTGGCAGCAGACTTATCCACAGAGACCATGCAGGCCAGAAAGAACTGGCATGATATAGTCAGAGCACTAAATGAGAAAAATATGCAGCCAAGAATACTATATCCAGCTAGGCTATCATTGAAAATAGGAGAGATTAAAAAAATAAAAAAGAGAGATTAAAAAGCTTCCAGGACAAACAAAAAATTAAAGAATTTGCAAACACCAGAACAGCCCTATAGGAAATATTGAAAGGGGTCCTAAAGAGAGAGCCTAAAAGTAGTAGACTGCAAAGGAACAGAGACAATACACAGTAACAGTCCCCTTACAGGCAATACAATGGCACTAAATTAATATCTCTCAATAGTTACCCTGAATGTAAATGGGCTAAATGCCCCAATCAAAAGACACAGGGTATCAGAATGGATAAAAAACCAAAATCCATCATATTTTAGGCCCAAAGACACCCCCAGATTTAAAGTGGGGGGGTGGAAAACAATTTACCATGCTAATGGACATCAAAAGAAAGCTGGGGTGACCATCCTTGTATGAGATAAATTAGATTTTAAGCCAAAGACAACAATAAGAGATGAGGAAGGACACTAGATCATACTCAAAGGGTCTGCCCAACAAGAAGATCTAATAATTTTAAATATCTATGCCCCTAACGTGGGAGCAGCCAACTATAGAAACCAATTAAGAACAAAATCAAAGAAACATATCAACAATAATACAGTAATAGTTGGGGACTTTAACACCACCCTCACTATAAATGGACAGATCATCCAAGCAAAAGATCAGCAAGGGAATAAAAGGCCTTAAATGACACACTGGACCAGATGGGCATCACAGATATATTCAGAACATTCCACTGCAAAGCAACAGAATACACATTCTTCTCTAGGGCACGTGGAACATTCTCCAGAATAAATGACATCCTGGGTCACAAATCAGGTCTCAACTGGTACCAAAAAATTGGGATCATTCCCTGCATATTTTCAGACCACAGTGCTGTGAAGCTAGAACTCAACCACAAGAGGAAAGTGGGAAAGAACTCAAATACATGGAGGCTAAAGAGCATCCTACTAAAGAATGAATGGGTCAACCAGGAAATTAAAGAAGAATTGAAAAATTTCACGGAAACAAATGAAAATGAAAACACAACAGTTCAAAATCTGTGGAACACAGCAAAGGTGGTCCTGAGTGGAAAGTATATAGCAATACAAGACTTTCTCAAGAAACAAGAAAGGTCTCAAGTACACAACCTAACCCTACACCTAAAGGAGCTGGAGAAAGGGACACGTGCACCCAAATGTTTATAGCAGCAATGTCCACAATAGCCAAACTATGGAAAGAACCTAGATGTCCATCAACAGATGAATGGATAAAGAAGATGAGGTATATATGTACAATGGAATACTATGCAGCCATCAAAAGAAATGAAATCTTGCCATTTGCAACAATGTGGATGGAATTAGAGGGTATTATGCTAAGTGAAATAAGTCAATCAGAGAAATACAATTATCATATGATCTCCCTGATATGAGGAATCTGAGGATATGAGGAGTTTCGGGGGTAGGGAAGGCAAAAATGAAACAAGATGGGATTGGGAGGGAGACAAACCATAAGAGATGTTAATCTCAACAAAACTGAGGGTTGCTGGGAGGGGGAGGGATAGGGTGGCTGGGTGATGGACATTGGAGAGGGTATGTGCTGTGGTGAGTGCGGTGAAGTGTGTAAGCCTGATGATTCACAGACCTGCACCCATGGGGACAAATAATACATTATATGTTAGTAAAAATAATTAAAAAAAAAATTTTGTTGACCTCACTGTCTTCTACTTCCTCCCTTCCCCTCTCCCTGCAAGGACTCCAGTCTGACCCCCACTGAGGTGAACAGTGCCACGGACCACACATGCTTTTCTGTCCTCATCTCATTTCACCTATTAGCAGCCCTGGACCAGGTGATGAGAATTTCCTTGTCGGCAGGTTTCCCTCCCTTGGGGTTCATAACACACCACACCCCCCAGCTTTTCTCCTATCTCTCAGGCTATACCTTCTCATTCTCTTTTATAGATTACTTCTTATCCAACCTCTACAAGTGGGAATCTCCTGGAAAACTCAGTTCAGGCTCTCTCCTCTTCTCACTTGATATTTTCTCCCAGCTAATGCTATGCTTTCCCAGGGCTTTAAATACCTCCAGAAGCCAACTGCTCATAGACTCATACCTCTGGTCTGAACCTCTGTTCTGAGGTTTAAAACCCAACTGCCCACTTGACATTCCTCACTGATAGCTCACAAGTACCTCTAGATTTTTCTCTCCCAAGTCCGTTCCTCTCTTCCCTCTCCTTCCTCAATCCACTAAATGGCAGTGACATTCCTTTAAGTCAGAATTCCAGAAATCAGCCCTGATATTTTCTTTTCCTTACTTTCTCTAATATAGGACATAAGGTTTTGCAAAATATATAATTTTGCACATACATATACAAATACCTATATAAAAATATAGATTTCCAAACTATATCTTGACTTGGTCCCCTGCCAACATGCAAGCTATCATTTCTTTCCTGAACTCCCTAATAACCCTCCTCTTTCCTGTCTATTCCTGCCCATTTCTATTCTGATCTTCATAAAACATAAATCTAGTCACAGCACTCATGTTAATAGCTTCCCAATGTGCTTAAAGAAAAATCCAAACTCTTAATTGCCATGGCCTTCCAGCACAAGCCTAGGCCTCAACACCGGATCCATGCCCAGTGGCACTGCCTACCCGTCTCTCCCACAATGATCTGGCCACATGATCTCCATTTAGTTGGCAAAGCCCAACAAGGTTTTCTGCCTCTAGGTTTTTTAGACATGGTATTCTCTGTGAGAACATTCTTTCCTCTGCTCTTCAAGTGGCCAACTCCCCATTCCTCAAGTGTCAGCTTGAGAGAGGCATTCCCTTTTGGCATAGCTACTCTACATGTGGTACCAGTAGCAACATAGTACCTGGACCATCGTAGGTATTTGAATAATTATTTGAACAACTAATAAAACAACCCCATTATCATCACATCCACCTATATACTTGAATGTGTAATAACGGTTCCTTATAGACTTTAAAGTCTATAAAATTGTAAAATCTCTCAAGTGAGAAAAAGTAGGTTTTTCTATATTTAATGGAAAAGTTACAACTTTCAGAGCTGAAATCTCCCTATAGGTAATAGATGCTATCTCGATCTGATCACATGCTAATGCTTTTGCCAGCAGGTCAAAGGGTTTTCCAAAAACTCAAAAAGAAAATATTTAAGTGGTTTAGAGAATCTCTGTAAGAGTAACCAAAGAGTCACGAGATCATAAAATAAAAAAATAAAACGCAAATGACTACTAAAAAAAAAAAAAAAAAGTCCATTTTAAAAAGATGCTTAGGGGCCCCTGGGTGGCTCAGTCAGTTGGGCGTCCACCTTCAGCTCAAGTCATGATCCCAGGGTCCTGGGAATCCCAGGTTGGGCTCCCTGTTCCATGGGGAGCCTGCTTCTCCCTCTGTCTCTCTCTCTCTCTCTCTCTAATGAATAAATAAAACCTTTAAAAAAATGTTTAATTTTCTTCTCCAAAGGGCAGTTCTTGCATAGAAATCATATTTTTAAAATGTTGGCTACCTTCAATATCTCATATTTTCTATGAGTATCATATTTGAGATTCCCTATCATCTGTTTCGACAAATAGCTCTAACTTAATAATTAGATGTCAAAATGGTTACTGAAGCGAAACCAGAATCACATCTCAAAATATGAACATTTTAGTTCATTTTACTTTAAAATCTATGTACAATCTTTATAGCTCTAATACGTGAAAATAATTAGAAGCAAATGAGTTGTCATGTGTTAGGGTGGATGACAGACTTAATTTCTTTGGTCTCCTGCTTCCTCTTCCATGAAACAAGGGGTTCAGCCTGGAAATTAGTGACGACTGAATGCGGTGGGTGTGGGGAAGGGAGTGGAAGACCCCAAACTCAAGATCTTCTTACGGTTTGTCTTCTTAAAGAAGTCTCTCACCTCTTTCATTACCTTCTTTCAGTCTCCTTTTCTTTGTAAACATTAGAAGTTTTTACACAAATGTGGTTTTAGTACAGACTTCACCAGGGTGGACGTTTCCGAGCACTCCAAACTTTAAAATGCTGTCCAATGCATGTTAAAATAGGAATCTTTCTAAACACATGACCTTAATAAATAAACATGAACTAAAAGAGAAATATCAGTACAAAAACATTCCAATTTCGAGTTTCAGTGTTATTATGCTGGTCATGAAACCATTCTGCGACCTGCTTTTCTCTTTGATTTCATGACTTGTCCCTAAGGCAGATTGCCCACTCTACAAAAGCCAAATAAAAATGCAAAACAGAAGCCAGCAAACACCTATCAACTATATAAATAAAATAACCTATCGTTATTTTCTACCTACAAACATGCCATATGATACCTTACCTATCATAGATCACATAAGTCACAGAACCTCAAACCTTGAATAAACACCAATGCACTTGTCAAATATTTCTGAAGCATGTTATTTTCCCCAGCAGTACATGCATAATATAATGAATGAAAATCATTGCTGTTTCTTGACTAATTGTAATAAAATAAAGCTTTCATGGTGGCTGAGAGATGGTAGAGCAATAAATCTTAAAAATGTAAGGCTTTTTCGTTCTGGAGTCTTACGAGAATCCACATATGACTCCACATATCTGAAAGGGCGTAAGTTCATACTGTACCTAGAGGTAAAGAGCATCGACAGACTACATCAGTAAATCCAGTTTCCAAAACGTTTAGGTCTTCTTCCCTACCCATGTGCCGATACAAGCGAGTGAGGAACTGATTTTTAAATGGCAAACAATTAAAAGCATAAGCATCTAAATATAGCACTTTTAACTTTAACTCGTTATTTTCATAATTTTAGAGTGGACACTTCTAGTCTTATACCCGAATGCCAAAACATTTTCTTAAAGCAGATTTGTAGGATATTTGCACTGCTTTGTTTTTGTTTGTTTTGCTTTTCTTATGCTCATTCCTCGCTTTCCTAGATGACCTTTGCCACTTAAAGTCACACATCTCCCTTTCTAGCTCGCTAAACTCTACTACTGTCCAACGTTCCCTCTTCTTCTGATATATTCACTTTGGATTAAACGGAGCTGTCAATGATTTCAGTTACTAGAAGCGAACACCATTGTTTGCAATTCTAAACAGAGACGACACATAATGTTTTGGCTTAAACTCTGCCCTTTCTTGAAACTAAGTTTACGTTATCAGCTGGGTTCTACCTCAACTAAAAAACAAAGGCTTAGACTTCTAGAAACTCTGAAGCCTGAAAGTTGAGGTCAAGACTTTCTTTGAGTATTCCAGTAAGAGAGCAAGAGGAATCCTCCATTTTTCAAGAAAACTGGCACTGTATTCATTAAGCCTCTCCCAGGGAGAGATTTAGTAAATGACTAAGAAATTAAGAAATAGTGATGAGCTTCCAAGGGGATCCACGCAGGTACAAATGAAGTCACGGTCCCAAACCCCAGTTTGTTTCACCTATAAAAACTGGTCATGCCTTTGTTCCTTTTCAGGTCCAATTTTCTATTCCATAGAAGAAAGTCAATTTATCCTCATCTTTTCCACTTTAAGAAGTAGCATTGTAAAATCTCCATCTCCCAACTACATGACTGCTTAATTAGCTTTTCTATTCAAATTTACCTCCCTCTCTTGCTGATACTAAAATTCAGTCATATTAAAAGACACCAACCTACAGGGCTCCTGGGTGGCTCAGGGGGTTAAAGCCTCTGCCTTCAGCTCAGGTCATGTTCCCAGGGTCCTGGGATCGAAGCCCACATCAGGCTCTCTGCTCAGTAGGGAGCCTGCTTCCTCCTCTCTCCTCTCTCTGCCTGCCTCTCTGCCTACTTGTGATCTGTCAAATAAATAAATAAAATCTTAAAAAAAAAAAAAAGACACCAACCTAGCAAGGACTTCATGCAGGAAAATGCTCAATGTACGTATCTGTCATTTATGCATAGAACAGGATTCCTACTGAATAATCAAGCACTTTGCAAAAACAAAAACAAAAAAAAAAAAACAAACCAACCAAACAAAAAACCCCTCTTTATACTATTTACCTGCCTTCAGGGATTTAAGACTAAAATGGATGAACTTTTTTTAAAAAGCAAGCTTTTTTCCTCTTCTATTTCAAATATAAATTCATAGGAGAAAAGAGGCTAGTATATAAATGTCAGTATTTGGGACTACAGTATAGTATCCACCATCAATTGTGAGCCAACTATAAGATGGTACTAACCCCTGGCACTTCTACTGGATTCTGCCTATGAGGAGGAGGAGGAGGAGGAGGAGGAGGAGGAGGAGGAAGAGGAGGAGGAGGCGGAGGAGGCGGAGGCGGAGGCAGCGGAGGAGAAGAAGAAGAAGGAGAAGGAGAAGGAGAAGAAGGAGAAGGAGAAGGAGAAGAAGGAGAAGAAGGAGAAGAAGAAAGCCCTCGTACCATCCATCTTAATAAACAAAAACCACAGTCAAAGCAACAATACAGGAAAGCAAGTCAGCCTGCTCTCGGGCTCACTTACACTCCACTCTTCTGCACCCACCATCCCTCCCCCTCCAGCGGGGAGAGAATGAGTCCTACCTCTTCATTATTCTTTAGAGCCATGCTTTTGGAAGGAATTGTCGTTCCACCTGGTCACCAACCACACTCTCCCTCCCACTCACTCTTCAGAGTGTCCCCCATTATTCTAGTACACCTTACTAAGTAAGGTTACCAGTAACTTCCCTACAAGCCAGTAAATCCCAGGTGACCTCCCTTCTCATCCTTGACTTCTCTGCTTTGGACACTCCTGATTTTCCTTCTATCTGTTCTGGCTACCTTTTCTCACCTCCCTTGGCCTCTTCATGGCCTGTTTCCCGTTTCCTCTTTCTAAATTTGCTGGCTCTCTTGGGGTCCATATCACACTCTCCAAGCCCTCTTTCTTGGAGAGCTCCTCCACTTCATTTCAAATATGACAACTACAAAATAGAAGTTCCTCAATTTGGAACATCTCTGAGCTACAAATCCATATATACACTTCGACTTCCCCCCTCGTTTACCTGGCTATCTCAGAGGCACCTGAACTGAACACATTTCCCTCCAAACCCTGGATGCCCCGACACACTCTGCTCTACTGTGGTCTTCCCCACTTCAGTAGGAGGGTTTCCATCTGTGCGGCTGCTCATGCTAGGGATTGGAAGAGCGCCCCTCTCCTTACTCCCAATTTGGTCTACAATGTAGACTCCCAATGCCAGTCAAATACAGTCAACTGCACGTCTGGAGTTGTGCACAGAAGAGGAAGACAGCAGAGAGTTCTATCCAGAGGTTACTAACCAGACAAGGGCAGTGTGAAAAATCAGCAGCACTTACTTGTGTGAGAGCATGCGGTCTGCTGCGGCTGGAACATTAAGGGGTGTGTGGGGAGTGATGAGGGGCGACGAGACAAGCCAGGCAGAAGTCAGGTCCTGCGAGGCTGTCTGATCAGGCCAAAGAGACTTCGTGGCGTTGCCCAGACCACCACGCTGGCGGCCACAAGGACCACTAACATCAGAAGGGGTCAGCTGGACTTTTTCATTGTTTCAGCTCAAAATTAGGCCAATTTGATAAAGCAAGGAGGCCTCGATGGGGGCAGCAGTAGACGAGTTACTCCTCAAAGCACGAAACAATGGGATTCAGGACCAGCCCTTACCAAATATCTTCAAAAACTTGACAACAGAGTTGAGATGCTGAGTGTTTCTGACTAGCAACAGGGATGCTGGAGAGTTTTGTTTTGTTTTCTTTTTCTCAAATAAGCTTTTTGGCCATACTAACTTCAACTGTTATAAGCCAACGTGCCAACTCCTATTGGCTGGCTTTATGATTATAGAAGCAGAAAGCTGGAATTTCTATGAAGATGACACGATCACTCAAAAATTACTTTTACCATGATGACTGCAAAACTTCCAGGATTACCAAGATCCATCTTTATGGAGACAAAAATGTCACGACAGCACATCTGCAATTCAGAGTTGGGAATTTAAAAAACCAGATAAAAAAAAAAAACAAAAAACAAACCACAGTCCCCTGCTTCAAGGAGTGTACACACTGACAGGTGACCCCGAGAAGCAACAAACCACAGTGCGCAGGCTGTGAGAAGCCAGTCCAGAGAAGGGGGCTGTCAACAAGCCTGCAGGGATACAGAGGGCTTCCACGGGAAATAAGCCTCGTCTGATAGAAAAATCATCGCAAACCTTCTGTCCCAAGTGAAATGACTAGTTTTAAGCGTTGGGTGCAATTAAAAAAAATCACAGGCTACTTCAGGAGGATAAAGGGAAATCAGGGATGAAACAAAGTGCAGGAGAGGTACCCTGCTGGGCCAGGAGGACACAAACTGGCCTCAGGGGGGCCATATGTTCTGTGACCTCAATGGAATATGTCTTCTCTTCTGTTCTAAAATTCTGAAATTCTAGGATTCCTGAGGGCCAGAGGTACTGTTGTATTAACAACATGAAAGCTACAAAAATTCTGTCCTTTAAGATAAAAGATGACAGGGGCACCTGGGTGGTTCAGTGGGTTAAGCCTCTGCCTTCGGCTCGGGTCATGATCTCAGGGTCCTCGGATCAAGCCCCGCATCTGGTTCTCTGCTTGGCAGGGAACCTGCTTCCCTCTTTCTCTCTGCCTGATGCTCTGTCTACTTGTGATCTCTCGCTCTGTCAAATAAATAAATAAAATCTTAAAAAAAAAAAAAAAAGAAGAGGACAGATACTGATCTCACCCACGGGCCCCCAGGGCATAACTCAACTAGGGCAGACAATCATGGCACTAGCAAGAAAGCCTGCCTCCCCACCACCGCACCCTCAGCTGAAGGCTTCATTAACTGACTCAATTACGCTTTCCTCTCACTGAAGCAATACTCAAATCATCCAAAAAAGATGAAGGAAACACTCTTCGTTTATGTAATACTTTTGAACAACCTGGTTTATTTTTGGTAAGCTTTCAGCTTTTCAAGCTCAAAAACGTTTAGAGCTATGGGTGAAGCAGAGAAATTAACAAGTACCGTTTAGAATTTAGACAGAGATGAGATTATAAGGATGTCCATCCTGTCAACATGTCATCATATTTCCTAATCCAACGGATGCCAAACACCGGGGCATAAAAATCCCATGTATCTCTGAAATACCAAGAATATTCGGTTGTTCCCACAAGCCCTCTAAATACTTTTCAATAAACCAAAGAAGCAGCTGACTGCTATATATATGGTGGGGGGGGGGGGCTTACGTTAGCGAAGAACAGAGCTCAGGGACAGCACTAATAGGAGAGGCAAGTTCCCGAGAGGACAAACCACTTGCAAATTAAATCCATAAGAGAGGGTGGCAAGAGAAACAATTCAGGCTCTGTTCTAGGACGTCTGGATTGTGATTACTCTGACAAAAGCAGCTGAGTTCCCAAATGGGGTTTCCTGAACTCCAGAGGCTGGGGAACAGTACCTTACAGGTCTGAGCATTTGTTCTGCTATCTATCTATCTATTTATTTATTTTTTTTTAAAGATTTTTATTTATTTGACAGAGATCACAAGTAGGCAGAGAAGCAGGCAGAGAGAGAGGAGGAAGCAGGCTCCCCACTGAGCAGAGAGCCCGATGTGGGGCTCGATCCCAGGACCCCGGGATTATGACCCGAGCCGAAGGCAGAGGCTTTAACCCACTGAGCCACCCAGGTGCCCCTGTTCTGCTATTTTAAAGGGAAGTGTACATTTATACCACCCTCACCAAGTTTCTTTACTTTTGGTGGGAAATTTATAAGTTTAGAAATTCTGGCTACATCATTTCTTCATGCATTAATACATTCCTTTGACAAATGTTTCCTAAATAATTGGTCTGAGGCCTGGGGATACATCAGATAAAGACAAATGGGGGTCTGCTCTAATGAAGCCTATGTTCTAACTGAAGGGGGGAAGAACTGTCAGCTGCACATAGATGTTATTCGAGAATCCAATCTAAAGTAGATGGCGGGTGCTTACATTGGGCAGTTAGGGAGGGCTTCTCCAAGGAGCAGTGTTTAAGCCAACATTCTGACATCAAGAAGCCTCTGCCAGGGCACCTGGGTGGCTCAGTGGGTTAAGCCTCCGCCTTTGGCTCAGGTCATGGTCCCAGGGTCCTGGGATCGAGCCCTGCATCGGGCTCCCTGCTCAGCAGGGAGCCTGCTTCCTCCTCTCTCTGCCTGCCTCTCTGCCTACTTGTGATCTGTCTGTCAAACAAATAAATTAAAAAAAAATTTAAAAAAAAAAAAGAAAAGAAAAGAAGGTGGAGGTAGCTGGAACCCAGCAGGTGCAGGGAAAAATGTGGTAGAAGTTGTGAGCGAGGGCCAGAGTGTGACCATCTTGGTAAGCCAGTTTACGTGGCTGGATTTTCTGTTAAATGCAATGGAGCATTTCAAGGTGAGGAATGATCAGGTCTTACCAATACTTTTAAAAGTCCACTCTGGCCTCTGAACAAAGGAATAAGGGTGGGAGCAGGAAGAGCAGTAAGTGGCCCTAGCAGCAAGAGAGCCGGAGCAGGAGAGGAGATGGCAAGGAGGGGCATCCGTCTAGTGGCAGCCAGAGCTCTGACTGGAGCTTTGAGAAGACAGGGGGAATGGATTATGCAGGCAGGCAAACCCTCTTAGAAGCCTTGTGTCTCTTAGAAACATGGGGATCCCTGAAGGTGTAAGGATCACACAGAACGTATTCCCCAGTAGGGAGGGAGCCCGCCAACCATCCAGTCGGTTCCCGTCATGATTCCTCTAGGCGGTGCTCCATCACCTTCAGCAATGAAATCATCTATGAACCCTATACCATCAGCAATCAGTTTTAAAAACATCTCATCCAGGTGAGAAGCAATGCCTTGTTTTACTTACAACTGAACGTATTCTAGTGGTCTAAGCGACGGCTCCAGTTTCAAAAAAAAAAAAAAAAAAAAAAGAAGAAGAAAAAGGAAAAAAAGCAAACAGATGAACAGCAAAAGCTTTGGTCTTTATGGGTACAGAATGTGTTTCTAGACTTGATTGAAGAGCCTAGCTGATGGCTGAATGGCCTTTGTACCTATATGCTATTTTTCCACACAATCTGGCAGAGAATTTTAGTTTCCATGAAATTTGAACATGATTACCACTGAGATGCTGTCACTGTCAGGCACCTGAAGACATGCCAGTAGAGTTTTGATAGGCTTTACACAAGAATCCTGCTGATGCTATCAAAGGAGTTTACTTAAATTTCTAAATTGTCCATGAATTCTATCTTGGTCTGGGTTGTACAGCTGCCTTACAAAATACAGGGCAGTGTTTCATGTATATTTACATGTTTGTCACTTTGACAAGCACTTTTTTTTAAGATTTTATTTATTTGAGAGAGAGAGAGGATTCAGGGATCATGACCTGAGCTGAAGGTAGACGCTTTACTGACTGAGTCACCTAGGCGCCCCCTGACAAGCATTTTGATTTATTTTTGGATATCCACCAAATTTACTCTAAGAGCTGTTCCTGGGATAGGAAATTGTCAAA
Organism: Lontra canadensis; assembly: GCF_010015895.1. NCBI lineage: Eukaryota > Metazoa > Chordata > Mammalia > Carnivora > Mustelidae > Lontra > Lontra canadensis. The sequence goes on from NW_022631051.1 coordinate 2,157,230, forward strand.
TACCTATTTATTTTCAGAAGTTAACAGGGATACTTGAATTCAGTTTCCTGATAGCAGTGTTTACAGTAGTTCATTATTATATCCTAACCCTGAATGAGAGTTCAGAATGGTTTATGACTTCATTTCCCTTAGCCAAAGGCATCACCATAGTATTCTTGTGGTTTCAAGCAAAAAATTAAATCCAAACTGAAATTTCAGACCACCAATGAAATATAAAAGAGCATAGTGTTCAGCCTTTATGGTAAACTGAACCCTAGACAGTGGGAGGGAATAAGCTAACTGTAGGAACTATTCTCTCCACTTTCTGTTAAACATAAATCACTCTTTTGGGGGCACCTGGGTGAGCCAGTCAGTTAAGCATCATCTTCCGCTCAGGTCAGGATCTCAGGGTCCTGGGATCAAGCCCCACGTCAGGCTCCCTGCTCCGCACAGAGTATGCTCCTCCCTCTCCTTCTGTGCTCTCTCTCTCTCAAATAAATAAAAAGTAAAAATCTTTAAAAACATAAATTACTCTTAGGAAGAAACTATCATTATGTCCTTAACATGTATATTATAATTCAAACACAGCATTTTCTCTTCTCAACTGAACACTCCACACATTTTATGAAAGGCTGCCTTATATGGCTTCCTAAAAGCAGAGTTTATTTTCTAAAATATGTAGGATCTTCGTGAGTTTGACAGTTGAAATAAGCTCTAGTAAACCTTTTGTGCTTTCACTTATTTTTTTAAACTGACAGGGTATAGTGCTTGAGAAAGTAAGGAAAGTTGGTCACAGGTCACCCACAGGTGCCTGGTACTAAGCTCCTTCCTTAGGTTTTCCTACACAAACTCACCTCTGACCACAGAACAGGTGGGCCCAGGGAGGTTAGTGCCTACCTCACACAAAGTCATATAATAATAAACACAGAGCCAAGCATTAAATCTTGAGTTTCTGCCTCTAAGAGCAAAAGTTCTTTCTTCCACATGAGTTTATTGGGTACGCCAATACAATCTGCTCTTAACTTTTTATTCCAGAACTGGACTTCTCATAGTTATTGTTCTTTATGTTCATCTATAATTCCTTATTGCTAATATGCTATTTTACTTCTACTTAACATAAGTCAAACACTAATAAACCATAAAATTGTATTTTGTTTTAAAGATGTATTTCCTACTACTTATATTTAAATACACACACGCGCACGCGTACAATGACAGTACCAGTTTCTTCCTTAATAAGAAGAGGTTTCTAATCTAGTATGAGCCTTCGGGATTCTGTCCCAGGTTGCCATTTTATTCCTGGAAAACCAAAAGTAAATGATCATTGTCACTTCTAGAGAAAATGTGACTGGTACCGACTCTGCTTCTCTAGATTCCTAACTATTTATAACCTTCCACTGATGGTGGCTAAATTTAAGCCTCAAATGGACAAGCCTAAGTTTTAATCCATTTCAACTTTGCAAGTGTTGCTGGTGGAAGGCCTCAAATTGACAAGAAGCCAGTAACATACGTTTCAAGTGTATAAACGTCCAATGCCACCGTTTAAAATTTTCAAGAATTTCACAGCTAAAATCAAAAGAGAGTAAAGGAGATAGTGTATTTCTTCTGCACTGTTGGCCAATTCTATCTCTGGAAAGAACGTACTAGCAAAAAGAGATCTTTGGCAACTTAATGCAGGAGCATATTTTTCTATTACCCAACATCTGATTCTGCATCTGTGAGAAATGAGGTGTGAACCATATAGATGTGAATAAATTAAAACAGTCAGATTCCATGCAGTCATCTACCAGCAAACAGCTCGCAGACTCCTTCTGAAATGGGTCTCTCTCCCACAGAGCCACTCATTTAAAAAATAGTAATAATAATAATAAGGGAAAGGTTATGGCAAAAACTTCCAACCTTGGCACCTTATGAGGGGCAAGAAAGCCCCTGACATCTGGGGCTACGGCCAGGAATCCACACTTTAGGTTTCTCTTTACAGGTGTCTATGCCAGAGGGGTGAGGACAGCCAGAGCAAGAAGAATAGCCATCTCAAAATGACCCAAGAACAAATAACCTGTCCTCTAATTCCCTATCTGTCCAAAAACTGTTGCATATAGATGGCAAAGAATGAATGAACAGTTTGCATTTCTGAGTTTCAGAAATATAAGACAGAACCATGCATCTCCCTTCTATTGAGGAGCTTTGTAAGTTCAGAGGAATGGCAGAACACGGATCTGGCCTGTCCAGTTTCTGGAACTGCATGAAGGAACTCAAGGCTTTCCTCCCTGGGGTTTGCTCCTTACAGCAAGCTTCATGCAGGCACCCAAAACTCGTCACAGAAAGACATGTGGTGAGTATGAGGGAAAAAAATAAAAAAAAAATAAAAAACCAAAGACGGAAACAGACTTTTCAAAAACCCAGAAAGGTAGGCGGTCTGTAAATATTTGTATCTTTACAAACACACACCTTCAGATGAGCCCTGAAGACTCACACAACAGAAATCACATATGATCAAATCAATAAAGAAATACCGGGTGGGGAAAAAAAGGCATTTCTATTGCTAAGAAAAAGAAATCAAATATATGGGGAAATTCTAGGCTCTTTCTATTATTGTTCCCATTTAGTACTTATAAAATCATACAAAGTAACCTTGATAGGCATCCCAGCAGTCATTAAATGTATAAATGAATGAATGGTTGAAAACATCAGCTTCATTGAACACAAATGCACCACGTCACAAATCTACAAATGAGGTCTGGGAAAATCAAACCCAATCCAGTCTGACTCCTAAAGCCCTTGGCTGTTTTGTGGTACTGTGCCTACTGCACTGAAAAGAAATGACTGTAAGTTAGTAGCTCTCAGCTTCTCCACATAGAAAATGCCAGATTTCATCAGTTTCCCTTTGTAATCTTGACATTTTCCAGGACACTGCTATACTCCAAAACCAAATTAACAGAATTTGGTTTTTTCCATACTTCGATAGATAGCATGGCATCTCTACCATCCTGCAGTTAATTAACTAAGCATTCAGAGACTCTTATCCCAAGTCCCACAGAGATGGAAATGGAGCTCCTCTAGCAGCCTGGAACCTCCCATACTTTGGGGTTTTGACAGACTTAATTTTTTCATCCTTCAATACAAATGTGAGGCCAAGCATTTAATTATTCTGTTTTTACCATAATCCATGGGCTTTTATCTCTAGGCTGGTAATGGAGGAAGACTACAAAGAATGTTCTTAAAAGATCTCACTGGCACACAAATGAGCTGCATGAGAACAGTGCCTCAGCTCGTTCTCTGAAGGTGCCAATCAGAGAATTCCTCATTCTGGGGCTGTTCACTGGCTGCCTGAAGCACTGAAATGTTCCCCATTTTCTACTCAAATTCTGTGTAATGAAAGCTTTCCAGCCCAGCTCGACTACCATCTTGCCTCTTGCCTCCTGCCTCTGAGGTGACTCAGCAGATAAAAATGCAGGGGCGGTTGGTGCTGCCTTGGGATATTCTGATTGTGGGGGTTGAATTTCCCACACAATGTACTAAAAATGACTGAACTGCTACAGGTGTGATGTTCTATTTATATTCTTTTTCTCTAATGGGCAACTAAGCCAATAAACAGCTCTTTCAATTTTTAAATCCACATATTTCCAGTTCAATGGCGATTAACTTAAAACCCTACAGACAAAAATAAATTTGAAGAAAAACTGAAAGGCTGAAATGCAGTTCATCTTAAGAAAAATTTTACAGGTTCTTTATGGTGTAAGGTTTTCTTTCTTTCTTTTAAGCCTTCACTACAGCAACACCTGCTTCACTTTCTATGTTGACAATTTTTTTTTTTTTTAATTACAAACCTCTCACAATGAAACTCATTTTAAATCCTTTAACCTGTCCATTTAAAATGGAAGCAAGGTAACTCTGTCTAGGTGAATGCTTTCTCCGTAAAGAAGTCACAGGAATTCCTTGCTTTCAGACTTCTCTGCCCAGAGGGTTCCTCAAACAGGCTGGGAGAGGGGCATCTGCTCCCCCAATGCGGATCTGAGCAGAGTCAGGTGGAGAAGATGAGAAGATGAGAACAAGTTGCAAACGAAAACTTGGGACCCATAAGAAGAGAGGATGACGTTGGTCTGGGAATGCCAACCAGGGGAACTCCCTTCCTGGAAAGGGTCTCAAAGATTCAGGGCAGCTGGCTTCCCCGGACACTCAATGGTGTTTCTGATCTAGCGAACAGTCGAGGACAGATTAAACTATTCCCTGAGAGCAGGGAGGCCATTCTTCCTGATGGAAGGGATGGGGGACTATCAAAAGGGGCCACACAGCTGGAGAGAGAAGCCCAACTACGAACAGTGGAAAGCTGTGGATTCAACGACCAGACTCACCATGAGAAGACAAAATTTAAGTGATAAACCCAAATATTAAGAGTGATCATTTCTGAGTGGTTGACTCCCTTTTTTGGATTTTCTACAGAAGTAGGTCTTAGAAGCAGAAGAAAAGAAATCAACAAAATCTCTCTTCGTAAAGACCTATTTATCACTTCTTTAAAATACCCTTTCAGCTGAGTGACTTCCCCATGTTTTGACTTAATTTTTTTTTACAGGAAAAAAGGATTACTTCTACAATTACACTTCTGAAATGCACCTGGATATGCTCCACTACTATGACTTGGTGCCACCACTCAGTGGATGGAACAAACCAGTGAAGCTTTAAGGTTGCCGAGAAGGACACTCAGGCCACTTGGATCAGAATCACCTGGGGCTCCGGTAAAACTGCATATTCCCCAGACCTAGCTGCAGGTGTGGAGAACCTCTGGCACCCAGATGCCTGGCCTCCACCCCCACCGATTCAACCAGAATCCTGGTGGCAGGTCACAGGCACAGGTAATTGTTAAAAGCTACTCTGAGATTTTCTAAAATGTGGGCTGGATTAAGAACAGTAAGCTGCACTTTTAATGAGCACCCAGGGAAGTCTTCCACTAAAGTTTGCTAACCATTGCTCTGTAAGGAAATTAAAAGTCCCAAAGCTGTGGATCGACTGTGTCTGGAAACAAAAATGACAAGTAGATAACAACAAATCACGGACACTGGTCAAGGCTTGTATCAATGTGTACTTCTTTTGGTTACTGCACCAAATCAAGTCAGCAGTTCTGCTGCTTTTTGCATTTCTATACACAGACACAGACACACACACACTATTTTGGGTTTTTGCTGGTTTATGCAAAAGATGTAGGCAGACTATACGTTTTTGCATTTTAAGGTCTTCACTTTAATAATCTATAATACTCATTACCAGCTATATTTGAAAATACTTATATACTTCTGCCTTAGTCCTGCTCAATCTTCTTCCCAACAGAATATTCAGGAATAATTGGTGGAAAGAGTATTATTCACCTCTATCAGGGATGATTATTACTGAAGTGAGGTTGAGAACATTGTATTTCCTCAAAGTTGAAAAAAAAAAAATCCTATATGCTCTTCTTTCCAAGAAATACCACTTTTAAAATGAAACGAGTTTCCATCGAGGGGAGGATAGTTGGGGATGGAGAGGAAGAATACTGGAAGAGAGGAAGAAAGGAGGGAAAATAAAACCCTGCTAATTATGATTCACGGGCCACCTTCGGTTTTTGCCTTAGTAGCAAATCCCATCTGGACACCCAACTAGCCCTCACCCAACATTTTCAACACAATTCCACAAAAACTGCTGGGCGCTTGCCAGTGAAGTCAAGGTCTTGTCACCCAACAGAAGAGATAATAGATAAACCAAAATCTTTTTTTTTTTTTTTTTTTTTTTATAAAGCCTTCATGGCCAAACCTCTTATTTACCCAACCCTGGATGTTAAGCAAAGGGTCATATCCTTTTCTGATAACATCGTGACTATATTCTTTTCATCCTGACCCCCCTGGCAGCTGAGGACTATAGGAGCAGAGCCAACACCGAGTTCTAGGAGATGAGACACCTTTCACCAAATTCAGTCTGTGATCTGCTATTCCAGCTAAGAACTCAGAACATCGCATTTTTATAGCTTGAGAAACATTGCTTATGAAAAGCATATAAAATAGTAACAGAATAAGGCCACAGATTATAACCTACTTGCTAATGTTTTCTACTGGTCTTTGTCCCCGGCTGGGCTGTTACAAGTTTGGACTTGAGAGGCTATTTTTTTCTGTGCTATCAAGTATTTTCAATAGCTCCCCATCCCTTTCTTCTCCCTGATGCCACACTAAGGGCAGCCACATCCCGAGCCTTCCTGACCCTCAAACCTCACTTTCATTCTCCCAACATGAGCTTCGGCAATCATGACCTACTGAATGGCTTGTTGTTCTTCAAGAGCCCCAGGCCCTTGAATGCACAGCCCCTAGAAGCTTCCAATCCACCCACTTTCCCCAAGCACTACTGAACCTTGTGCTTTGGCTCTGACCCCACTCTCCAGCTTGGATGCTGTCTCCCTGTCCCAGTCTCAGCTGGACGACCACTGTGCTCGTGCACATTCCCACCATTCTGTGATCTCCCTGTACTGGTAGCAACATTTGCTTCTGAGAGTCTCTGCTACCAGACACACGGGTCTGAAAGGCAAGGAATGGTTTTTTACTCTCATTCTGTACCAGAAGTCGATCTCAAAATGAAGGTGTCTAAGAGTGAACTCCCGAGTTTTCTCCCCTGAACCACGTTGTCCCTGACTCTTACCCCACTGGCCAATCTATCTTTTGAGAAGTCTCAGAAGAAGAAAATACAGTTGCAAAAAAATCTAACAAAGATGTCCATATTTTTTTAAGATTTTATTTATTTGCCAGGGAGAGAGTACAAGCAGGGAGAACGGCAGGCAGAGGGAGAAGCAGGCTCCCCGCCGAACAAGGAGCCCAATGTGGGACTCCATCCCAGTGCCCTAGGATCATGACCTGAGCTGAAGGCAGACGCCCAACTGACTGAGCCACCCAGGCACCCCCAAAGGTGTTCACATTTAGTCCTTTCAGTAAATCCTGTGGCTCTACCTCCCATAGCCCCGCCCTCTTCCACACATCTTCACCTAAACCACTGGCCCTCCATCCAGCCCACCATCTTTGCTTGTTAGTTACTGCATTATCCTTCTAACTGATCTCCCTACCTCTGCACTTGCCAAGAGCCAGGGTGATGCTTTGGGACTATAAAGCAAATCATGTCACTTCTCCACTCAAACTCCTCCAATGACTCCCCATTTCAGGAAGAGTAAACTGCAGTCATAATGTCCCACCTAAAAAATGATCCACAAGTGCGCCCCCCTCTGCCCCAGTCTTCTAGTTCTCTCCTGTTTACCTGCTCTGGCCAGCCTGGCTGACCTCTCCATCATTCCACTGGAAGAGCAGGACACGCCCCTCCAGGGCCTGCTATTCCACCTGGAATGTTCTCCCTTGGCTCATTCCCCCACCTCATTCAAGTCGTCGCTTGAATTTACCGCCTCAGTGAGGACTTCCCTATTAATCCCCTCCATGACCTCTCCTCCTTTCCTGCTCTTTTCTTCTCTATAACATTTATCACTAAACTACTATATGAAATATTTCACTGATTTACATAGCTCTTTATCTGCTTTCTTCCACTGGAGGCTCCAAGCCCCAGTAACCCCATTGTCTAGAAGAGTGCCTGGCACCCAGCAGGTGCTCGATGAATATTTGTTGAATGTATGGACTCAGCTTTGGATTTCTAGGCCCTTGAACAGTGAGTGTCAGGCACTTAACAGGCACTTGTTAGATGGTGCTTGCTGAATTAGGACATCCATCTGCTAAATTCTTGAAATACTACTTGAAATTGTGCTGTTACAATCATTCTAGACAAAATGGCACTACAATCAACATGTTTATTAAAATTCTTAGAATCACTTCTCATAGAAAGCGTGACCTAGTGAAATGAGCTTGGGCATTGATGTCAGACAGGTGTGAGCTAAAATTCTAGCTCTATGACCTATTAACTGAACAGTGTGAGCTTGCCAGTGTCAGGTTTTTCATCTTTAAATGAGCCAACATTTACCTCAGAAGGCTACTTGGGAGGGCTGGAGAGGACACAGAGAAAACATCCAGCATGTAGCTGATCCCCAATAAACTACCACTATCATTATCACTGTTGATTATTATTTCCCTTACTAATTTCTTGGAATGCTCTTGAGAAATCACCCCAATGTGGCCTATTCTTTAACAAAACAGGAGACACAATAAACATCTAGAGGGCTTGGTCTGCTGTGCAAAAAAGGCACATCCAGGTCCTTGACCAGAAAAAGCAGTCACTGTTAATATCTAGTGCTGACACTTTGGCAATCAGGGCATTAATGCCTGAGCCTCCGGACACAGTCAGTCACAGATATTTCCTCAACTGGGATAGATTTGCTTAGGGTCTCTCCAGAACTGAGCTGAGAATGTAAGGGTCTCCAGATCGTGGGCCCTAAGAACTACAGTGAACCACCCTCCTCAAGTTCACTGCTAAGGACGGCCCTCAAATGCATGGAACCTGCCTGTTTGGGCAGTTTGGACTGGGACTGAATAAAGCCAGACCACAAGCACACCCCAGGAGTGGGGCCAGAATTCCAAGTACTTACACACTACTACCTTCTCCCCGGTCTCATGCAGAACATATCTACTCCATATCGATCTAAGAGGAACACTCCATTAGCATCGAATCAAAAAGGCAAAACTGTCCATTACCCAGAAAAGCACTTCAGCCCCTCTCCTGACCCCGATGTGCCTGCCGGTGTCTCCCTTATGAGGAGGTTCTGCTATGGCTTGTCCAAGCTTGTCAAATAAGAGAGCATCCAAGGAACAGGGAAAACGTCAGCAGAAGAGCCAAGAGGCCTAAGTCAACCTCCCCAGCTTACACTGAGCATTAATAATTTGACATGAGACTACAATCGAAGCCAAAAGGACATTATTTGTAAAGATATTATGAGAGACACTAATAAGAACTATCAGTCACTTCTGTCAGTTGTATCAGTCACGCATCCCCTACAAAGTGCTGAAATTTAGCTGTCACTTACCAGCTTCTGTGAATTGAAGTTACCTAAACTCTTGGAAAATAAATTTTTATCGATTTTGTATAATCCAGTTCAAATGCCTCTTATGATAGTTGAAAATTAAGTAAAATAATGCACATACAGTAGCATTTAATGGAGTACATCACACATAGGAGGCATCAAGAAAGGGACCATGATTATTTTTAAACCAGTGGAGCAATCCCTCTCCTTACTATCTCCTGGCTAGAATTTATTCTAATGTTAGTGGAAAAAGATAAACATTAGGATAAAAATCCAGTGAGGATTTGGGCAAAGTTCCTAAAGCTTATCAAATATTATCTCCTCCTTTAGAGCTTTATTGGCCTTAAGGACTGTCAGTGTGAATATAATCACATTTAATAAACCAAATCAAGGGGCAGGTTGCACTCAGTCCTTGCCCCATTGTCAGAAAACTCACATCAGCCTCTACAGTGGACTTGCCATTTCCAGTAACATGCTTACGGGAACTCTGCTGAAAATCAGAGCTTGTGAGATAATTATCTCATTCCAGGGCTCTCTCAAGAGGGAGATGAGGAAAAAGAGTTCAGACAAAGGTTACATGGAACAATGATGCCCTTGGTTAGCCAGGAAGATGGTGAAAATAAGTTTTCTGGGGATCAAGGAACCACGAGTATAAAATCATAATTACTACACCTAATCCTTATCTGATCCTATAAATATTTTGTATTCTTTATCTTTCAAAAGGCATAAAACAAATGACCAAAAAAAAAAAAAAAACAACCTCTATTTTCCAAACTCTGTTCTTCTCTGGTGATGAGAAAAAAGACAACAATTAACTACAGTAAGATTTCTATATTAATATTATCCAGGACAGAAGATGTACCTCTCACCGGAGTATCTTCTGTATATTCTAAAACTTTTGCAAATTATTCACTCCTATTTTCATTTTTTATTTTCTCCACATATTCCCTTATTCCCCATCACCATGTCTCTGCTTCTTATGCATAACAGCATCTAATCAGAATCACAGCTCTTTGATCTGTTTATTACTTAAGTCTGATGCCAACACCCAGAGCCCCATAGGGGGCTCGATCTCCCAACCTGAGATCACAACCTGAGCTGAAACCAGAGTCAGATGCCCAATCGACTGAGCCATCCAAGCACACTTTTTTTAACTGTGAGAACAAAGATGGTATTTAGAGACTTCTGCTCAAAGCCACCAGCTTTGAGACTGCTGAGCAGTCTCTCCTGTTAGGGTCATGAAGACCAACTTAGAAGAGTCAACCAGGTAAACATACTGGAAGGTAATAAAAGCAACAGTTTTCATAATCAGACATGGTATGATGCTGTGAAATTCTTCATGAGCACTTAAACTGGTTTTGCATTTGCTTGAGAATTTGTTTTAATACTGAGATGAGAAAATAAACACAAGGGGACTTAGGAGTAACCTATAAGGAGGCAATCTCCTGCGGCACTGGTGGGCTCAGGTCCTCATCTGACCCAAACCAGTGCCCTCAAGACCTCCCCGGGTGAGCAGAATCTCCCAGAGTTGAGGGCAGTCTTAAAGGGCCACCACTCCCATTCCTGGTGACTCCACCGGTCAAGGGCAGCTGCCTGGGACAACAGCCATCTGAGGGAAGAGCGTTAAATTTGGTAGGAAGAAAGGAACGGCTGGAAATTGAAACCAGAGTGAAGACATTAATCTTCCTATTTCACGGTTTGCTACCTTAGAATCACACTAATCTAAAAGGTTACACTGAAGGAGATCAAAAAGTTAAGTCTGCAGGCCTCGAACCAAATGTGCTTCAACCTCACATAAAGAAACTGGAATCCTTCTCAAACTGTTCTGCTTTGCCTTTTTCTTCCCCCAAAGCACTGTCAAATAAATGTCTCTTATAGGATTTTCGTTGTTTGCCATTATTCTGCTTTGTTTTGGTATGTAAGATAAGTATTCTGATCTTTCTCTTTATAATCACCCTTGATTCATAACCATTCATTCATCTGATCCACCATTCAGTAACATTTATATGCTATAGACTGAGTCCCAAGGATGTGAGACTCTGATATCCCACTTTTGATTGGGCCTTACTTTGTATTTTCACCACTGAGCAGCATGTTAGACATTGTCATTATTAAAATAGCTAACTACATACAGATGAGGGACTTAAAGCTCACATCAGCCTGGAGACCCAGGTCGGGAGGTACCTGTCCTCCTAGAACACACACATGCGTGCCGTACCACAGATGTGGTTCATGGAAATCGGGGAAGACCAGTATTGCAACATTGGCTTTAAAATAATACCTGAAGGCTTGCACTTCTGAAAAAGAACTCTTTGGCACATCTGGAAAGCCATTAAAATGACATGACTACACACGTACTGAATAACTTTGTTACGGAGCTAGGATTGTGGACTTAGAGAACCTCTACCATCTGTAGGATAATTGGTCTATCAATGGCCCCCAGGTCATGCAGTCCAAGGGGGTGTGGTCTGATACACTGGGCATAGCCATGGTCATAAGAGCGCCCAGAGGTGCCAGTTCTCTTCCTTAAGGACCCAGGTTGGAACATGATCCCTTATGAAAAGCCAAGACCAATTTTCAGGCAGTGAGGGAGCCCCAACTGAGCATCTGTACTCAGGAGCAGTGCTTGCATTCTTAGACAGGAGCCCCACTGCCCTGCTGTTACCCATCCAAACTGTCCACAGGTTCTCCTTCTTCAGGGAGCAAGCAGTTTCTTGGCTTTGTAGTCCAGTGCCTAGCACATAGATCACATACTTGTTCAACAAATGTATACGGAATACATGTATCTAGTAGTTATATTTTAACGGTATGCCCTGTTACCCTCACATTTTATCTGATAAAGATAATTAAATCTTTAACTATTTTTTACTTAAATGCTAATTACACTGGCCTATTCATTTAGGAGAGGAATCAATAGGGGGAAAAAAATTCATTGGAGGCATCATTTCGCCAAACAGAAAGAGTGTTTGAAGTAACCATACTTGTAATGTTGTCACTTCATTCAAGTAAAAGCAGCCAGCATTTCGGAAGTTTTGGGATACCAGCTACACAATGAAAGTACAAAGAATGTGATAATCTATGTTGATCAAAGACCTTTGTTCCCAATAAACCCAAAGACAGGCAGTAGATTATCATCTATGTACCTACCTCTTCTTGCCTGCTATGAGCCTTTTGTTAAGTTTGATACACTTTAGGACTTCATTATAAGGGAAGGAAAAACAAAAAGCACATGAAATTCAAGTGAATTAATTTGACCTCCTTCCAATATCTCCTTAGAAAAACAGAGTTGAAAAAAATACTAAGAGATGGTTAAAGGATCAGAATCCCACTCTTTCAATAGCTGTGGCTTTTTGCCTATGTATGCAACATTCGGTTAATTACAAAGGTAATCAAAGGCTCCAAATTTGGGCTCTCCCATCTTTGAAGAGAGAAGACTTGGCTTTGGACCAGACTAACATTTTTTTTCAATAGTGATTCAAACAAGATAATTTTTGGTCAAATATGTAATCTTTATTTCATGATACTAAACCAAAGCTTTTGGGGGTTTCTTTTCTACATTTACCATATAAAACATTGAGAGTAATGATCAAAGTGGTGATTCCCCAAGCTTACTTTTCAAGCATCTTCAACACTCTAACCTTCCAGACATACCAGAACACCTCCTGGGTAGAAACGTACACCAGGGACAGGACTGAGCAATCACAGAGGACCACCTTGCTAGAGATGAAGAATGTGTAAGCAATCACCTGTATCCTAAATCATTCCAAAAGGTTTTCTGAGCAAAGCAATATTTGAGGGTAGATTTCAATAAGGCAAAGCGATGAGGCAGAGTTAGAATGAACTTTCTGGTCAATTCAGCGACATAAGAAAACAGGTGCAGATTTGGAAGAACCACCACAGGGCCACTAGTGTAGATTCTATTGCCTTATTGGATGTTCCTTCAACTAACACAGCACAATGTGTTAACGCTAGGGATGAAATCACACACAGTCATGGACATAAATCCCCACCCTCAAAGATCTCATGGTCTAGAGAGACCACAGATAAGCAACTAGTTCAGAAACAGCTGAGACATGCCAGGAGGTATGAAGTCCTAGATGCCGGGAGATGGAGAGAAAGGGGCACTCAGCTTTGAGTGCCCTGGCCAGGAATTCCTTTCAAGAGAAAGAAACATTTGAGGCCCAAAGAAGATAGCAAGGTGGAGATAAGGGTATCTGGGTTTGGGTAGGCAGTTGGGGACAGTATGACAGATGAGGCTAACGGGGCAAGTAGGGATCCAATCAAGAAGGGAACTCAATAGGGGCGCCTGGGTGGCTCAGTGGGTTAAGCCTCTGCCTTTGGCTCAGGTCATGATCCCAGGGTCCTGGGATCAAGCCCCACATCAGGCTCTCTGCTCGGCAGAAGCCTGCTTCCTCCTCTCTCTCTGCCTGCCTCTCTGCCCTACTTGTGATCTCCATCTGTCAAATAAATAAAATCTTAAAAAAAAAAAAAAAGAAGGGAACTCAATATATGTCAGGAGCAATGGAGGACAATTCAGAGGTTTTTAAGACTTGGAGTAGTAACCTATTTTAGACACATCACAGTGGCTAGAGAGGAGACAGTGATTTAGGGAGGAGACCAGGGGTTGAAAGACAGGGAGAAGGGGGTTCTCCCCCATTATCTCCATCGGTTGCAACTTCCACCATAAACCACCTCTCCCGGTGCCAAAAAAATAAGTAAGTTGAAAATGGCCAGCTATGCAAGTGCAGATACCAGACAGATCTTTTTGTTCCCGATTCCCAAACAGCCCACGGGGCAGAGCCCCACCTAAACAAGAATGCCAGAGCCGACAGCAAAGGGACAAGAGTGCACTCCACAGAGAGGGGCTCCACTGATGGCCGTGGGTGGAGTGCCAAGGGCATGAAGCAGGGTGCCTGGACATGGGAGGGTGGTGTAGGAAGTTCTCCTGGTCGGGGAACATGCCTAGTGCCTGATGAGTTAACAGTGGTCTCTCCCAAGTATGTCTGCTTCTCCTAGTCCTAGGCGCATAGTAGGTTGATGTGTCCTTGCTAGTCTGCGTCCCTCAGTTAGCACCGTGAGTAAAGAGCCCTTGCCAAACCACAGAACACATATGGCTCAAGCAAGAAGTGAAGCTTTACTGTTTTATTTTTTTTTTAAAGAGTTTATTTATTTGACAGACAGAGATCACAAGTAAGCAGAGAGGCAGGCAGAGAGAGAGGAACGGAAGCAGGCTCCCTGCTGAGCAGAGAGCCTGACGTGGGGCTCGATCCCAGAACTCTGGGATCATGACCTGTGCTGAATGCAGAGGCTTTAAGCCACTGAGCCACCCAGGTGCCCCAAGCTTTGCTGTTTTAAACCACAGAGATGGGGGTGATAACAGCATAACCTTGTCTATCCTAATTGACTGAGCTGGAAAGGCCCCATGTCTAGTGTAATGAGAGACAAGAAAACCTGGTATGTTTGGGCTGTGTTTGAAGGGCCTGGAAAAAAAGATATGAGTAGGATAACCAGATTAAACTGAAGGTGGCAACCTAGATAATGGACAGACTTTTCTGTCATTTAAATATTTATGGAGTATCTCTTCTGCGACTATGTCAGGAAACTGCTCACACCATTCATTGGTCTCCCTCTGTAAGGGACACAATACAAGACAGGGTAAGAGCATAAACCCTATACAGGAATCTGAGCTTAGGTTCAGCTGGCCATGATGAATCAGTTGTGTAAGTCTGGGTAAGTTACTTAACCTCTCAGAAGTCTTCCCACCAGGTTAGGGAGATTAAATAATTCATATAACTAATAGTCTGGCACATATAAACACATATTAAGTACACAGACATTAGCCATTATTCACATATATTCAGATTCCTAGACCTAATGTGTATAGGATATATCAACTTAGAGTCATAACAGGTTATCCGAAGTAGAAAATCAGGTAATTTTCCTGTATTTCCTAACAGAAATCTGATGATAAAAACGATAGAGCCAAGCTCAAGCTGTCTTTTAAACTTGAAATTCACTTCAATAAAAAATAATAATGACTCTGGTTTGGTTAATACAGGCAAAAGCATAATTATAAGGTTACAAAAGTAGAAGAAAATAAGCATTTTCCTCAGGATGTCTTATGTATTAAATTACAACTCTCAACAGCAACATAGCTGACATCAACCCTTACACAATGATTATTTCAGTATGGAGCACTTCCTCCTTCCAGCCCTAACCTCGCTGAAACAGCTGTTAATATTGTATAATCCCCACCATTGATTATGGTGTGAGGTCCATCTTCCCTTTACAGGATAAAGCAACAACAAAAAACCTGATATACATTTTTATATCTGATGCCAATCATGAATGGCATACATGTTTTTGCTTTCTTTAGAAGAGTAATTTGAAAATACAACCAAACTAAGACATCACGTGATGTGAGTGGTGAAAATCTAGGTTATAAGGATTACCCTTGAAATATATTTTTCTCCTCCATTTATACATAAGCATTATAGTCCATTTGTAAATACGTATCATTTATTTAGGAAGTCATTTCTGCCTCTTCCAAAGACAGGCTCACACACCCCACTTTACTGGATTGAGTACTACTAATGCACGTAGTAATAAAATACATGATTCATGTATTTTATCACAAAATGTCAAAATATTCATGAAAGTTAAATGCAAACAATATATTTTCTAATGAACTTACGAAAAATGCTGTTTGAGAAGTATATTCAGAGGAATCATTAGCACTTCCCTGTTATTCCTTTGGTGCCTGAGGGTTGGTTTTGGGGGGTTTTATTGTTGTTGTTTTTTAAAACAGACGGATTATTTCTCATGCCTTATGTTTCAGACAAGAAGATGGGATTTCCCTGGTCCTAGAATCCATTAGTCCAGACAGGGCACAGCTGCCCCCAGCATATTCTGACAGTCCAAATTACAGGTATACAACATTTCATTTCTGCACTATCTTTACATCAACATGCACTAAAGAGTCAGATTTTTCAAACACATGATTGTGATCTGCAAAAGGAATATATGTGTTCTCTTCCTCATAGGACTTTTTAAGCCAACACTTACAGTGATTGGCCATCAGTTTATTACTACTAAGTACGGTGATTTTCACAAGTATCTAAAACCAACAGATGCTGGACAGGACACTTTATTTCTATTCTATATGCACTTTGGTTCCCTGGTGCCCAAGGCAAACAGCTGTCATTTACATGCAGTCCTTCTGCTAACACTTTATGTAATTCCTAAGGGGCTTCCCAGCCTATAATTAGACTTTCCAGCTGCCAGAGTGTTCAGTGCGGGGTGGAACTGAGAGTTTTTTGCTTTATGGCACTTGCTGAAAAGTCCTCTTCGAGATGGTACTGCTGGAAGAGCGCCATTCAGGAATCAGGCGGGAGAGCAAACAGAGGAGTTCTTCAACCATTTGCTGTGATTAGGTCCGTTCTACACACGAGGTTTGCTTTAGAATGAACTCTTGAGTCAACCACAGGAGTAGGAAATTGAGACAAAGCAAAAAAAATGGGGAAGTTCAAAACGATACTAGAAACTTCCTAATTCAAAGCTGCAGAGAACATCAGTATTGAACCAGTTACAACGGCTCTCCTAGCCTTTTACGTAATTCTCCTTCCCAGGCCACATCAGCAGGATGAACCCAAATGACACAGCAATGAGGAACTGAGAGCAGGCAAAGATGTCACCGTGTCAAAATCCTCAAGGCCAACAGTCCCAGAAAGATAGTGTAGGTCAAAGACAGTAGCAAGTGGAAAAGAGGAAGCAAGCAAGGTTTAAATTGGAATAAGTCCTTTCTTTTTCTTTTTTCTTTTCTTTTCTTTTTTTTTTTTTTTTAAGATTTATTTGAGAGAGAGGGAGAAAGAATCTGAAGCAGACTCCCCACTGAGTGCAGAGCCCAAGGAGGGGCTCGATCTCACAACCTTGAGCTCATAACCTGAGCGGCAACCAAGAGCCCGCTTAACTGACTGAGCCACCCAGGTGCCCCTAAATTGGAGTAAGTCTTTAAAACAAAAAGAAGTCTGATTTTTAAGAAAATGAAAACATTCTCAAAACACTTTCAAGCACTGTCCACCCCCTTGGATTCTGATCCCAGGGTTCGCAGGAAACACATGTACCGAAGCAGGTTTTCTCTCTGGGGAAGGATCCGCTGCAGTTGCAGTGAGAGATCAGCCTGGACCTCAGGAAATCATTTCTCTGACTCAAAAGATGACAATTATAAGAAACCAGACCTCATGTGCCCATAAAAAGTCAGAAAGCCCAAGAGCTAATAACCGGTACAGGCTCCTCAGGTAAGATGGTAAGATGGTTTTTACTAATAAATGTTCCAGGAACTACAGACGCCTTTGGTCTGTGGCTCCCACTTGGGAGTCCCAGGCTGGGGTGGATGTTCACACCACCGATGGATGCCCTCCTCCCAAGCAACAGACACCTGGCCGCATCTGGGAACATGTCCTTCTACTTGAAAAGAACACGGTAACAGCTAAGACCAAGGGCTGATCTATTTCATGGCTTTTGAAATACCAAAATTAAGACAAAATTGAGAGGTTACTTTAAGGAAATATTTAAGGAATGGACGTAAAGACCAGCTCTCCCACTCGACTCCTTCTATTGACCAGTGAGAGAATTTCTCAAGCCAGAAATCACACGGTCAACAGGGAACGAACATGTCTCATGCTAGTTCCTGACATTCATTGGTTGTTTCCCAGGTGAATTTTTCATTAAACGGTTTATTTCTTCCAGTGCCAAAAAAGGGCTCTAAAACCATCTCTGATGGAGGGGGACTTGGGTAGGTCAGTTGGTTAAGTGTCCACCTCTTGATTTCTAGGGTCATGATCCTAGGGTCATGAGATCGAGTCCTGCATAGGGCTCAGTAGAAGTCTGCTAGAGAATCTCTCTCTGCCCCTCTCCCCTCCCATGCTCTCTTAAAACAAACAAACAAACAAACAAACCTATTTCTGATAGAAATGTCACTGTTTCTTGAACTCCCAGGACTCCTTAAACCAAAAATGCTCAACACTGTGAACTTCCAGCATCTGCATTTCACTGCACGTGGCTAGATCATCATCCTGGGTGTCAGTCAGTACACACTGAAGGAATGTAAACTCATTTTAAAATTGGCCTAAGCAAAACAGTGAGACAAATTTGATTTTTTTTTTAACTCAGCAGTCCAAATGTATATATTTACTACATATTTCTACTAGCACACATAAACAAGAGTTGATAATTATGCAGAATCTTCTGATCAGACTGGTTAAAATGAGAGTATGGGAAGTTCCCAACTGCCAATTAATTATTTCCAAAATGCTACTTGTAAAATGGTTGTTGAGAGCCCCAAATCCTATTTTTCACAGAAACAGTGCCATGAACTATAGCTAGGCTTTAAGGAGGACTTAAGCCAGATGCATGTGAACAATGTTTTAGGTGAATCCCTAAGATCCATGGGACTCCTTAATCCCAGCCAGGATTAGCTGTGGGGGAGGAGGGCTGAGTGTCTCTCAAAGACCAGCAGTATCATCTCGTCTGTTTGGTTCACTGCGCTGTCACCAAACATTTCAAGCCATCTTTGGCACAATTAAATTAGCCCTCACTATCTGTGAGGGAGTGAGGGAGTGGAGGTAGAGAATGCTCAGGCTCTAGGCGGAGAGCCTGACAGGGAGAAAATCTGTCATGATCCCACAGGAAGAATGACTCACTGCCAACGGAAGAAAAAAGAAGGGACAGGAAGTGGGTGCTCTTAACTGAAATGTCCTTATATTGGAAATGGCTTATAGGCACTCCAAAATTAACTATGATTCTGAAACTGCGAAAGCCTCCCTCTCCCCTTACTGGAGCCCCACTGTGCCCCTGCGGAGGACACACGGTCAAGGTTTTTGAGCTCCCCGCCTCCCCGAAATGTTCTGGGCATAGGGAAGCACACCTATGTGTACAAACTCCTCTGTTTTAAACAAAAGGGAAGCATCTCATACACATGGTCTCACACCCTGCTTTTTTGATCTGCAACACAGGGGACAGGCAGCACCACCTCCCCCTTCAAATGCTTTCTCCTTGAGAATTCCTGACCCCAGGCCCCTGGCTTTCCTCCCTACCTCACTGACTGCTCTTGGGTCTGTAGACACTGGAGCACAATAGGGCTCAATCCTGGGAGCTCTGCTCTTCTCTCCCTACACTCAGTCTCAAAGGGCTTACCCATCCTCATGGCTCCAGATACTGTCACCACCATGCCCCGCCGAGACCATAGATCACGGTACTGAGCTCCTAACAGTTCTCTCTGGCCTTTCCTCCTCCTCCCCACAGTCTCACATCCACTAGAGTTCATCTCTTAAAATATAAGGTCATGTCAGGGGATTATTCTGCTCAGAAGCCCCGAATCACTACTCATCACACTAGGGGAAGCCGAGGCTGTACCATGCGTGTTCCCATGTCTTCTCTGACCTCCCCCTCTTACTACCCTACCTCTCTCCACTCCAGCCACATGAGCATCCTTGTAGCAACTAAAGCTGCCAGGCCCATCCCTACCTCACACTTGGCTGCAGGGCTCTCTCTGCGGACCCCCATGGCCTTCCTAGCACCCCCTGCAGGGCTCTGCTGAAACGCAGCTCCCTCCCTCACTTTGGCCTTCACTGCGCTCTCCGAACTTTCCACCTGCCCTTCCCATTCCCCTTCCCTGCTTTCTTTGCTCCATGACACTTATCGGGCCTCCCAGATTCTATGCTAATGTATTGTTTCTTTTCGGTTTTCAGTTTCTCACTTCTAGAGTATAACCTCCAGGACAGCAAGGGTTTTTACTGGCAGGTTCACTGCTCAATCTTTCCTTCGCAGAATAACGCCTGGCACTCGGAGGCGGGCACCCAGTAGATACTTGTTGAATGAGCTAATGAATGAGCAGCATATTTTCAGTTTTATTTCTTAACAGTTTCCTTATTCGATGGCTAAAAAGATCTCCTTATATTTAACACTGCCCAGTGGCCAGGGCAGGGATGTCAACACTTACGCAACAAGCCGGACACGTAGGGTTTCCCTGCGTTTCGCTGAGGGCTGAGGACCGCAACGAACACCCCTTTCCGTGGACACATATTTAAAGATGAAAAGGAGGATTAGAAGGGAAAGATTTGAGCTTTACCGTTTGGTACGAGGACCTCAGAAGTTAAAAAGAGGAAGCAGCAGCTCACGAAAAAGTGCCTGAACCCGTTTATTTGGCAAATTAGCAGGCAATCTGTTTGCTCAGCAAAGACGTCGACTCAGATGTGTGTCAAGTGACATCCCACAGTGAATTATTACAATAAAATTATAGGGTTGATAGGAGAGAAAAATTGCAGGGAAAACGGCTCACGCTAAGCTTTGAGGGGAGGAAAACATGACTGCAACAACAAACCCTCAACAGTTGTTTTTCACGGAAAGCACACGGCACATTCCCAGCAAAGGCCGTCCACGCGGCGCAGAGCTGTGCGCGCCCTACCCGTCAGCGTAGACAGATGCAGAAATGTGCGAGGACGGCCTTGGAGACGGGACACCGGCTCAGCACCGCAGCCGAGGAAGGGAGAACAGATTGATTATGATGAGACGCTTCCATTTTTCTACCCATCCTACACCCCAGTTCCTTCTAATGTGTCCATCTCAGTTCTCGCTTTTCTCTTTTTCCAAAAATTCTCAAGGAAGTAGTCACTTAGTTACTCTCAGTACTAAGTTACACTTAGTACTTGCCCGTACCCAAGAATTGCTGTTATCTCAGTAAATCAAGTGCCAAGCAGGCTTTAAGAGCAAAGGTTGGTTCTTTTAGAACTGGTGGACACCCTTCTCCAAAGTGGCCCCCAGCCCTGGAATCATGAAGGGGGCTCTGCGGGGCCATGCTGAGGACACGTCTGCAATGTCCCCTCACTGAGTTCCTGCGGAACCTCTACCAGAGGTGACAGTAGGAGCATCTTCCTTTCAATGCAAGGTCCATCCCACACACAGACAGGCTTTGTTTTTCCATAGAAAGGCTTTAACTTCCCTCTCCCCGCTTTGAGTACATTCTGCTGAGTATTTATTGTAACAGATCCTCCAGGAGTAGCCTACTCCACAACTTTACACTGGTCCGTTTTCATGGGAATCACTAGAATGACGAATATCATTATCTAGAGCACTATACAAATGACGGTCAGGACAACCAAAACCCAAAACAGCTCTGTGGATCAAAGCAGCAAATGCCACTCCCAGGGACACTGTTCTGTCCTCTGAGCCAAGTCAAAGATCTTGTCTATGATACATAGCTTTGCTTCTCCGCCTTCCTTGTTAGGCTCCATGATACGGTGACTGACAGCAATACACAGGACTTGACAACATTTCGAAGGTGTCAAAGCAGATGTGCCCCCAAAAGAAATATGCTTCAAATCATGGAGAAAATAATCAAGGCCAAATAAACTAGGTCAGTAGATTTATTTCCGAGATGTGTTAAGTTGGACATGTTTCTGAGTTATAGAGTATTAATCTAGGAGAGACAATTAAACTGCCTGCCTCATATTAGAAGGGAAGGAAGCCAGGTCAGAGTGGTTAAGCACCTCCCCATGAGTTAAAATGTTCTAGTTAGAAAAGGCCAAAGTATAATAATCTATCTCCTGCATGAATATTATTTTCTTGCTGAGGTCACTGCCAATCCAATAAGAAATTAAAGATAAATTATAATAACTTGTCCTCCAATTAAATATTTCCCAAGAATTTAAATGCAATGTTTCCATGGTTAAAATTCTACTTAAAAAAAAAAAAAATCTAAAAACTAGCATGTGAAATCTGATTAACAGTAAAATAGGTAGTAACAATTTAAACTAATTTCTCTCCACCTATGTTAAATAGCGTAACTCTCTTATTGACGTACATTATTTAGGGGAACAAAATTAGAAAATGCAACATGAATTGACTTCTGTTTTATTTCTCCTCCAGATAACATCACACATGCACTCCTCCCAACCCCCCCCCCCCCACCCGGTTCCAAGAGTATAAAGCTCAGCCTTGCACTCAGAACTTATGGACTGGGCATAATACCTACCTAACAAAGATGTTGCAGGCTTAGAGATAGAAGAATATCAGAACATAAGCTCCATGCGGAGCAGAAATTTTCTGGTTTCCACTCACTGCTATGTAGTAAAGTTTCTGGCATATAATAGGTACTCAAGAAAAATTTGGTCAATAAGCAAATGCATGTAAATAACTAATTTAGCTGGCACTCAAAACATTACTGGATTAACTTAATCATAAGATGTTGAAATACTGACAGACTCAACATTAGCCATTAAAAGCCTTAATCCTGTTATTTAATATTAACAATTAAGAATTTAACTTTGGGGACGCCTGGGTGGCTCAGTTGGTTAAGCGGCTGCCTTCGGCTCAGGTCATGACCCCAGCGTCCTGGGATCGAGTCCCACATGGGGCTCCTTGCTCAGCAGAGAGCCTACTTCTCCCTCTGCCTCTACCTGCCATTCTATCTGCCTGTGCTCACTCTTGCTCTCTCTCTGACAAATAAATAAAATCTTTAAAAAAAAAAAAAAGA
Source organism: Lontra canadensis (assembly GCF_010015895.1). NCBI lineage: Eukaryota > Metazoa > Chordata > Mammalia > Carnivora > Mustelidae > Lontra > Lontra canadensis. The sequence continues at coordinate 2,179,702 of NW_022631051.1, forward strand.
ATTTAACTTTGTAGCAAGAATGCAATTAAACATTATCAGACAATGCATATCAGGCGTTTACCACAAGTAAAAGGGTTATCTTTGTATAACAGAAATATTTACTCCTTTCAATGCCAAACAGATATTTACAGTTACAGTATAATAATAATGTAGCCAATGGATTTCTGTAGACATAAATGGTGATCTGGATAAGAGAAGAATGTATTTGCCATGCAAGGCATGCACCATAGACTATCTTTTAGAAACTGTATGTTTCATTGTTTTGTGCTCTACTTCAAAAATACGCAAGTGCAATTTCATCAGTCTGTTCACTGTAAAATATCATTAGAGTTTAAAGCCTTTAGAATACATATCTATTCCCTTGGTATTGACCCAGGTCTACATTCAGCAAGCTGAAACAATGAACTCCTAACATGGTTCCTAAAAGTCATCCTAACAGGAGCCAGGTTGTAAACAATGAAACGTAACAAAGCAAAGCAACAGATTTAAAGTAATAGACATGTTTTCCACTTCACTACAATGCAATACAAGTCATATTATACTGACTGTATTTCGAGATTGAAAGAGAAGAAATATCAAGAACCCCAGTATCAAAAACGTATGCATCAAGCAAATGGGGATATACAAAAGGAGTAATTTCCGTTGAAATTTCCATGAGGACAGACATATATACCACGTACATTATACAAGGGCCACAATTACAGCGAAAGCAGTGGTTTCCATATTTCTAGATTTCACAAACTGGTAAATTGACATTATTGAACATGAAATGGTCTTAAGTTTGGCTACTGAACCAAATTTCATCCACAATGGTTTCTGAATAGAAGGTATTCAAAGTAGATCGCTCCCAGTTTTTCTGTTTTCCCCCATGTCTTCCTCTCATTCTAGACCACCACAGTTTCCTCACAATAATTCTTTTTTTCCTTCCTCAAACTATTTAAATCAGATTTTTTGGTCAACTGAAATAATAAATCAACAATGCAAATCAGAAATAGATCGATACTATCAAACTGATAGAAATAAATTTATCGGATGCCCGGGTGGCTCAGTCACTTAAGCATCTGTCTTTGGCTCAGGTCATGATCCCAGGGTCTTGGGATCGAGTCCTGCCTCAGGCTCCCTGCTCAGCAGAGAGTCTGCTTCTCCCTCTCCCTCTGCTGCTCTCTCTGCTTGTTCTCTCTGTGAAATAAAATAAAATCTTTTAAAAAACATAAAATAAAAAAATTTATACATAAATTTATAAGCAAAAAGATTAGGGACAATCTTTTTGCAAAATAAAATCTGTTTCTTCTCCATCTAAATTTTCAAACTATATTCAACTTAAAAAAAATTTAATAGCTATTAGTTTTAAGCTTGACTTCTTTGAGAAAGGCTGTCCAAGATCATGTCCTTACTAGGTATTTTTGGTTTTAAAAACCTTTTGTTTAAAAAAAAAAAAGATTTAAAAATATGCATATAGCTTTATATTGCCCTACAAATAGATATTTAAATACGTATTTTAAACGTGATTTACGTACACACACATATATCCCTAAAAATATGAATCTACTTAATTCTTACAACAAACCTATAAAGTGGGTATTATGACTATTCCCAGTTGAAGAAACTGAAGCACGGAGAGGTTATTTAACTTTTCTCTGGTCATACTGACAGTAATTGGCTGGGCTCTTCACTACTATATTATCCTGCCAACAGCTGCTTTCCTACGGTCCTTAATTAACAAATATAAACAAAAGACTTCCACTGGTCATTTTCAGGAAACAGGACAGATCAGGGATTCTATGTTGCTAAAAACATAAACTCGTCTCTCCTCTGACATCACGTTCTATGGGCCAACAAGGAGGCCACATTCTTGTATCTCAACCACTCAGAAAGTTAAGGCCCCTTCATTCTATCTATGGACAAGTCCCAAGGAGGATCTGCTGAGCTGGCCTGGATCACACGGCTGGGATGGAGAAGCAAGACTGACAAGGCCCGGGTACCTAGCCTACCACTGTAGCCAGGAAGCCGGCAGCCTGTACTGGCAGCCCCAAACAGTCACAAGAAAGGAGTCCGCAGCAATTCTCCAAAGCAGTAGGCAGCAGGTGCTGGTCAGACTGAGGAGGCACACAACAAATGTTAACGCTGTGAGATCACTTGTCTGGCTTGTTCCTAATGTTTTCTAGTAATTGTGCATTGCAGAAAACCCAGTTTCAGCCCAGAGAGGCCACATTTCATTGCATTCCATTCAAAATGATATGCAAAAGTAAGAGCAGCCAAGTAACAGAAGTTCCCCTCCTTCTGTGCCCTTTCAACATTTGTTCCTCCCTGGCCCCAAGAAGAGCAGGGCCCGACAGCCCAGGAGCCTCCCAGCAGCATTAGGGCCAGCCAACCGAAGCAAGAGGAGTCCGTCCAAGAGCAACTGCGTGGCCTGGTAGAGCTTTCATGCAGATCAGGACCATTCCATGGACTCCAACTCCATCTGAACCTAACTCTATGAAGTATCTGTAACATTCATAAACTTATAGCAACACAATGAGGTCAGCTTTACTACAATTCCCATTTCAGATATGCACTTAGCCTGTGCACAGCTGTCACATAAACCCAAGGCCAGTGTTAGCATCCACACTTTGCAGGTGTGGTGAAGAAACTCTAAAAAACTTTTCATGACTGCACCGTTAGGAAAAAAGTGCCTGAGCTAGGATTAAACACACAGACTGGATAATAAGCAAGGACAACTAACTGCCTGTCACAAATCTGATCCCAAACTCCCACAATTATAACCCACATAAATGTTCTGCATATAGTATAATCACAATACATGTGCATGATTATTATATAGATATTATGTATCTAATACAAAACATGAAGATGCGCATCTATCTTCTTAGAACCTGAAGTTGTGAGAATGATCTTAGAGCACACAGGTCTTCTCAATCTGCCATTATTACAGAATACCTAAACTGACAACTTCTTTACCATTCAATCAACTTCTCTTTATCAGGCAGATGCATTAAAATCATTGCAATGTCCCTAGCACATCTCCCAAAAAAGATTCTTTCTATAGGAGAAACAGCCAATGCATACTGAATGTTTATAAGGATCATAATGAAGCTGGTATTTCTACTAACATGTTGTCAACTTCAACCTCTTCTCAGTATAAAAGAACACTAAGAAACAAAGACTGTTCCATCAGGCAATACCATCTCACCAGAAAGCCATAAAAACAATTACCTATGTCCTCACAGTCTCTTTAAAAAAAGAGAGCTGCAAAACATCCAATTTGCTGATCCGGGACTGAGACAGAATCCCGAGTGCTCGTGCTAAAAAACATCAACTTCAAACAGAGTCAGGTTGTTTGTCATCAGACGCCCTGAAATCTGTGAAGCCACCTACAGACGGATCCTAGGAGGTGGAGCCCCTGTAGGCCTTGAGCAAACATGGTCCTGTGGGCCATCAACCGAAGTACTTCATGAGGAATGATTATGGAGGGCACGGGTCTCCCACATCTGCAGTAACTACACAACATCTAATCTGGTATCTTCTCTATCAGTCGACTCCCCTTTATCAACCTGAAATGCCCAGCTCACACTGATCTTAGAGCCTCATGCAGAAATAAGTCACTGTCGAGGCACCTGGGTGGCTCAGTGGGTTAAGCCTCTGCCTTCAGGTCATGATCCCAGGGTTCTGGGATCAAGCCCCACATGGGGATCTCTTCTGGGCAGGGAGCTTGCTTCCCCCTCTCTCTCTCTGCCTGCCTCTCTGCCTACTTGTGATTTCTGTCTGTCAAATAAACAAATAAAATCTTAAAAAAAAAAAAAAAGAAGTCACTGTTGGCACCAAAAAATATATATAGTTTAAACTTGAAGAATGTAAGGGTCATGGGGTACCAAACACTCTCTACAGTCAAACATGTGTGTAAAATTTTTCATTCCCCCAAAACTTAACTGCAAGTAGCCTACTGTTGCTGGAGGCCTTTCCAACAACATAAGCAGTCATTTGACACATATTTTCTAATACGTACTATATACCACATTCTTTTAATAAAGCCAGAGAAAAGAAAAATGTGAAGAAAATCAAAAGCAAGAGAAAATATATGGTACTCTACTGTATTTATCAGAAAAAAATTTGCATTAAGTGGACTTTCACAGCATTGATCAAAGTTCAACTGTAATTGAAAACAAATTTAAGAATGAAGAGAGATCATTCAACTTCACCAGCACTGAGTACCTAGAGCTAAGTAGGGAGAAATTCTGGATTTCTACCCTCCTGAAGTCTAGATATGATACTTACATTTAGAGAAAAATGTAAATTCCTGTAAAGAAATAGAAATAAAGCAGGAATGAAAACTTTCTTTTGGCTAAGAAATTCTTTAAAACTAACTTATAGATGATTTTGCCATAGATGAAAACAAAAATATCTATCTTTATACCTCATAATAATTTCCTACTATATTCCAAAAGAAAAACATTATTCAGTTTTCTTTAATTAGATGCATGCCTAATCAAAACCTCACTTATCTACTTGATATTTCACTGAAGAGCTCAGAATTAAAAACCAACTACTCCTTGATTTTCCCAGGACAAAGAGTGAAAATGAAAGATGTACAAATTATTTTCTAAATTACAAGACAATGGAATATTCATTGGTAAGAAAAAAACAACCCTGTTTACCTTACACTGTGCTAAAATTGGAAGGGGAAAAAAAAGGGGGCAGGACAGATGGTATGTCTGGGAAGATATTGACAACGTGGAAGTGTTAATTCTTGGGGAGGGGGTAAATTACTATATTCTAACAAGCATCAAGAATCTCAAGTTGAAGTTAATTGAAAATGACTGGCACCCAACTGTCACTCTGGAAGCATGACACTGCTCAGTGACGTATGTCTTGACTTGGCAAACAGACCCGTTCTTTTACATCCCAAGAAGATCCCGCAGGCTGTACAGGCAAGCTTTCTCAGCGGGGAGTCTCACTTTTTAAGGTTATATTTACGACTTACAGTTCACTCACTTTTAATGAAACCAGATCTACTAAATATTAAAGATTGACTTAGATTCTCCCTTCACTGATGCATGGGATTGTCTCCCATTCTATTTTAAATGTCTCCTTCATTTAGATATTTCTTGGGCACCCATCATGTGCTTGGCACTGTTCTAAGAGCTCAGGTCTATGGCAAAAAAGCAAAGCTGATATACTCTGGGTGGGTCAGGCGGCAATAAACATAAAAAGTAAAATATGTTTAATATGAAGAAGCATAAGCAGGGAAGGGGAACAGGTAGTGTTGAATGGGTGGGGCCTTAAGTACAAGGGGTAGCTTGTGTAAATATGCTGGTGGAGAACGTTCTGGGCTGAGAGGACAGCATCTCTGAGACAGAAGAACAAGCCTGTTCAAGGTGGAGTAAAGAAGCCAGGAACCTGGGCAAAAGCGACTGGTCTTCCCTAACAAGAAGTACACCATGGAATCCCACAGATGTCAATGTACATGAACACTAACTTCATGCCGAATGAAAAGGGCTGCAGAAGGATATACACAGCATATTATGTAACGGTTTTTAAACCTTAAAAACAAGACCGCAGAAAGTTAGTGATATGACAAACAATAACAAGGAAAAGAATGCAGAATTGTTATCATGATGAGAAACACAAATACAGAAGGATGGCTGCTCACTGGAGGTGGGGAGGCATAACTGTGGAGGAGAGTTTGAGGACAGACAGCACCTTGGACTAATGTTTGATTTCTTCAGCTGGACATTATCTATACAGCTGGTCACCACACCATGGCTCAACCTCTTTGTGCATCAGAAATGTTTTGCACTATTCTTTTTTTAATTAATTAATTAATTTTTCAATTAACATACAATGTATTATTTGCTTCAGGGGTACTGGTCTGTGATTCATCAGTCTTACACAATTCACAGCGCTCCCCATAGCACATACCCTCCCCCATGTCCATCACCCAGCCACCCTATCCCTCCTATCCATCTCCCCTCCAGCAACCCTCAGTTTGTTTCCTGAGACCAAGAGTCTCTCATGGTTGGTCTCCCTCCCCGGGTCCCATCTCCTCAAACCTATCTCAGCATCCTCCGCTTTCTTAACCATCTGGGGGTCATCTCGACATTTACCTCTGAGTGACAGACGAGACGGGCCCAGCATTTCCGTTCAGTTATGAGCAAGAATATTTCATCCCTGGTAGAATCATTTGTTATCATAAGGAGAAACAGAGCAAATTAAGGGAACGAAAAAAGCTGTCATCACGTTTCTGGCACTCTGTAAGTACCCATTAGAACCTTTTACAGTCTCCAGAAGAGGGCTGCGTGAAAGAAAATGCAGCAAATCTATGCTTAGTGCTTGATACTAAGCTGCCTGTCACAGTTTTAAATACAGCCCCTTCTCCACATGGGGGTAGGTATTTTTAGCAATGTCACCTTTGCTTCTCAATATACTTCTTTAAAAAAATAAAACACTGCGGATAGAAATTCCTACTACATTTCATACATCACCACCCATGCTCTCAGCCTCTCTCTGAGCATCCTGGTATCCCAGGCGTGCACATGTGTGCACTACTTCTAGTCCCTTACCTTCCTCTCCTCCTTAACCCGCTGGGCAGTTTTCACCTCCCTCAGGATGCCCTGGCCTGGGAGAGAAAGGACAGCTGGGAACTGGAAGGACCACTGGGCATGTCGGGGAAGGAGCACCCCTGAGCTCCTTACTGAGAGCTGGCCAGCCCTGGAGGCAGCTAAATGGAAAGCTGTCTCAGGAATGGTATCCTCTGGGGACTTGGGGGGCCCCGACACTGCTCCTTTCTGAAACACATTTCCCCAAAGTCCTCTCTCTAGGACCTCATCTTCCCCAGCTTTAATACCCTTTGTATTGTAATGAGTCGGTGTCTCAGCTCTGAAGCTGGACCTCTTTGGCTGGCTGAACCCCGGGTAAAGCCTCCTGGACATCTCTCCTTGGATGCCCCGTAGGACCCTTGGGCCCAACTCCTGATGTCTGTGTCCCTGTCAGCAACCCCACCCTCAACCCAGGCCTCCCCCCGCAGACATAACCTCAGGGGCAGTAAGTGAGGCTACTCCCCTCTCCCCTGCCTCCCAAACCCAGCACATCAGCAAACCTCACAAACACAAAACTACCTCCTAAACACTTCCTCAATGGTTCATTTCCCTCCACCACCACTTCCAAACTACTCTGAAATCCTCCTTGGACAGTCAGACTGCAACTGGTGAGTACTTACTACGTGCAAAGGACTTAGGCACAGGGCTGCTAGAAGGACTAATTTATTGTGGAGTGTGATTATTTTTAGTTTATAGAAAAAGTGAAATTTTTAAGGTTAAGTATTTCCCAAAGTTATAAAATCTAGATAGCTGTGGAGTCAAGACTTACTAATAAGTTTACGGATTCATTCACTCAAACAAACGACTCAAAACCAGTCATTTTAACTACAATTGATAGACTGTCTCTTGAAAAGGAAATTCCCTCAATTACTTCAAGAGCCAAAGTAACGGTTCTGAAAGTCACATTTGACCATATGCATCAACAGGGCAAAACTCTTCCTTGCCTCCACATCTCCTCAAGGCGACATAAAGCATGGGGCCCTGAGCTCTGACTCAGCGGTCTTCAAGGCTCATCTCATCTTCTCCCACTATCCCTGGGTCCCATCTTGCTTCTTAGCCAGATGCAGTCTCCTTCAACTTCTCCAAGTGACTTAGCTCTCTCTTTCCTCTCAGCCTTTGTACAAGGGGGCCAGTCACATTGTCACATCAAACATTCCCGGTTGCCTACCCTAGACCCAGTCAGGTCCTCCCCTGTTTCTGTCATGTGCTGACACTAGGTCACTGTTTAGGTCTTAGGTCTGACATCTCGCCCTCTCCTTCCAGGGCCACACACCCAAGTCCAGGTAGGAGAGCCTCCTCTGTGTCTCATTCACTGTGCCAACTCCCATGGCTCTACCAGTCCTGACGGATTGTCACCGCCAAGCAGGCAATCCCTTAACTCTGTGCCCCGTGTGACACGGCGCCCCTGGAGAGTGGGCACCGGTGATTATTTTGTTCACCACTCTGTTGTTGGTAGCTGCCTAATGCTGACGCTTCGTAAGTCCTCAAGATACACTCCACTGTGAGAACAAATGGAGGCACAGAACTGGGGCGTGGAGCATGAAAGAAGTCAAACACACTCATTTTCCCGACGTATGCCTTCTTCTTTTTTTTTTTTTTTAAAGATTTTATTTATTCATTTGACAGACAGAGATCACAAGTAGGCAGAGAGGCAGGCAGAGAGAGGGAAAGGAGGAAGCAGGCTCCCTGCTGAGCAGAGAGCCAGACCCGGGGCTCAATCCCAGGACCCTGGGATCATGACCTGAGCTGAAGGCAGAGGCTTTAACCCACTGAGCCACCCAGGCGCCCCCCGACGTATGCCTTCTTAACTCCCTACAAAGACTGCTGATTATTGTGTGCAACTTTACAACTCGACAAGAGCTTTCCCATCAATCACACACTTGGTCATCGTAAGAATTCTATAGGAAGAAGATGGGGGTTGCTCTGCAAATTTAGATCTCCTCCTCAGAGAGGCTCAGTGACTTTTTTTTTTTTATTTTTTAAATTTTTTTTAAGGATTTTATTTATTTGACACAGAGAGAGCACAAGCAAGGAGAGTAGCAGACAAAGGGAGAGGAAGAAGCAGGCTCCCCACTGAACAAGGAGCCTGATGCGGGGCTCAATCCCAGGACCCTGGAATCATGACCACAGCCAAAGGCAGACAGGCAGACGCCCAACCAACTGAGCTACCCAGGCAGCCCATGGCTGGGTGACTCCTTTCAGCCAAGTTGCAAATAAACACAAGTCTTCGGGCATGTCTATCAGGTACACCTGTGAGATCCTTCAGAAGAACGGGAATGGGTTGGGACCCAGTCAAGGTTCTGGATTCTGGTTAACTAGACTCACAATCAGACCTCAGAAAAGGGGCAGCTGAAAATGGAGCAGGCTCGGAGGCGGATGTAGGTTTTGTCAGTGCTAAAGCTTTTACAATCTGGGGAGCATTCTTTAAGAAAAAGGGTTATGAAATTACAAATCCAAACCTAAGTCACAAGTGTCCTAAGTTTCACAGTCCACATCCAAGCACGACAGTAGGAGAAACTAAGCTTACATAAGAAAGAGGAGGAGGTGTATTCAAAGTCAAAGCAGTATCACAAGAAAGGTAAGGCACAAAAAAAGGGGGGACAAGAGGAAAAGTTGCTTATTCAGCAGTGACACGGGATCCTTGAGGCACTGTACCAGGCCCACACACACGCGATGATTACAGGTGGTGTCCCTGCCCCAGACCACTTACAACAGAGAATTAGCATCACAGCTAAAGAGAAGAGGTACAGACAAGGAGGACCTTGTAAAATGTTAAAAGTCCCCAAATGGTAGTATCTAAAGCAGCCCTCCACACACGTGGTCACTGTGATCTGGTCCTGCTTCAGAGTACTCATCTCCCTCGGAAATCACATTAATTTGCTTATTCCCTATCCCCCTGCTTAAACCACAGGGCAAAGAGGAAAGCGAAGGGTCTGGCTTATCCTGTTCACTGCTGCCATCCTAGCACCAAGCAAGTACCAGTTTCACGAGGAGCCTTCCAGAAGTATTTGTGGAATAAACAAATGAACAAGTAAAGGAATGAACAGAGCAACCAAACCTTACAAAGGCTCCATGTCCCAAGCTTTGGTTCATGTCATCGGTCTTTACAGTCTAAACGTGCATTTTGGTATCCGTTAGTGAATCTTTTAAAATTAACCATCACTGTTGCCAAATGAGCATCCTGCTCGGACAAATCATAATTTCAAAGAAGCCTGGCTCAGAGCCAAGCAGCCAGGAAGAAACATGGGCACCGGCAAACTTGAGGAAGAAGCGGAGTCAGAAGACAGGGTTGGTTTGTTTCACTTCTTTCTTTAGGCTGACAGACAATTGACTCAGAGTCGTGTGGAGAAGGGGTAGTTGGGACTGAAGCTGGCCTGGGTGGAAAAGACCTGGACCCACTGTCGGGGAGAGTAAAACGTTCACTGAGACAGAGAGGGTGGAAGCCAGCCAGGCGCAGGGTGTAGACGTGAGTTCGGGGGACATCTTTGCTGTGACTGGCAACATGGGCTCCTCGGGACACTAGGAAGACCACATAAGGTCATTTATAATTCTAGTCAGGAGAAGTGCAGGCAAGGAGATCGCCAGGTTGAAATCCAACTCTTAAATAAGAACAGGGAGAGATAACAGGTATAACGGTAAATAGATGAAACCAATACATGTTTCAGGGGAACAGTTTGCTGAAAATTAAGTAGAAAAAGAGTTTATGAAATTTAATTTACTAATATTTGTATAGTCCATCTTTTACCCTTTACATCTATTGTCCAAATGTTAAGGCACTCGGACAGGTGGTTCCAAGATATAGGTCTGGTGACACCTGTAGACACTGCCCTGAGAGGGAGGAAAGTGTCTGAGGACATCTTCATCCCCACTTGCGCTCTCCCTGTGCCGGGAGCTGTGTGACCAGGAAAGCTGCTTCAGACCCGCGAGTGGCCCTGTGGCTGCAGCTCCAAGGTCTGGAGGCTCCCTCCAGAATTCATCTTCGGACCCTAAGAAATCGATGTAATGCTAGGATGAAATACAAGTGACTTTTGTTTTGTTGTCTCTCTCCATAGAAAAGTGAGAAATGTGTCCTTTTCGGATAGGAGAATAGAGAAACTAAAGCTAATTACTATATATCATCATGTAATCTGGACATTTACCATTTACACAGTATTACTAAGAATCCTAACATCTGCAGAGCAAACAAAGGTTTTAGTCATTTCTGTCTAGGTTAAGAATGTCCTAACAACTTAAGAGTTATCCGTAAAACCCAAATAGCTCAGTATGATTTTGATCAGCAAAAACACCTTTACTTATAGAGGCATTTCCTCTTTACTGATTATACTCCATTTGTGTATTATCATAGACAAAACTAGCCCCAACTGAAGGCATACTGAGCCACGTAGTTTCACTTACTAATTTGTTAGAAGATTATTGTATTTATTTATTTGCTTGCTTAGAGCATACATGGGTGGGGGGCGGGCAGAAAAGGGGCAAAGGGAGAGGGAGAGAAAGAATCCCCAAACAACATGCAGGGGGCCCAATCCCATGACCCCCATGACTACAACCTAAGTCAAAAACCAAGAGCCCCTTTCACTTACTAATTTAATACTCCTGACCATTATGCTACATAATTACCATCATCCCTATGTAACAGATAGAAAACTAACCTTTAATCCTACTTCCTTAATCTTTTAAATTTTACTTAATTTCCTAGAAGGACCACAAAAGGGATTAAGTGATGACCAGCCATAGTGAAACCAGGCAGGGCTCTTTACGCTGAGCACTCTCTCAAACATTAGTACTATTTATTGACATGGTAGTATCTTCCCAGATATTACGTATTTACCAGACAGTAACCAGTAAACTAAGAAGTTGTTGAGACCAGATTCCTTGAAACAGCTATCTCAAAATGTGGCCCAGAATCCACTTACATACCTGTGCACATACAAATGCCCTGAACCCAGCTCCAGACCTATTAAGTGAGAACTATGGATGGGTCCCGAGAATTGCTTTTTAGCAAGTTCCCCAGGAAATTCCACTACAGAAGAAGATGTGAAAACCACTGTGACTAATTCCTTGCAAACCTCTACTACTGTCATTTGGAGTTTCAAATTTGACAAAATCCTATTATTTTCATTGAGGGTCATCTTTTGGATTATGGAGTTTGTGCTGGAATGTCCCACAATTCCATACTCTCCAGGGGGATTTATCTTTGCAATTTCACAATTCCTAACAGGTCTCTAGGAACAAGCAAAGTAGGCAAATAACAAAGTAGCTTAATTGCAAAATATTTACTATGTGCCTAATCTCATTACACATGGCTCTAGAGGTCTTCAGATATATAGGTCTCATTTCCACCTTCCTGTTGGCACCATCATTGCCATTTCACAGCTGGAGGACCTTGCCCAGAAAAATGGAGCAACCTGCCCCAAGTTACCTAGCTGAAGGGGAGCAGATGTTTCTATCCATATCTACTCTAATTCACTCTATTTTCTTTATTCTACAACATAGTTCCTCCCCCATGAATTACTGCTATCTAGATTTCAGGCTTTAAGGGGAAGAACTTTCCAAATGTCTTGAGCAAATTAGTCAACTTCTATACCTTTTCCAACCCCATACTTTGTCCACTAACAGTATTCTGTTTAAGCTCAAGTTAATAAATGTCACCACCTATAGCACAAAATAATGGCAGAGTAGACAAAGATCAAGAATTCTCTCAAATGAAATCACCAAACACTGTATCTCCACGATGTGAGTAACTCTAGACACAAATTACATAAAAGCAAGCAACTCCCAGGTCCACCCTTGGGCTTAAGCTCCATCATGGTGACCTAGCAGAAGACTAGGTCCACCACGCAGTTAGTGCCATCTTGGGATCATATCACTATTTTCCTCAGCCATCTGAATGTGGGAAAACAACAGGGATGTCAAGTAAAATTAATAGTCAAAACCATGGACTTGTCTCTAACACAACAGAGTGGCCCATATCCATGAAGAATCTGCATGAAATCTGTGAACGGAGTCCAAAATTCACTAACCCTGAACTGCTGAAGACAAAGGCAAGGTTCAAGACCGAGGGCAGGCTTTTTTTCGTTTGTTTTCTTTGTCCCTGGGAGCCCCATGCCTCCATACCTCCTTAACTATCTCAGACACTGAAGTGTTTCGACTCTGAATTCAGAGTCTAGTTTAGTTACACACCCAGGTGTCTGCTGCCTGTTGGGGGATACTGGGATGCACTAGGGGAGACAGTTGGTACCTGGGACCTCAAGGTTAGGCTGTGTCAGGGAAGGTCATCTGTCTGTGAATAGACTCTTGTCACAGTTTGAATTAAGAAATCAAAAAATAGGGTGCCTGGGTGGCTCAGTCGTTGGGTGTCTGCCTTCAGCTCGGGGCACAGTCCCTGGGTCCTGGGACCAGGCTCCCTGCTCAGCGAGAAGCCTGCTTCTCCCTCTCCCATCCCCCCTGCTTGTGTTCCCTCTCTTGCTGTGTCTCTCTCCGTCAAATAATAAATAAAAACTTTAAAACAAAAAAAAAAAAAAAAAGAAAGAAAGAAAAGAAAAAATATATGGCTAAAGCTTGGTTGTTTTCATTTATCAGGATTAAACACAAACACACACACACACACACACACGACACTGGGATGCACACAAATGCCATTAACAATTTTAATTTTGCTTAATGTCCTATTTCACCACAGCCCCCTGATGTGTGTGCCACAAGACAATGACAAAAAGTACAGGCAGCAAGTAGCAGGAGGAGGAGGGGCTGGACGGCAAGATTTCAAATAATCACCATCGTTAAGGTAATGATCCTTCACTAGTGTTGTATAGGACCCAAAGAATGTATTTATTTCTCATTAAAAATAATGATGGAGATACAGATTTGTATACATGAGAAAGCTTCCCAGGATATACTGTTACATTAAAAAAAAAAATGGTTACATATAATGTTTAAGCTAGAAATCCGTTCTTGTAAAATAGGTGCCTGAGTCTGTACAGACACAAAATAAAGCTACTGGTATTTAGTAGGCACTTATGATACATCGGGTACTATGTTTAGTGCTTTGCATGTATTGTAGCACTTAAGATGGGAGTGTTACGGCCATTTGAGAAATTAGCAAACAGAGTCAAGGAAGTTGAGAGTTGACCCAGGTCACAGAACAATTAAATAGCGAGACAGGGAGCCCAACACAAGGCTGATTCCCACTATGGTATATTAGACCTTCCAAGAGATAGCTTTGGAAGGATGTTTGCCAAAAATATTAACAGCAGCTGTCTTGGCCGGGGGGGCATTTCTCCTTTTAGTTTTTCAGCATTTTAGAATACATCTTACTTCAGTTATTATGTTTTTAGAGGGGGTACGGAGGGGCAGAGGACAAGGAGAGAAAGAATCTTAAGCAGGCTCCATGCCCAGTGGGGAGCGCAACACCAGGTTCAATCTCATGACCCTGAAGACCATGACCTGAGCTGAAATCAAGAGTTGGACACTTAACCAACTCAGCCACCCACGTGCCTCTAAAGCATATTTTAAAGACAGCATGCAATATTTTTTTAATATATAAATTAACAAACGTGTTTTAATGGGAAGAATAAATAAGCAGCATGAAAATCTTCCCATCTTCCATATATCTAATCTTCCACTCTATACAGCCCCCAAAACAACTAACCTCCGACTGAATGTGACCACGAAAAATATATGGAGTTGTCATCACAATCAATTTCTGAAAAATTCTGTATTAGGCCACTAACAAAACGTCATCTATCTCCAGACTCCTATTCTTCCAATACAACCTACACTGATCACCATATAAACTCTCTTCTTCCCTACTCAATTACCTTCATTGGCTCCCTACTATATCTAGTAAAGTCCAAAATATCCTTTTGTCTCATATCCAAAACCTTCCACAAGCAGGCCCCACACGTTCTCCTTCAACTCATCTCCTACTGCTCCCTAGCGTAAATGCTACATTCCACCTAAATTTAGGCCTGTTGACTTTTGGAGAGGACTCATCTCAGTCAAAGCCCAGCCGTATTCCAAGGACCGAACTAGAATATGAAGACCATTCAATAGATGTGTCCCATAAAGTAAAGCACATAATGAAACATAATTACTGGGGCACCTGGGTGGCACAGCTGGTTAAGTGTCTGACTCTTGATTTCAGCTCAGATCATGATCTCAGGGTAGTGAGATCAAGCCCCTCACTCAGCGGGGAGTCTGTTTAAGATTCTCTCCCTCCCTCTGCTTCTGCCCCTCTCTGAGAGCATGTGCACTTTATCTCTTTAAATAAAATTTTTAAAATCTTAAAAAAATAATTACTAATACACAGAATGAGCCATATAAATAAGCACTGATTATAAAGCATTTTTTTATAAAAAATTTGCACATCCAAATGACGAACCATATTCCATAAAATTCATGGCACCATTCATCATAAGAGACACAGCACTCTGCCAATCAAGCAATGACTCATACACCAGAATTTCTCTTTTCTAGTTAAAGAACTCTTAGATTTATTTAGGTATTCCATGCATAAATAAATACACAGAAACAAAATAATTTAGCCAAGGTATTCCTAAAAATTCTTTACTCAGACTCTGACTCCTTTGAATTACAGACCAACTCAGTTTTCGCTGTCCCTGCTTTCCCACAATGCCATCCCCTGTGCATCTCTATCAGTGAGGCACCATTTCCTACCAGTGCCTGTTACTACTCCAAGGTTTTCTTCCAGTCAGCTGACATCCAATCTCCAATTTTGGATGCATGCATGCTCCAATCAGTGAAATCAGTTGCCTGCTTTCACTCTGCCACATGGTTGAGAGCAACTGTGATTCCTAGCCCAAATTCAGACATGTTAAAATGCGAAAATAAAAGTTTGTCATAGACATGATGACATCTGGGGCTTACAGAAAGACACAGAGAAAGAAACTCACTGTTTGAGAATGTAAACACTACGTACAAAAATGACCAAAGAGGAGAGATCTACAACAGAAAATAGTTTTTCTTTTTTTCAGTCCGACGTCAGGATCTGTATCATCACCCAGCCCTAATCCGTTTTCAGCTTTTGTCACACACCAGTCCAATCCCTTTCCTCATCTTCTGAGAATTCCTTCTCTGCTGATGTCCTCCATGACACCAATTAGAGCTGGAAGGAAAGGAAGCAGGCCTCCTGCAGATCTTCCCTTAAAGAAGCCATTCTTGTTTCTCTAGGTACCTGCAGTATTTTCTTCTCTGATATGGCAAAACCCCCAGAACCTACCTCATTCAAGCTATGGGGAGAACAGCAAGCTTGTTAAGAAGGGGATCATGCCATTAAAAATAATGACTATAGACATGGGTTCAGTAACTCGCATTTTTAAATAAAGCAGCAGGGCTTTGAAGCCTTTTCGACTATTTTTTTTGTAGCGAAGCATAAGTCACAAATAGCCTCATTTTTCTTTCAAGTCCATAAATATTTATTCAGTGCTGTAAGTGTTTAGACCTGCACTTGGTTTGGGACGAAACTCCAAGAAAAATAAGTTCCTACTCACATCATGCACTCACTCACTAAAACTGGAGAGAAAAATAAACACATGAAGCAGGTTAAATATTTCATTTGTTTCCTAGGTCCAGTACAGACCTTTCTGCTGCCTTTTTTTTTCCCCCCTCTTTTTTTAAGTTTGTAAGGAAGGGCTATAAGAACAATGTATCAATGTGTCAGCAATCTAAAAATTAAGTTGTCAGCTTTTTCTCTATACTGCGAATTACAAAAGAATTAGAGGTTTGGTGCTAATAGAAGCTTACAGTTCTAAAGTATGCAATTTAACCAATCACCGCAAGGTCTAAAAATGTAATACTGAAGACATTTCCACCAAGTGATCTGCAATTCTGGTATCTAATTTCAACTTTTCTACTTGTGTCATTCTTCCCATTTCCACCCCCCTGGCTTTGGAAATTGTTCTGGAATAGCTACACAGTGAAGAACTGCCCAGCTCCTCTACATGCATAATACGCTCACATGAAAAAAACGACAGTCATCTTGACCGAGGAAGTACAAAAAAGACAGTGAAGATGTGCAACTATCCTATGAGCCATCACTTCTTCATGCTCATGTCACATTACATGCAGAAATCAAAACGTGAAACGTACTTTACAGTGTCAGAATATCAGACTTCCTTTTCTAATTTATTCAATACTAATTTGGGTGAAACCCGTCTGTGGTCATCTGTGCGCTAGAAATCTAAGTTAGGATTAAAATGCTAAAGTATAAAATAATTTGTGAAACAGTGTAAGTGGAAATCAATTACCCCAAACCACTGCAGATGTCTTGTAAACTTGTGAGATCTCCAGCTTCTTCCATCATTGCCAATTGCCAACTGCAATCACATCACTCAAAAATAAATCAGAAAAGACACTGCTTACCCAGAAAACACACTATCTTTATAGACAACACATACTTTTAAAAGATATTATTAATTATCTAAACCAAGAATTTAGCAAGAATGCTATTTTAGTGCAAAGAATAGTAAAAAAAAAATTGGCTCTGTGCATAAACAAAAATATAGACTCATTATTCTTGCTCTCTGGGTAATTGTTCAAATGGCCCTTTTTAAGATTCCATATACTGTTTTCCCCAATAAAAAGGAAATTCAATATTTCTACTATTTCATAAAAAAACCTTCTTCTTCCTTCATCTATGAAACACACTTTCCTATGCAGCCTTGAATTCACATCTACCTTCCCATCCTCCAAACAATACCTTATAGTGCAGTTCAACTTGAGAAAGGAGAGTCTCGTTCATTTATCAAGCAAAGTTCAAGGCAGCAAGATGCTTCAGACCTTCTGGTTTTGCTTGCCCCACCCTTGTTTCCTTTGAGCCATAGTGATGTCACAACACCAGGCAGGGTAATGACTTCACTGCTCCAGTCCTTGCTTCTGAGCACACAATTCTTTGCTGCCAGGGCAAATCAAATGACAGCAGAACGCTGCAAGCGTGCCTGACAAATTCCCAACAAATTAGCAGCCAGCAAGCCTTTTGAAAGAAAGAGATGCAGCAATTGCACCACTAAAGAGCTATCTAAATGAAGTGGTGCTAAAGATGAATTTGATTCATGGTTTTCAATAGTAAGTCTATATCCTGTAATAAAGCTGACACTCAGGGCAGAACTGTGGCTGGATGCTTGTAAGACGCTATGGGAACCAAAGATATTCAGGGCAGTCAAGTAAATAAGTAACCTCTCTCTTCATTATAGCTCAATTCTCACAACTTCTCTCTCTCTCTCTCTCTCAAATGCATATTTTTCAGCTTACTCCTGAATGAAGTTCTATGTCACCGAAGAGGAAAGAAATTCTCATTTGTGAATTTTAAGACTTCGTTTTAAAACGCTAACTTAAAAGATGAACATGTATACGACAACATGTAAGACCATATCCTGGACAAAAAGTTCCTGCCACATTTAATCCAACGTCAAGTAAATGCAGAAAATATTCACCAACTCGTGACAATATCACGTCTCTTAGTGAATGAAGAGTTGCTTGTGTTGTATCTGGGCAGCCCCTTAACGCATCTGACCAAAGGGTTCTAAAAAACAAATGTAGTTTCTAATCAAGAAAAAAAAAAAAAAAAAAATCCCTGGTCTCCTATTCAAAGTTGGCCAAAGTCCAAACCCCGTACAAGAACTGGCAAAAACTGCCTCTAATCTAAATCACATTCATGCAAAAGAAATGACTTGAAAATTAAATGTAAACACTCAGCGGAGACACTGACCTTTGACCTGTCTCTTCTGGAGCCTTCATCTAAAAGGTGTTTACAAATTAAATAACGTAGCTACTCTTTTTATTACCGATAAATCACTCACAAAACATGTTCTTTTTGCAAAAAAGTATTTGCCTGAAGTGGATTAGCTAGTTGAACTTTATGCAGTACCTTATGCCTTGGATATAATATTTTGCTTTTCTAAACTATCAGAAAATTATAATGCAAATAAGACAGTATGCAGAGATTTTCATCAGTGCCTTGTGAAATTAACAAATCAAAGTTACTGCTTCTCAGTCTAGAATTTATTTCCTCTCACAACTTTGTTACTCCAACTGAAGTTGTAAAAGTTTGAAACCAAAATTAAGATGCGTTTTTAAAAAACCCTGTGAGAGCCAAGATATAAATTGCCTCTCCATTTCCTGGAGTTTACTCAAGCTTGATGTGATCCCCTTTCATAATGGGACTTTTTTGGCTTAATTTGCAGTAATTGGTGCTGGGTCCCGGGCTCCCAGATAGACGTGGAATTTTAGAATTTTGGATCCCTGGAGGCTTCAAATATCAGAGTAAAACCCCCCAAAAGAATGTTTTCAGCACTTAGTGCGATGACTTTTCTGCTAACGTTCATACTATCAAGGGAAACTCCAGGACACCTGGCCGCCTCTGGGAGCCTAAAATGGGCCCCCCAAAAAGCATCTGCAAAAGCAATTGTACAGGACTGCAAGACTAATGTAAAAATACTGAACCACCAACTTCAACACGTAATGGAAGCACTGCATTAGCAGGACTGCCTGGCCCTCTCAGGATTTCCCAGCCCAACCTCCACACGTAATTAATACCACATGTTTTCTTTATCATTCTGTCTGTTCTCCAACAATCTCTTTCCAACTTTAACCCCGGGCTGCAACTGGAGGAGAAAACCCTAGAAAACTTTGGATCCATAAATAAAAAAACCCCAAAAGGAAAGACTGCTCCCACTTGCAAGGGACCAGTTACAATTTACTAGGTAACCACACCCACCGCATTGCAGAAGCCATGAACTTGGCGGGGGTTGGAGGGGAGAGGCAAAACGCGGAGGGGAAGAAGTAGGGCGAGATGAGAGGGGAAAGCCGAGAAAGCGAGCCCCCACGGCAGGAGCTGCGAAACACCCGCATGGAATTGGCCAAGACCAGGACTCCCGCCGTCCGATGCCCCGGCCTCCCCACCCCCACGCGCCGCAAAGCCGCCCTCGCAGACACCTCCCGAGGCAGCTCGCAGCCCCGCGGGCGCCAGGTGAGCAGTGAGGCTCCCGGCCCCTCGGCCTCCCCGCGCTCCGGCTCCCGTGCGGGGAGCCAAGGGAGCGCAGGCTGGGGCGAGGGACGCCGCAGGTGCCGGGCCAGGAGCCACCTCTCTAGGACGCTCCCTCCCCCTCCCTCGGCGACCAGCCTGCAGCCCCCGCCACCGTCCGGGGGACGCCGCCCCAGTTCGGGGAACGAGACAAGTTACATAAAAGCGGCCGGCCAGCTCCCGAGCGGGGATGCTTTGTGCCGAGCGCACCTTACCGGCCCTACGCCGCGCCCGCCCGCGCCAGGCACCCGGGACGACCCCGCAGCCGCGGCGCGCTGGGCGCTGGGCGCAGGGCCCCTCCCGCCCGCCGGCCACCCGCCCCGGGCGGCGCCGCAGTGTCGCCCCCGGTCCCCCGCCCCTCCCTGCGCAGTCTGCCTCGCCCTCGCCCCCAGCCCCGGGGTAACTTAAAACATGGCGCCCCAAACGGGGGATTTAGGCTAATTGGCACTGCAGGGACGCAGGGGCCGAGCCGCCCCTCCCGGCCAAAGCTCCGGGGGAGGTCCCCAGGCCGGAGGCCGATGCTCAGGCTCCGCGCGCCGGCCCAGCCGATGCTGCAGCGCGGCTGGCGGACGAAGCGGGCACGTCCCCGGCGGGGGGCGCAGCGCACCGGCTTGGCCCGGCCCCGCGGGGGTCCCGATCGGAGGGCGGGCGGGTTCCAGGGCCGGGCCCAGCGCGGAGCTCCCGCGGTTCGGGCGGCTGTGCGGCGCCAGGGCCACGCGTCAGCCGCGCACAGCGCGCTCCTCACCCCCGGCCTCCCGCTAGTCCTCCGCGCCTCGCAAACCGGAGACCCCCTAGGATCCCCCCCCGCTCCTGCTGCCAGAAAAGTTACCTCGGCTGGGCAGGCAGCCCGCGCGCCGCGGCGTGGGGACTAGGCTCGGGCTTACGTCCTCCCGGCTGTGCGCAGGAGGCTCGGGCGTGGGGAGGAAGCCGCAGACGCGGGCTGCTCGCAGCCGCTCCCCGCCCCCCTTTGCAGGCTGCTCGGAGGCTCCGCGGAGCTGCGGCGGGGGCACACGCCCAGAGCCGGCGCAGAGAAAGCCAACCCCGTCCTGCCTTCGCCTCCCAGCTGCGGGGGAGGGGGCCACCGCAGCACTTCAGGACAGTTAGGTTGTAACAGGCTTCTCCATCCTGGCGCAGGGTCTGGCACGGGGACAACGCCTTGAGACAGTTGCCAATAGCATTAGTCTTTGGATTTTCACTTTAGATTACAGCCCAGGCTTTCTGTCCCCTTCCTCAGGCCTGCCAGACACTCCTGTAAAGGGGAGTGGGGGGAGGGTGCTCCTGGCCGTCAGGTGAGTAATTTACTGACTCAGGGACTGCAGTGATGGTTTTGTTTTCTTTCTTTTTGGAAAGAGAAAATAATCAAATTGACAGCGTCTTGCGCAGGGTGGGTGTTCAAGAGATACAAAGTTAATAGGGAACACCTGAATTAAAGGTTGAAGGAAGAGGCTGCCTGTGTTTCGGCAGCCCCTTCCTTCCCACTTTCTCCTTCCTCCCCACCATCAAGATCCAAAGTTACAGGTGGCCTCCCAAGCTTCCCAGTCTATCAGAGGAGTAAGTCATTACTGATCAAGCTTTCAGCTGAAATGGGGTGGGGGGGGGGGTCACGCTCTGATTTACAGGTGATTCCAGGTCATCTCACAATAAACTCTAATCATGTAACTAACTCGTATATATTAAAATGTTTAAGGCCCTATTTAAATGTTCCTCATCACCCTTTCAGAAGCTCACCCACTCACTTTAAGGTGGCAGGATGGATTCACAAAATATTGCATTTACTACTGGGTACCAAAGATGTGGTGCCGAATAAAACCCAGTGGCAAAGGTTAGTAGGCTAGGTCTGTCGGTGAAGCTTCCGGAGGTGGGGAGAGTTGGCCTGTTTAGGACAGAGCAAAGGCAATAGAAAAGGGGAGGGGGCATTTTTCTGGTTGCATGGGAGAGACGATTGGAAAATCGTGGTTACTATGTTGCTATGGAATTTTTGAACCTGTATTCAGTAGAAGATACGCAACTTTGGGAATTTCTTTTTCTTTTTTTAAGATTTTTTCCTTCCCCTTTTTTTTTTTTTTTTTTTTTTTTTTAAATAGAGATCACAAGTAGGCAGAGAGGCAGGCAGAGAGGGGATGGAGGGAAGCAGGCTCCAGGCTGAGCAGAGAACCCAATGCAGGGCTCAATCCCAGGACCCTGGGATCATGACCTGAGCCGAAGGCAGAGGCTTTAACCCACTGAGCCACCCAGGTGCCCCCAACTTTGGGAATTTGTAAACAAGAAAAAGTGGCTGAAGTTTTGTTAAAGGAGAAATAATCTGGTGACGCAGAGATGGGCAAATACAAGGAGTGAAATGAAGTGATTGGGGGCATTGTTCCAAGATATATTTGGGGATCACCTATATTAAGTTTCTATCAGGCCATAGGAGTATTACAGACATACATACATATACATCTCACATTTGTACCTATATGGCTGTGTGCGTGGCATATAAGATCTGTGAATGAAGAAAGAGTTTTTTCCTTGTTTGTGTGCACACGTAAACACTCTTCTTTAAAAATGGACTTGAACAAATTGCATTGTTTACAACAAACACGAAGTTGGCATTATCATTTCAGACACAGATGGTTTCATATTCATTCACTTTATTGTCCTATTTTTGCTATTATTTTTTTTTAAAGATTTTATTTACTTATTTGACAGATCACAAGCAGGCAGAGAGGCAGGCAGAGAGAGAGGAGGAAGCAGGCTCCCCGCTGAGCAGAGAGCCCGATGCGGGGCTCGATCCCAGGTCTCTGAGATCATGACCTGAGCCGAAGGCAGCGGCTTAACCCACTGAGCCACCCAGGCGCCCTTTGCTATTATTTTTTAATTGAAAGCAAATTGTTTTCTCCTGATTCACGAATCTTAATCTTCCTGGTAATGGAGAAAATCAGCAAAAATGTACAGATGTCTCTTTTCTTGGGAGAAAATATTAAGAGTACTAAATATTATTTTTTACAAGTTAGAAGTACCTAGCTATTTATCTGAACATTCCATGAATTCAAAACTTGGAGTACAAACCCTACTGCTTCATAGTTAATAGTAAATCTGGGAAGTAATGAGGCACCTGGGTGGTTCAGTGGTTAAAGCCTCTGCCTTCCGCTCAGGTCATGATCTCAGGGTCCTAGGATCGAGTCCCGCATCGGGCTCTCTGATCCGCAGGGAGCCTGCCTCCTCCTCCTCTCTCTCTCTCTGCCTGCCTCTCTGCCTACTTGTGATCTGTCAAAAAAAAAAAAAAAAAAAAAATCTTAAAAAAAAAAATCTGGGAAGTAATTACTACAAAAATGTTAGGGTTTGACCAAGCCTCTCAGCTCTTCTTTTTTGATTTTTTGATTTTCCTGGCACAGATATGGAGAAAAGAAATGCCAAATAAAAACTTGTGAGTGGCACAGAGCCCTACCAGTAACTTGCTGTGTCTCTGTAATAAAGCCTTTTCCTTCTACTTTATTAACATCCTGCAGGAGCCCCTCATAGTCATCTCTGTCTCCCCACAGTGCCTCACTGAGAACACTGCAAGCCAGGCACCGAACATTTTCACTAAATGAATGGATGTTGACTAATGAACTGAGTTCACTGTATTTGAGAGTTGAGTTTCCTCGTGTGTAAAAATAAGAGATTATTTCCAAAATTCCTTATGCTTCAAAAATACTAGGGGGTCTATAAAATAAAAAGACATTATCACATCTCTACCTGCTGAGTAAAAGCAATAATGAAAAACCTTTTTAACTCTTATCAGGAAACTATGAGCTTTTCTACATGGAAAAAAGAAGAAAAGTAACCAAATTAAGTAGAAAGCAAGGTGATGATCCCACTACAGTTGGATTTGCTTTCTTTCATAAAGACTAATTTCTCCCTGCATTCCTCTCACTACCAAAAATGAAGCCTCCTACAGTCCCAGAGAATGTTACAGAAAAGTAGTCCTTGGGTCAAGGGAGTGCTTTTCACACAGTCCCAGAGCCAGTGCAAATTAATTCTGAGAACCTTGTTCATCAGTTTTCTAGTTTACTATATCTACATGGCAAATACTGAAATAATCCATGAAATGTGGGGAAAGATTCCATGACTCCAGCCTAGGTCTCACGATGCCCATTCTGGTCTCAATCATAGGTCTAAGGCTTACCCTACAACGTTAACATCTTACTTATGGGCTTCCTGACATTATTCTGTTGTATACAAAATATATTACTGAAGGACAAGCCATCTAGAATTCTAGCCATGGTACAGAGAAAGGAGGCATAGCTAACTTCTGGTGAGATAACAAGTGTGTGGAACTTTATTCCAATCCACAGAGGATGTCCCCCAAACTTCCACCGAACCCCAGGTGCCACCAGCGTACAGACTCATTGATGCTGGTACTCTGCTACCTGTAGAGTGACGTAATTCCAACCTGAGAGCCCAGGCAACGGCAGACTTTGCAGACTGTATCATATTGTCAGCCTCACCGACAAGACTCTAGAAAGAAACGGCAAAGAATCTGGCCAGCGAATATGTTGGAACTTTGCCCTTCAGCATGAGGATTGGAAGACTAGAGAAGCCTACAAAGGTGGCTACTCTAATAGGCATGCAACACTCACTTGCCCTCTTTGACAACCTCAGACTACTGTCACATAAAGCACTGTGATGTTTTTAAAAATGTGCATATTCTCCAGCACTTTAAGTTGACTGTTTTTCAGTCTCAGATGCCTTAGTAATAAGACGCTACCAACACTTGTAGTAGCTGGTTGAGGCATCTTGCATGTTCAGGATCGTGTCAGGCACCTCCTTTGCAAATTAGTCCTTGAAATCAGGACACAAAGTCTTCAGCCAGGCATTACCAGGGACCATAAATAAGAGAACTATGGGGATGAATGCCTAATTCAAATGTAGCAAGCTTATTCTTATGAAATAAAAATATGTTTAAGAGTTTCTAGGGTTTGAGAATACTGTCAAGTTTATAGCTCATTAAGGCTTCCAGATGCTCTCTTCATTCAGGGTTTGTATACATCATTTCAGGGGTCTGTATACATGCAGAGCACAGATGCAAAATGAAGTAAAAAACCACTCATAAATGCAGCATAAAATGTACAAAAATATGTACACATGAGAGGGAACAAGCTTAGACATGCCTACGCATCATTTTAAAAAATCATTCCTATTCATCAGAATTTCCTATTTACCTCCTTTCTCTCTTTAGGTTATACTCTTGTAAAAATATTGGTCATAATGGTGGGGCCAATACATATTGTATAAATTCCACAGTATTAAAATATACACTTACTGGGTTTTTTTTAACTTTTTCCATTTCAAGTAAATTTTAGAAAGCTCAGCACTTTCAGATAGAATAATTTTAACCAAAAAAAAATTAAGGTTACTCTAATCCTCAGTTGTTTATAAATTTAAATGCTCAATTCTCTTCTCCCCTTGAGTAAAAATAAAAATCCATTAAGACTATTTTATATTTGGCCAGTTTATATATAATGGCAAAATACAAAGAATGGAAGCTGGTAATCTATAAAATTACTAAATTCAACTCCCAAACTGTTCACTGTCTGAGACCACAGTGATATCCCAAACGTGATCAGTATTGGGTTATACTAAGACACTTAACATTTTAATCACTTTCCCCCAAAAGACACAAATGCCTCTCAGTCTCTTATAAAGTTGTAAATAATCCTAACCAGCTATTATTTTTTGTTTTAACAGAAATCAACAAGAAATAACTGAAGAAGAAAAAATAATAATAATAATTCGCTGAGAGGGGGGGAAAAACGGGTAGTAAGACACATTCAGATGTCTGATTTATTAACTTGCCAACTCTCTCTCAGGCAAACATGCCACAGCTAACCTACAAACTAAGAAATGTACGGCTATAACTACACCAAAAAGAAAATGTCAGCTTTGCTTCTTAATTTGATCCCTGCTTTACAGCATTTTTTTTTTTTCTCTTTCCAATTACCTCACTGTACTTGCTTACTTTAACAGTGTGGTTTAGGATTAGTCCACAGCTTCCAGAATGTTCTGGGAATCAATGAAAATACCATCTAGAATATCTGGCATTTAATAAGTCAAAGCCATTTTTTAAAAAAGCTTCCTCTATTGACTCTTTTCCTGTTCAAGATATTTATCAGGAACTTGAAACATGCAAGGTAGGCTTATTTGCAGATGATACAAATCTGAGGATGCCAGAGTTTCTCAATCCAGGTTGTTTGTAAAGAGTTTAAATTTTACATTTCCATGTCAACAATCGTCTTGGAAAATGATAGAAGTATTCACACCATTTACATCAGAATCACTCAGAGTGCTTGTTAATATAACACATTCTTGGGTCCAGCGCTAGACTAAGCAAATCAGAACCTCTGGGGTCCAGAGAGCAGGCACTTTTAACAAGGTCCCCAGGATCCAGGAGACCAGTATACAACAATAATCCCACAGGTGACAAAGTTAGTGTGCTCAGACAGATGTTTCTAAGAAGCTGGACAGAGACAAGTGGTAGGAGGTTAGCCTCATTGAGCCTATAGGTAGCAGAACTGAAGGGTGTCTACACTACAAATCAGCACACATTTTGCAAGAAGAGTTATTGCTTGGATCCTGTCGCATGCATCAGTTTGCAATAGTGGTTCATTAGCAGTAAGTATAGTAATAAATAACAATGAAAGATTGTTCTGTACCCAATTCCAACAATAATTGGATTAGATGCCCATTTGCTGAAGACTGCAGTAAAACTACAACTCTGACCTTAATTTCCAAGTGCACAAAACATCTTTACAAAGTTGCCAAGGGATGTCTCATTAAAACAGGAAATGAAGAACTAATTGCTAGCAGTTTGGGTTGAATGGAAGATCTGACCCTCTCAAACCCTACAAATAGAGACTTTAATTAATTAAATTATTAAATTAATTATTAATTAATATATTTTATTATATATTTAATTTTTATTATTAAATTATTAATTTATTAAATCATTATTAATTTTTATAATTAAATTAATTAATTATAATATATAATTACTATAATTATAATTAATATAATATATAAATATAATATAAATTAAATATTAAATTAATTAAATTATTAATACCTTTTGGTATGACATATACATGAAAACAGATAACCCCTACACTGATTAGTGAAAACTAATGAACAAAATTAAATAAAGAAATTGAACAGAGGCTATATATCTTCCTACCCTTAGATATAACATCAGGAATTTTGTTTAGAAAAAACAGTATCATTAATCCTATTAAATTAATGGTAATTTTATTGTAAGGGTCTTATATTTTTCATATAGATTTATAAGGTTCTTTTAATTTTATAGTTGATGAGATTTTTAAGCATGAAAAATTTTATTCTAGCATTACATCTACATATATTTAAGTGGCAAGACGACATGGGGGCATCAGAAATAGTCTCTTTTGTTAAAAGACTGATTAAGAACGAGATTTCAGCTCAATGAAAGGACTGCTATTGTAATATGGACGAGGTTGTCTTATGGGCAGTAGGCTGTCTACCTAGAATCTTCAAGGAGATACCATAACATCAGTCTGGCCCCAGAGAGAGTCCTCAATCAGGTGGGCTCTTAGGCGACATCATACTTAAAGTTGTGTCCAACTCTGAGATCAAATTGCTTTCCATGTGTGTGCCACTCAGGAACCAGGAATTGCCCACAATTCTTCACTGTTGAGGTAGAAACTCAAATGCTGACTTCACTAAGATACTCTGATAGATGTGTATTTACATGTATGAAACAGCTTACCAGACTTCATTATAGGTTAAAACTGATTTGCCATTGGTTTAGTGCTTTTTTTCTTTAAATATGTTGACAATATCCACTACCTATTCCCCTCCCAGATGTTTCTCTGATCCATCTTTCTAATCTACTTGTCCCACCCTTGCTCATCAGACCTTTCTTATCTCTGAGCCAGGTTTCACTGAATGGCCTTAGGTCACCAAGAATCATGTTGAGTCAAGGCAATGATTCTAAATAGGAAACCATTTTACTTCAAAGCCTTTTCCTAAAGTTTTTCCAGGTGTGCCAATGCCCATTCCCAAATTATTCTACAGTTCAACAAAATCAAGCAGGCCTAGATCTACACATACGTTCATGAACACCATTAGAGCCCAATGAACAGAGTACTAGGTGATACCTGAAAACTGTTATGTGGCCTTGGGTAAATTTCAAATTTCAGCTTTTCTTGTTATCAATATCCATTGAAATATTCCTCCCATTTTCTGTTTTACTAGAATAATGTGACGGTTCTCAACCATGACTATACATTTGAAGAATCACTTAAGGGAACACTTAAAAAAACAGCAACTGAAGGTCAGTTTCATACCGGGTGATAGATATATATGTGCTTATTATAGTTCTCTTTACTCTGTATACATTTGACATATTAAATTAAAATATAATTTTAAAATGCTGGTGCTTGGGGCGCCTGGATGGCTCAGTGGGTTAAAGCCTCGGTCTTCAGCCCAGGTCATGATGCCAGAGTCCCGGGATCAAGCCCCACTTCGGGCATGGGAGCCTGCTCCGTGCTACCCCCCTACCCCCACTGTGCCTGCCTCTCTGCCTACTTGTGATCGCTGTCAAATAAATAAAATCTTTAAAAATAAATAGATAAAAAATAAAATAAAATGCTGATGCTTGAGATCTACCCCAACCCAATAGAGCACAACCTTTACAACATGAGGCCCAGGTATCATATTTTGTGACCTTTTCCAAGTGGTTCTTATGTGCAGGTAGAGTGGAAGAACAGGAGTACAAATCACAAAACTGAACGTTAATTGCTCCTCGAAAGCAAGACACTATAAAAGTAAATTTGAATAGAATTAATATAAATGCTTAATAAAAATTAACCAATTAATAGATACTGACTACCTATTTATATCCTTAAAACAAATTACCTGAATTGGCTACTTGACAGCAGCCAATGGATTAACCATGCGTGTACCCATCATCCTCTATAAAGCTAGTTGGTGTTTGAACACACATTTGGTTTCCCGGGCGGTCCCCGCCATCAGATTTGTTAGTACTCACACTCCTTAGGGGAAGCCTATTACTATAGCTGGCTGCCCACTTAACTGTAAAGTGTCAATAAAGTGATGGCATATTTAACGACAGGCATAAAGAACTCATAACACACTAAATATCATGACTAGGATTTCAACAACTCTTCAAACACTCCAGAGGAAAAAAATATCATTCATGGTTTTATTCCAAGTTCTTGTGTGAAATAGAGAAAATACACATACGCACTCACTTTTATCTTGAGTGAAAAATAATAGAAGGCTCCAGCATGTACTTTTTGATAAAACAGATGAGAATACTTGAAAAATTAGAGGGGATCTATAGGGAGTCATGTCTAAATCATATATAATCTTAATGCTTTATGAATGGGAGCTAGCGATTTTCTCCCAGCAGTGTTCAGGGACAGGGATCCTGAATCATGGTGCCCAGCCCAGGGAACATTATTTCTACCTAGAGTCAAACTGTATTGATCATTTACTTTGTGCAACGAGCTGTTTTACAAGCTCTTATTCTATGAGACTACCTCATTTCACCATCACAAGAACTTTGTGACATAGATTCTAGGATCACCACCATTTTATAGTTGGGGAAATGAGGCAGAAGCAGGTTCAACCATGTATCCAAGGAGGCGCGATGACTGGGGAAGCTAGAATGGTCTGACTCCTCAGCTGGATGGATGATCTCTCACTAGAGAGACACACACACACACATTTGGTTAAATTTCACAAAATCACCAGTATTCAGTTGTGGGTTTTTTTGGAGGGTTTTTTTTTTGTTTTGTTTTGTTTTTTGGCTTTTTATAATACAGTAGTGCATTGCAGTGAGGAAACATTGCATCAGCTATACATGCAGAGTAGCACTAAGTTAAGGAATGTCTTTCCATTACCAGGGGCATTTTGGAGAACTACAAAGTCTCTAAGAATACGAATATAGAAAAGACACTCAGGTCGTTTATAGTTTAAGAAGCCACTGGAAGAATGTATGGCAAATGCTAATAAAATCATCATCGTTATTACTAATTTTTCTTTTATACACTGTGTGCCACAGATTTTTAAGTGCTTCATCTGTATATTTTCTCTTATTCCTCAGTGTCTTCTGAGGCAGGAACTCTTATGATCCCCATTTTAGAGAGGATAAAACTGAGGCCACTGAGGAGCTAACTAACTTGTCCCTAGTCACACAACCAGGACCAGTCAGTTTTGTTTTGTTTTTTAAAGATTTTATTTATTTATTTGACAGACAGAGATCACAAGTAGGCAGAGAGGCAGGCAGAGAGAGAGGAAGGGAAGCAGGCTCCTCACTGAGCAGAAAGCCCAATGCGGGGCTCGATCCCAGGACCCTGAGATCATGACCTGAGCTGAAGGCAGAGATGTAACCCACTGAGCCACCCAGGCACCCCAGGACCAGTCAGTTTTATTCTGCAACGATGCCAAGTGGTTCTTAAAGAATTCTGCATGTTCACTTGGGATGTCCTCTACGGGAAAGGAAATAGTACATTAAAAAGTGGTAGCATGCGTAGAATCCTTGTATAGGTAAATGTCTGTTTTACAAGGAAGACTATTCTACTACCATTTACAGTTTGAGAAAAAGACCAAAGGGGAATGCTCTGACCCACTGGTAAGTCCCAGTGGCCCTGGAATTTCAGCACAGATCCAGAATACAGCCACTTCCCTTCATAACCGCCACTAGCACTCTGGTATTAACCATAAGCCATGACCATCCCCTGCCTGATTCCTGCAAGAGCCTCATCACGTTTCTCTCTTCTGCCACCATGAGTCCTTTCTAGTCATTTGACAGACAGGTGCTGTGATCCTAGTAGAATGAGCCAGATCACATCAGTCATCTATGTTTAAAGCCCCTAAAGGCCTCCCCACCTACATCCTCCGGCCTCAGGGCCTCTGACCCCACTCTTTGGACACATCTCCATACTCTCTGTCTCTCTCATTCTTGCCTTGCAGCTCCTCAGACCAGCCAGGCTTCTCTCATACTAACATCCTCATCTCCCTCATGTCTGCTCATGTGTCACCTTCTCTAAGGAGCCTACCCTGATAACCTCATTAAACCTGTGACCAGGCTACCCCAGCACCCCTGCCTCCTTATCACCTAACATACTGGTCAATTCCTTATTTATCATGTTTATGGTCTGTCTCCTGCCATTCAGCTTAAGTCCCACAAAGGCAGGGGTTCTGGGCTCCTAATCGCTGGTGACCCAGCTGCCTGAAACAGTACCTGGCAATGGGAAGGCATTCATGGTACATTTGTTGGACGAAAGAAAGAAGAAAGCAGCAGGGATTATAAAATATGATACTCTTTTAAATAAAGTTAAAAAAATAAAAAATAAAATAAAATGTGAGACCCTGAGAAAATACAGAATTGAGTGGTTAGGTAACCAGGATTGGGATGAGACACCAGAAGGAACAGATTCCGAAGGAAGAAACTCTAAGAATGGTGGGCCTGTGATAAAAGAATGTGCATCGTTCTATGCCTTATACCTCCTCCACGGCCACTGGTGGAACTGATTTGGGCAAAGTCTCCAAACCACCCTAAAGAACTCCCCAGCCTCACCCATGAACCAACACACATGACGCCAGCTGGGCGCATCTCCCATCGCGTCCTCGGAGATGAAACAATGGCAAAGCCACCCCTCCCAAAATGCCACTGGGTCATTTCTTAACATCAGGGTGGATTTAACAAGCCCTCATCTTCTCAGGACAAAAGAAAATATGACGGGATCCAAGCAGGACCCTCTTTAGTCATCTGCACAAACAATGAAATTGACCACTGCGGCGGAAAATGTCAGATCAACCGAAGCGGAAGTGTCCAGGCTAATATTATTTTTCATATCAATGGTTGCCATGGTGATACTTATAAAGATTTAGCAACAATCAGGCAGTGAATTTAAGAGGCGGCTGGAGGAAAAGAAGTTGCAATGTACCCTCTGTCTTCACAAATCACTCTCATCCCACTTGTGCCCAATAAATGGCTCACTTCTTTTGATTGCACTTGGCATGCCCATGAAAGATGAGTTTTCGATTCTGTAATTCCAAGCTTGAAGGCTGTGCTGTGTTTTTCCATTTGGTCTGCATTAAGGTTTTATTCAGTGATTCATGGTGCCTTTCCAAGGTCACCAGGCCATTCCCTCACTGCCAAGAATGTCTCCTCATCCCCAGCCAGCCTCTTCCTCTGCCAGAGCACCCAAGTTCTAAGGCTTTCCACCCCCTGGAAAGAATATCTGTGTGTATTACCATCACCAACTTTATGCAACAGCCATAATTGAAACAAATTAAGGAGATAGAATATCTAAACCACTCCCTCTCGCCCCCACCCCCCACACTGCTGGACTGCAGGTTCTGTGAGGGTAACAAGTTATCTCTAACTTATATTAGTGTATTCCAGAATGAGTAGCATGGCCCATTAATCCTTAAAAAAGAAAAACAAGAAAAAAGTTCTTAGTACTAGGTACTAGCAGCTTAGTGAATGACACTACCAACCCTCAGTCATGAAAGTTAGAAACCCTGGTATCTTCCTGGCCCCTTACTTTCCTTCAACCCCTTTATTAGACCTAATACCAAGTCCTTTGCATTCTACCTTAATCTCCTGGATCTGTCCACATCGCTCCCTCCTTGCCCTCAATTCTATAATAAACTCTTATCAGGTCTCTAATCCAGCCTCCCCTCCCCCACCTCACTCCATGCCCTGCCTGGACATGGGGACGTGGGACAGGCGTAAACAACCAGAGATATAAGACCAATGCTGTGGCCTCCGGCTTAGCACACTCCCTTCCCACTGTTTCCGGGGTGAGAATAATACCTTCTAATGAAGTTTCAACACCCTGAGATCTCTCCCGGATCCTGAACCTTACCCCTCCCCCTGCTCTGGCAGACTGGTCACACATCCTCATTAGGGGCTCTGGTGGCCGCAGTCCCTCTGTTTTCCAGCACCACCACCACGCCTGCCATGCGCCGCATGTGTGTATGTGATTATTGGAGGAACCCCCGTCTCCCACCATGAGACTGAGACTAGGGTTGCTTCTGCTCACTGGTGTGTCCCCAGCTAGCGTACTGCCTGGCACTCAGGAGACACTTGGTGAACATCTCTGAAAAATAAACACCTGTGGACTGTTACCTGCTTAGGTGTTTGCCTACACAGCTGGTGGCGAGACACTCTCTACTCCTGCTGGACACAGACGAAGAGCATAGACCCCAACTCAACAAGGCTTTTCTGCTTTGGACACTTAAGTCAGGCTCACAGAGGGCACTCCAATGTTCATCCGTCTCATTTTTGAACAGGGACTGAGGAGAAACCAAAACCTTGCCATTTTCCTAGCGGTATAGCTGGAGTTGGGACCTCTGACACCAGAAATGCTACCAGCATAGGAAGGAGAATGACCCAACTGTCCCCCAGAGCAGAACCTCCACCTCTGGACATCACCACTGAGCCCCATTTGCTCTCTGGATGTCAGTGATTAATCCATTAGAGAAATTAAAGGGCAGAAAAATGAGATGCTTCTACCTCAGACATCCGGGATTGGCTGAGGGAAAGCCAGGCAGATGGGGAGTGTCTCTGTCTGCCCGAGGCCCCACATCAGGGACAGAGTGTGAGGCTCGGAGTCAGCCCACTGGCTCTTCCGAGCACCAGCGCCCCAATCCTTGGCTTGGGCCACGTTGCTTCATCTCCATTTATCTGTTTTCTCATTTCTAAACTGAATGACGAAACCTGCTTCAAGGACTATTGAGAGGATTAAATGAAATAATTGATTTAAGAAGCACTTAGTAAGCATAAGTGTCATATGATGGTGTTGCCGCAAGGAGGGCAGCTCACAATAACACGTTGGCCACTCTCCTCAGCCGCCACAGCCTGGCAGGGCCCTGAGGCCTCCTCCCTCCATCTCACCTCAGGGGACTCAAGTGCAGAAGCTGAGCAGGGGAGGTCTTGGAGAACCAGCCCACTTGACAAAGTGAAGGAGGATGGCTCTCAACCCTGGGGGACGGGGGCAGTGAACTTATAGATCTGCTTCCCAGATGGGCTGGGAAAGAAGCATCCAGGAGCCCTTAACAGCTGATCTGCTGGGGCTGTTGACTTGGTTACACTGCCCAATGGAAATGGGGCAAGTGCAGGAACTCCCATCTGCTCGAAGGGAACAGACCTCCTATTTTTAAACAAAGATCTTCTATGTTAACGTGTGCTGGTCCTAATAGGTTGGGGTTTTATTTTGTTTTTGTTTTTGTTTTCTTTTCCAGTCTTGTAGCCATGGCTAGAAGCATTTTTAAGGCACTCATGTGAGAAGTTCTTATATGCCTCATTATTTGAGGCATTTGAAGAACATATGCCTCATTATTTGGGAATCACTTCAAAAACTCCCAAGCACCCATGTTGTTGAAGACGGATTGGGTTTTTTGAAGGAGACACGATGATTTCGCACAGGCTAATGAATAAGGGGTTGGCTGGAGTCAGAGTCATCGGGTGTCAAAAACAAACCGAAACAGAACCCTGAGTTTTAACTATAAACACAGTCAACAGAATTCTTAGGATAGTTTAATGTGCTAATTTGGAAGGAAGCTCCCAAAGTACATCCAAAAAGATCCTGAGCAACAGAATCATCTCTACCCACAAAAACAATTATCATTTATTGAGTGCTTACTATCTGCCAGGCATGCTTCAGTCCTTGACACACATTTTCTCACTCTGGATTCAAAATATCCTTAAGCCTATCATACCCATCTTACAGATGAGAAGTTAGGCAACTGCCCATGGTCATAACCGGGTAAACAGTAGAACTATACTTCTCTGCATAGAGGCATTTACTGGAATATCTCTCTTCTCCAAAAAGTCAGCATTCCTTTGAACAAATGCACTCCGATATACTTGGGTTTTTTTGAAATTTATCATATAATACTCAAGCTTCTTCTAATCAATACAAAACAGAACACTGCAACAGATATGCAGGATCAATGGAACCTGGGGCCTAGACCACTAGGAACAGGGTTTTGCAAATGTACGGAAATCCCCAGTGCCTAGGGGAACCATTCTGAGACCCTTTCAAATAGGAAACAGAAATGAGCCTCATAAAAACCTGGAAATGAGCAACAGATAATGGCATTTGTATTCAGATATCATTAGGCTTCTGTGGAGAATTTAAGCTGGTGAAATATAGAATAATTATGTATTCTATTTAATTATATAGAAGCTGCCCAGCCTAGGTGTTTAAGAGCTGAGTTTAAACCTGGTTCTGGAATCTGCTGGCTGTGTAGTGAGTTATCCTTCAGGGCCTCAGTATCTTAGCTGCAAATTGGAGATGACCACATCGCCCTCTTTATGGGGTCACACAAGAATCAAATAAATATGTTAAGCTATTCCAGCTGTGCCCAGCACATAGTAAGCACATTATAAATGTCAGCTATTATTAGGGGCACTTGGGTGGCTCAGTCGGTTAAGTGTCTGACTTTGGCTCAGGTCATGATCTCAGGGTCTCCGGATCAAGCCCCGCGCCGGGCTCCTTGCTCAACGAGGAGCCTGCTTCTCCCTCTCCTTCTGCCATTCCCCCCACCTGGGCTCTCTAGCTCTCTCTCTGTGTCAAATAAATAAAATCTCTTAAATAATTTTTAAAATGTTAGCTT
Source organism: Lontra canadensis (assembly GCF_010015895.1). Classification (NCBI taxonomy): domain Eukaryota; kingdom Metazoa; phylum Chordata; class Mammalia; order Carnivora; family Mustelidae; genus Lontra; species Lontra canadensis. Next base: position 2,214,985 of record NW_022631051.1, read on the forward strand.
TTGTTATTAACATTTATGTACAAATACATTAATTTTCTAAGGGTCATAATCTGGGAGAGGGCACAGTAGGACAGAGACATTCATATTCTACAAGTGTTCTTAGTCTCTGACAGTGGGGCTTTAATTCAATTAGACTACATCAGGTATCAGTATTTTGAGCTTTAGGAGGATTTTCCTTGCCAACATTACACAGTGTATGAAATTAATTAAAGGATAGTTGCTAAAGTGGCAAGTTTCCAGGATCATTTCTGTATATCCCTCAAAAAGAATAATTTGGGGGGCGCCTGGGTGGCTCAGTGGGTTAATCCTCTGCCTTCAGCTCAGGTCATGATCCCAGGGTCCCCGCATTGGTCTCTCTGCTCAGCGGGAGGCCTGCTTCCTCCTCTCTCTCTGCCTGCCTACTTGTGATCTCTCTGTCAAATAAATAAATAAAATCTTAAAAAAAAAAAAAGAATAATTTGGCATATACTCCTTATGAAGATGAATAAACACTTTTTTTCCCTGTAGAGAACTTCGTGATCTTCAAAATATTTGCCTACAGTTTTATTTTTATGACGTTGAGGCAGCCAGTCAGTCTAAATTTGCAGATCAATAGAATAGATGATAATGTTTTCCACCACTGAATGTTCTCATATCATTAAGTCTGGACTTATTAACAGCCCTATTTACAAATTAATGGAGAGGGACATTTTCCCTGGTTTCCTAATTTAGAATGCCAGTTTTATACAAAATGAGAGTGACAACATGATGGGGACCCTGGAGTATGTACCAACAATGGGAACCTTTTGCCACCAGAGCCCTGCCTTTGCCCCTGTGTTACGATGAGAATAAGGCCAGAGAATGTTCTACTGGGGCTTTCTGTAAACTCCTAGTTAACTCAACAGCCACCAGAGGTAGGACCCCAACAGCAGAGCTTCACAGCACCGACGCAAAAAAATGGCAGTTGGGTATCATTAACCTACTACAGTTTATCCAGATGTTAAGTGAATTGTGGATGAAATAGGTTTTTGTCCAATTACCTGGGAAGCCAACCACTAAAATGGTCTTTCTGTGGGACAGTGTCTGCTGAGTTCCAAATAATCAATCTGCAAATGAACTTCCGGATACATGTGTTTATAAATACATGGTTATTCGGTTGAATTTGAAACCCTCTGGCAGTTCATGCCAATCATGTAGCTTTTACTCGGTTACCTCTCCAGGAAAACCTGTAAAGACTAAACAGAATTACTGATGGTTTTATTACTCTCTCAGATTCTTTCTATGTGATCTAAATAAAATATTTCTCATCTGCCACATAAGTGACAGCTTTTCTGGTAAGACCAGAAAAAATTCATTATACTGCACCTGTATTATGACAATGGTTATTATATTTAAAATTTTGCCTTTATGCACTTTAAAGAATGAATATGTTATTTAGCCTAACTTTACATCAATGTTTCTTTTCTTTCCTTTTTTTTTTTTAAGATTTTATTGATTTATTTGTCAAAGAGAGAGCAGAAGCAGAGGGAGCAGCAGGCAGAGGAAGAGGGAGAAGCAGGCTCCCCACTGAGCAGGAAGCCCATTGCAGGACTCAATCCCAGGACCCTGGGATCATGACCTGAGCCAAAGGTTCAGATGGTTAACAACTGAGCCACCCAGGCACCCCGAATGTTTCTTTTCATCTTATTTTGATCTTTGGCTCAAACACACTAATACAATCCCAATGTGAAGTAATATGCATATGTATGTGTGTGTGTGTGTGTATATATATATATATATATATATACGTATGTATATATATAAATAAAATGTATAACATTGGACTTCCCCAAAATGCTCCTCTTCCTACAAATCCTCCCAGAATCTGTGCACTGGATTAGGTTTTTCTGCAACTCTGAGTTGCAGAGATGCTGAAAGTAATCTAAGGTGTTTGTATAAATGGGTGATATAAAAATGGAAATAGCACAAGAGCTGATTAAAGCTAAATTTAAAATTAGATGAGTTCCCTTGATTAATGGCATAGCAACAGTGATGACTGATAGATGGAGACCATTCCAATCCACACTCATTCCGGAGATCCGAGACTAAACTTTCATCCCTACCTTAAAATTAACTTTTCAGAAAAAGCTCCCCCAGGGAAAAATTTAGAAAGACTACGCTCTTCTGGCAGCATGATCTACCTGAGAAGAGCAACTTTGTAATTTTAACTTTCTCAAACCTAATTCACTCTGTAGGAAGAGATAGCCAGTTACTGAACTAAGGCAGAGCCTCAGGTAAAGTACAAGTTCATCTAAATAGGGGAATTAAGCACACAGATCCTTAAAGTTCTAGAGAACACCACAGGATGCCCTACTACACCATTCCAAGAATCTACATTCGTTCGGGTACACTGATCAGGAAAAAGAACATTTACACACTTATTGAAAGGAAATTAAATGGCAGGCGTTGTTATGTGACTTGAATGTTACATTCCATACTTTACATAGTAATTTCTAAGACTTTATATTGGGGGGAAAAGAAAAACAAAGAACTTACTATCTTCTGTGGTTTTTTTAGGGCCATACAAGGCAAATCCTTCCTAAGAAGTGCCAAGCTTCCAAAAGGCCAGTGGTAAACTGAATGAGCAGTCCAATGAGAAATTTTATTTTTCAAATACGATACACAGTTGTAAGTAACTTTTTAAAATTTGCTTCATGTGATTAGCCTGGAGCACCTTGCAGTGCCAGACAGTGAGAAAGCACTGAAGACGGGGTAGGAGTGTGTAGGAAGAACACAGGAGCCTCTGAAAGAGCTCCTGCTGGCCACGGCTGGAACATTTTAAGCAAAAAAAAATTAAATAAGGATAGTATTGGATTATAACCCAAAGAATAAAAGCAAATATCCACAAGACCATATTGCTATAAATAAATGACTGGATAAATAAATAAAGGGAGGAAAAGGAACTACTGTTCTCTACAGAAGAATTGCAACTAATGATTGTAAGATGAGTGAAGGAAAGAGAAAACTCACCATTACAAAACCACAGGAGTAATTGCTACAGCCAAAATTCCCTGGAGAATGTTCAAGTTAGTGGGTCAAAGTTTAAGTTGCATGGTTTCAAAATATCTCCCCCGAAATGTTACTTAATTACCAAAAAAAAAAAAAAAAAAAAAAAAGTAGTATCTCCAGCAGAGAAACCCAGCAGAAACCAAGAAAGTTGGCATCATCAGTGAAAAGTCACATAGCTCTGTGCCTCTGCGCAGGCACAGAGGGGACACATCACCTGTGGGATTCTCCCCCTGAATGCATAACCCCAATGCAATCATAGGGAAACATGAGACAAACCCAGATCCAGGGGCGTTCTACATAACACTTGACGCATTACTCTTTAAAAGTGTCAGTGCCAAGAAACACAAGATTAGAAGACACTAAGGAGCTCTCAGCAAGTCAACTAACATGCAAGGGGGGGATCTCAGAGTGGATCTTGGAACAGAAAAAAGACACGGGTGGAAAGATTGCTCAATATAAACAAAGTCTATGGTTTACAGTATCGTGTCAATGTCAATTTCTTAGTTTTTGATCATTATCCCATGACTATGTAAGCTGTTAACCTCAGGGGCAGCTGGGTGATTGCTATCCTTCCTGTATTACCTCTACAACTCCTCTGTTCAGTTGAAAATCGTTTCAAAATAGAAAGTTAAAAACCAAATAACTGTTTGAGAAATGGCTTAGCTTCTTGCTCTGTATCCACACTGAGCTGTATCTTGAAGGATGAACAAAAGTTATTAAACAATGAAAGTGAGGCCACCTTGATCTTCCTAGCCAGTATGGTGATGGTTAATAGGTGTTCTTAAGTTCATTGACTTGCTAGCCTTCCTGGTGTATCTAGAAATCCTACATTCCTTTCTAGGAGGAGCCTAGAAAGCCCTTGCCCATCACAGAACAGGAATGCGATCTCTTGCACAATCCTCAAGCACTGAAAGCTGTAAATGGGAACCAGTAAACCTGCACAGAATTAGCAAATGTTAGAGCCCACGGTGTCCCTTTACTGATCAATGACCCCCTCACCCTTTAAAGCCTTCTTGGTTGGGGCGCCTGGCTGGCTCAGTTGTTAAGTGTCTGCCTTCGGTTCAGGTCATGATGCCAGGGTCCTAAGAATGAGCCCCACATTGGGCTCCCTGCTCAGCGGGAAGACTGCTTCTCCCTCTCCCACTCCCTCTGCTTGTGTTCCCTCTCTCGCTGTCTCATTCTCTCTGTCAAATAAATAAATATTTAAAAAAATAAAGCTCTCTTGGTGAGGCAGAAACCACAGCACTGGCTTTTGGACAAGAGTCAGCCTTGCCCCCAGGTGGCCAGCCTCCTGAATAAAGCTTATATTCCTTTCCATTATTCCTTTCCAGTCAACACTCATCTCTTGAGTATTGGTCTTTCTGGTGATGCGTGGCTGAACTTGGGATTCAGTAACAAAAATGGGGAATGTAGCCAACTTAGATAAAAGAAGAATGAATTGTATAACCTAGTTCCATTTCTCACTCAACCTGTTATGAGCTAGGTGACCTTGGGCAAGGTACTCCATTTTTCTAAACCTCAGTTTCTTCATCAATAAGTGAGGGACGAGGCAGGACACCAACCTCATAGTGCTGGAAGGAATGACTAAATGAAATAAACAAAAGGAGGACAGTTACATGCCAGGCAAATTATATAAGCCCAATCAGGGTTAACCACGCTGATGGTGATGATGGCAACAACATCAGAAATGATGATGATGAACAGGTCTGATCCACCACTTGCACAAACCTTCTCCCTTCATAAAGCCTACAGAAGTCATTCAAAGCTCTGGTCTGCATACCACCAAAATGGGTTCTTTCAGAGACCCCCTGATACCTTCCTGGCCCTATTCCTACTATTCCTATTCCTATTCCTGGCCCTGTTCCAGTTGTTTTCTGATGTTTATTGAGCACTCACTGTGTGACTTAGTACTCATTAGGGTAGCAAAAACAAATGAAGGACAGCTGGTCTCTGGCTTTGGAGGGAAAAACAGACGTGTTACTTGTCTAATGGGGAAAAAGACATGAACAGATCATTTAATACAGGGAATGCTCTGTTGGAGGTAGGCCAAGGTACTACTATTGTAAGAGCCCTTAACACAGCCTGAGCTGAGTGTTTCTGGATGGACAGGAATTTAGACAGCAAAGAAGGATGAGATGAGGATAGGGAAGGGGATTCCAGGCAGAAGGAACAATTAGAAAAGGCACAAGATCTTTGAAATACCCAGGAGTATAGGGAACTCTGTGAAAAGAGAAGATGGGGGGAAAAATGAAAAGAAGCGGGTAAGGCTGAAGTGACTGATGACTAAATTCAAGGTAAGTCATTGAATTTTAACCTGTGGGTGCTGGTTCGTAGTCATGGGAGCAACGTGGTTAGATCTGTATTTTAGAGTTACTGTTCTGACGACATGTGGGAGAAAGGACTGGAGAGACAGAGGATGGCTTAGTGCCAGCACCACCAAGGAGAAGAGTTTTGTTATCCTTTAAACAAGAAATAGTAACACTTGATACCAATAAATCAGTTATTATTCTTAAATTGTTAGCAGGGCACTAAGAGTGGGGACGGAAGAAATGAGAGGGATTTAGAAATATACAGAAAAAAACCCTGGCAGGACATGATGTCCCATTTCTTGACAGTTGCCACTCAATGTACAAAGTTTGACTGAGTTAACTTGCTATGAAAGGTATTGTCTGTAATGGATCTAGATTTCTAGCTTAGATAATACCTTACTGAGTAGTAGTGCCATTTACCTATCAAGCAGACATGGGGCAAAAACCTATGTTATGGGGAAAGACAGGAAAGAGTGTCAGATAAATGACAGATTCTGTTGTGTATATGTTGACTCTCAATGGTGTAGGGGACATTTAGTTCGTATTTCTAACAATTAGTGGAATACCTGCTTGAAGCTCAGGGATGTTGAATTATAGAGAAGTTAAGAACACGAGTCTGTATAAAATCCCCATCCAGAGGCAACATGGATCAAAACAAGGACTTGGGCCAAAGATCGGGCCCTTGGTTAGGGTTGGGTAGAGGGAGAGTTGCCAGGAGGAAAACCAAGAAGGAGCTGTCAGAAAGACTGAGTAGAGCTAGCTAAATCATCCAGAAAATAAGGACTGAGAAGAGTCTGCTAGATTTAGAAGATAACCATCACAAGAGGCCTTGCCAGAGCACTTTCAGTTGAGCTTTGGGGATAAATAATTCAGTGGATTGAAGAGAGGTCAAAAAATGCAGACATTGAAATATCAATGAACGCGGGTGATGATAATAATTACTAACTTACTGCCATATTGCAGGGGAAAAGAGGGCTCTATATCTTGCCTGTATCATTCTCTCAGTTACAGTGTAATGGAGCTACTATGATCCCTGCCATTTTAGAGATGAGGAAATAGATGAGGGAAGGAGAGAGACAAAATGCTAGCAAGAAATTGATGAGGGAAAGGTTTTTATTAACAAAGGATGGAAATAGATTGAGTATAATCGTAAATCATTATAATCATTGACTATAATCATTAAGATATTCTCTCCCTCTGCCCCTCCTCCTGCTAACTATGTAACAATAAACTGGGAAGTAATGGGTCAGAAAGTAGAGATAGTCCACTTTGATCACCTCGGTTTTTCATCTAAGTTCCCAAGGAAATAAAAATCCTCCCTTCTTTTCCCAGCTGCTCCATTCCTACTGAATTTCCTGCTGTCAGTGGCACCCCAATTCCCTGCAGCCCCCCACAGCCCCTCTCAAGGCTTTGTGTGCTAAGAGAAGGGGAGAGACATCAGACAATGTGGGGTGGGACACAGGCATCAGAACTCTACCTAATAGGGTTTTGTTTTTTCTTCAAATAATGGTGACATTTATAGGACAACTAAATTGATAATCCGAACTCCCCCCCCAAAAAAAAACCAACTTATAGCAAAATATTCATTTTTTGCAATAATGGTCTTTAACCTGGAATATGGAGACTTTTTTTTTTTTTTTTTTTTTTTTAAGAACTATGCTGGCACTTTTCTTGTTTTAAGGGACTCGGTTTCCAGATTCTCAGCTTCTAGATCCTAAAACTGATCTGCCTGAGAAAGCAACAGCCATCTGGAGTTCTCCCAGTTAGCAACCCCTTCCTCCTATTACCAGTGTAAAGGCAAACCAACCCCCAGGTCCAGTCTCCACAGGGCATTTTTCCAGGATAGCAAATTTTTGCAAGGAAAAAAAAAAAAAAGAAAAAAAAACACACTAAGAGATGGACAAAGGAAATTTCTTCAGTGATTGGAATTGCTTCAGTAACAGATTAACAAATATTCTACAACTCAAGTAAATTCTAATTTTCTCCTTTCAACCAAATTGAAGGACAGAATGAAGTAGCTAATAGATTAATTCCAAGAATTGAGGGATATTTGCCATAATATGGAGCTTTTGACATTTGCATCCACTTTTATATGTCAATAATTTTGTCTGTGCTTATCTAAGAAATAAGATAGATTGGTGGAAAGAAAGAAGGAAGGAGGGAAGGAAGGGGAGAAAAAGAGAAGAGAACAAAAGAAAAAGAAAGAAGGGAAGATAAGCAGGAGGGAGGAAGACAGGAAAGAAGAGGAGGAGGAAGGAAAATGTTGCTGAGTCATGTGCCATTTTGGCAATACGTAGTATTTACCCACGAATACATGAACTAATGGGAAAAAAATGTTCTCTTTGTATTCCTAAGAGATTAATTTGCAGTAACAGATTACTTTTGATGTTTAGTATTTATCATAGTTTGTAAGGTATGTGTGTTGTTCACACTGAAGTGTTTGTTGCTAATAATTATACTGATTGCTTAGTCCAGAAAATAGTTCTCAGACTCAGAACATTATGGCCACATAAAATGAAAAACGACGCTCAAATTTCAATTTATGCACCCATTTCATTGCCAAGAATTTTGATAGGTAATCAGTAAGATACTTTCAAGCATAAAAATAATACATTAGGGTAGGATTCTGTGCAGGAAGTAGAGTAGAAATAAAAGTTTAAAAAGGAAAAGCAATGACACAAAATATCTGTAAAAGAAAAGTCTGTTCCTGTACTTGTGAACTGGATGATGATGGATAGCCAGTTGCTGTGGTATTTAGAAGGTACATATTAATAAGTGCTGTATTTATTTGATTTAAGCACAATATAAGCATGACATTAGAAATTATATCTGAAACCATTTAAAGATGAAGATTTTAGGTGTGAGCTTGTAAATGTGCAAGGGACTCCTAGTTTTCAAACCATTTTAGGTGGTACAGAGCAAAAAGCGTGAAGACCACTGGTCCTTAATGGAATACCATCCCATCCATACCCAAGAGCTTCCCTTATCTCTCCACTGTGGCTTCTGCCAAGTTCTCTGAATAGTTTAAAAACAAACAAACAAAAACCAGGTATGAGAAAGGAAAGACTTTGTTGACATATCAAAGAATGTTTCTGAAACATTAAACATGAAATATGGATCCAGATTTCCCAGAGGTATATAGTCTCATTCGCTGGCTCCCCCCATGTTCAAACCTTGATTAAATGCACAACATCTGTGGATAATAGGGATTGTTTGTCAACAGGAGAGACTAAAGAAGCTGCAACTTTCCCCAAGGCATCTTCCAGCAGTACACATTCAAATCATTCCCAGGCTCTGCAATGGCAGAAGCACGTTAAATAGTTCACACTTGACGTCCATATTTTCACCCCTTAATTTCCAAATTAAGAAGTCGCTATTGAACGTAATGCACTATCCCCTTCTTATCAGACACTTCCAAGAGCCCTGGCGTAGCCCCAACATCCCCTGAACTTAAGGAATTTTCTAAGAAACTCAAAACTGAAAAATAGGAAAGGAAATAAAAACTATCGGTTATTCAGACTTGAGGAACTGTGTAAAGATTAAGTTCATTGCTGGCTATGGAATCTCCTAAGGCACATTTCCATAAATACAGTTTTACAAAATGTATCTTGATTATAATCTGTAGATTTGATTGGGCAACATTTCCTTTCAACAAGCCGGCATAGCATTTTGGAACAATTTTCAGTCCTGTGGAAGGGGGATATTCAAAATTAGTCCTACAGATATAGAAGCACGCTAGAGGAAGCAATAATGAAACAAAACAGTAACAGCAGGCTCCGTTTTGGTAAGCAGAACATTTTTAGTCAAACAGCAGCATCTTAAAGAGGCAGTGGCGGCCTCCAGATATTTTTAGCAAGTATTGGCCATTGCTGTGTGAAGTTAACCCAAAGCTTAATACCAATCACTCACCTTTTAATTTGGAATTACTGATACTGCTGTGTGCATGACCAAAACAGCAATTAAGAATCAGCAGGGCTCACGAACAATTAGATTAAAATGTTGCTGAGGTGTAATATATAAATTACACTTCAGATTAGGGATAGTCCCATTGTGAGTGCAGCCCACCTGAGGGATGAGAGGGGAAGTGTGCTCTTGGCCCCTTCAGGAACAAATGGGTTTTCTACACAGTTCACAACACCCTGGTGACTAACCTAGAGATGTGTATTTCTCTTACGGAAAGGTGGAAACACTTCTTCTCTTTTCTATTTCTCAGAGCAGATAGTTTTCTTTAACTAAATTTCAATGCCTCCAAGTGGGGGACGTTTATCTGGTGTCCCTAGTTGGAATTCATAGTATGTTTCCCCATGGCAACATCTCACACATCAGATGTCTAACTAAGTTGCTGCATTTCTATAGTAAAGTCAGCTATACAGAAGTCTCAGGTTTTTGTTATTCTAAACTAGAGCCAAAGAGGTAGCCCTTCAAAACTTTGAGTCAGTGCTGTTTTCTTGCAAATATTAGCTATTTATGATTCCAACTTTCTAAAGTCTACAAATTTGTCTTGAAAAGGGGTGTTGTTTTGTTGGTGATGGGATGGTTACTGTAATTCTTATAAGAAGGCAAAACACAGTGCAAGATACCTAGTGGTAACTGGAGCTTAGGACCTCATTGCACCTGGGGACAGAAAGGTTCCTTTGAGTTGTCTCAGAATTCTATCTTCTTCAGCATTCAGGTGGTCAGCAATCATTTCTTAAGTTTGTCCCTGTTCCTCCTTCTATCATCCTTTCTCACTCTTCAAATCAAATAACAAGATCTGTTAAAATTATACTGAAAAAAAGAATACATGGTATTCCTGGGCGTGGTTATACATTCATTTAACTTTCTCTAAGGTCACACTCTAACACAAGGACTTTGTAACATCTATTTTGGCTGTTGAATGGCATTTTTCTCATTTCCTAGAATTTGGCATTTTGAGAGACAAGAATCATGCAATTATTCATTCTGGATAGGAAAGGTGCAGCCTTTCCATACTTCGAGAGCAAGGTGGGTAGGGTTAAGGTGGCTGGTCTGGATACTCGACTACCATTAACATTTTAACATGAAAAATAATGTATTTGAAATTCTACATAAGTGGCTCACCAGCTTCTAGAATACAACTCATTCTTATGTTGGCAACTTTCTTTACTCACACAGGTCTTATTGCTCTGCCGTTGCCTGGCAACAAAGATGTGGCAGGCGATGTCAAAGGTTAAGGAGCAGACTAAAGTCATTATGGAAAGCAAGCCTTATCCGCATTTTCCATCTAACTTTGTAATCCTTGAAATAAAATAGGTTCCATTGTATTGAAGAGTCTGTATTTTGTTTCTTATCAAATGCCAAGTTTTTAAATGACTTTTCTTTCTGAATATAAGTCCAGTACTAGGGAGAATTTTAATATGTAAATACATATTACAGTAAATGTACAGAGCAGTAAATACACTGCTCTGTAACGGGCTTCTCTATTATGTTAGCACACTTTTTAAAGGTTAAAGTGAAAAATTTCTGCCATTCTGAAATCATGTACTGTGCAGAAAGTGGTCATGGACACATTTGGAAGCATTCCAAGAGGAATCAGAAATATACTTTGAACCACTAGTTCATGTTGAATAAAATTCCATTTTCAACTACAGTAGCCTGCTTATTAAAAAACTATTCTTTAAAGAAGGGAATGCAAAATGTTCTATAGGTTTCTTTGTCTCAGTTCTGAAAGGAGAAGGAATGTGATCAAAATTTAAGCATCATCTGTGGGGTTTATATCTTTCAGTCCGTTGTGTACCAAATGTTAGGCCCCTAAGGATTCATAGCTCGTGGATAGTTAATTACATTTCAGCATGATGCGTTTTAAGATTTCTTTTCCAGTGGGCATAACACATATGCTTTAGTGATATTTCCTTTCTAGGCACCGCGGTTGTTCCCTGACTCCCAGCCCCAGTTTTTAATTTTTCCAAATTACTGCTATAAAGGTAAGACAACCTGAATTAGAATCACAATGCATGTTGGTTTGAAGTGGATCCAGAATTATTTCTGGAGGAAGATTTTTATCCCTGCTTGTGGGTCCTCCCCCATCTCTGAGCAAAGCCACAGTGTCCATCCATTCAGGGACATGTCCTTAAATTTCATTAGGAAATTCATTAGGAGTTCATAAAATGAACTCAATCCTTCCTCGAGTCCCAGATACTTTGTCAACATTGCACTCTCTGTTTTAGTCAGAGATAATAAACCCTGCGTTGAATAATTCTTATCAAAAGCCCAGTTGGGAGAAATACGTCCATGAATATGGTTGCCTAAGGATATGGGGACGGCCTAGTCTTCTAAATTTCCTTTTGGACAGAAGTGTGTATTTGGAATCACTGTACTTGAGAACTGCAGCTCCTCAATGAGGCTTGTGCGGCATGTAAATAAGTACATACTGATGAGGTCATTAGCATATGTGAGTTTTCCTACCTCTGTTACAAGGTTGCCCATCAGATCATTGTCTTTTACGCTACTTTGTAAAAGCATCCATGGAAGAAAGTCTTCTTAGGTTTTAGTATTAGAAAAACTTGGGTTTTTTGGGGCACCTGAGTGGCTCAGTGGGTTAAAGCCTCTGCCTTCAGCTCAGATCATGATCCCAGGGTCCTGGCATTGAGCCCCACATCAGGCTCTCTGCTCAGTGGGGAGCCTGCTTCCCTTCCTCTCTCTCCACCTGCCTCTACTTATGATCTCTGCCTGTCAAATAAATGAAGTCTTTAAAAAAAAAAAAAAGAAGAAGAAGAAGAAGAAAAACTTGGGTTTTTATCTTACAGATGTCTCAAATCTGTAACTGACCATGTCTCCCTCTTCATTTTCACTTCTAGGAACCTAAGAACCAAATCCACAGCCCACCTCTGTCCACAGCACGAGGCCCTAAGGAATCCATCTGTCCCACGCAGCTTGCCCTGGCTTTATTTTTCTCTCCCATATTGCCTTTGAACCCTGACTTTCTCTACCATTTATTCTATTTTAATAACGGGGATGCCTACCTCAAGTGTGCTTTAGAGCAAAGCAGGATATGAGGTTTAACAACCTGCAACGCATAAAAGAGTCAATGGAAGAGGGACGCCTGGGTGGCTCAGTGGGTTAAGCCGCTGCCTTCGGCTCAGGTCATGATCTCAGGGTCCTGGGATCGAGCCCCGCATCGGGCTCTCTGCTCAGCAGGGAGCCTGCTTCCTCCTCTCTCTCTGCCTGCCTCTCTGCCTGCTTGTGATCTCTCTGTCAAATAAATAAATAAAATCTTTAAAAAAAAAAAAAAAAGAGTCAATGGAAGATAAAGAAGACAGTCCTCTGATCATGTCCTTGGTCTTCCATTTTGTGAGACCACATAGCATGAGGGGTTCCCCCATGCCATCCCCCGACTTGTTGCCGCCATGAGTCCTGACATCCAGAAGAGAGGGCACGAGCTCAGGGGAACAGGAGCAGGTGGGAACTGGGAGGGCACGGACAAGGGAAGGAGAGAAACCACCCTCTTTGGCAGCAAGTAACTGGAAGCAAGTTTCTATGGCTACAGGGTCCCTTCTAAGGAAAGTCAGGAAAATGCCTGTCAGGAACTTCTTGCATTAAATCCAAAGGTGACATTTAAAATCCTGATGCATCCAATTTGTGTAACATAAGAATGTCATCTCCACAATACATATTTATGAAGGAGTTCTGTTCATATTACTGTACAACCACTTCATCCCCATATGTCCCACACACATATGCAATTTTAAAAAATACCTAAAAGACACCTGGGTGGCTTAGTTATTAAGCACCTGACCCTTGATCTCAGCTCAGGTCTTAATCTTGGGATCATGAGTTCAAACCCTGTGTTGGGCTCCACAGAGGGTGTGGAGCCTACTTAAATGGAAAAAAAAAAAAAATACCCCAAACCTGTTACTCAATTGTCTACCCCCACAAATAAGAGAGAAGCTTCTTCTAAAAAACACACACCCATGAAGAATATAGAGAAGCTGCTTTGGCTAAATAAAATGGTGCCAGTTCTGATCAAAAGCAAAAATCAGGATTTGAATATTTACTTTAATAACTACAGGAAGGAAATATAACTATGAACTCTTAGAAGCCACTATGGGGCTAGAGATATGGCCAACATTTGCCCAGATTATATAGATAATCAGTAAGAAAGAGATTTTATGTTAGAATGTTTAGAAGCCCACATACACACATTGTTTCACTTTGGTACAAAGACTAACAGGATCCACAGTATTTCATGTTACCCCCAAAGACAACATTTCTAATGTTCTCGTTCTAAATCTATACCCATCAGGACCTTTCTCCCATGGTGGAGAGGGGGGAGCTCTAGGGAATTCTTATTATAATTCTTATTATTCACATAATACTTACAAACAAATAAGGAAAAATTAGCTACTTGTGCGTTGTTGTTGTTGTTGTTTTTCTAAATCAAGACTAGGTTAGACAACTCGGGTAAAGAATTACCAATTTTGATGAGTGATAAGTAGAAGCTAATTCAGGTCCTTAGGAAAAAATTGCCTAATATATACTTTTAATAACATTAATAATATTTTCATGTTAAAATTATATCTTTTAACAGCGTGTTCTTCACAGCTAATACAAAGTCAAAATTCCCCCTTAACAATAATTCCTTAATTATGTGATTTATTCTCATTTCATAAGCATGATACAGGAATGTGCCATGACATGAATGTCATATTAGAATCAGTTTTTCTGGGTTCCTGGGTGGCTCAGTAGGTTGAGAGTCTGCCTTCAGCTCTGGTCATGATCCTGGGGTCCTGGGATCGAGTCCCACATCGGGCTCCCTGCTCAGTGCAGAGTCTGCTTCTCCCTCTGCCTCTGCCCCTGTCTCTCTCATGAATTAATGAATAAAATCTTTTAAAAAAGATCAATTTTTAATGTAATTTACCAATATCTTGAGTGTATTTCATTTGTGGTTAAAAAAAAGTTCTAATTTGATTCCTCTGTCATCTCGGAGTTAGTATATTCACAATGTAGAACATTTCCCCTTCCCATCCAGCCACTCTTCCTAAATAATCCTCTTCTGTCAGGGGAAACACACACATACAGACACCGACACACACACATACACCCCAAAAGACCTTCCCATGTAGTTCATCTCCCAGACTTGCAAATTATCTTCCTACTCCTTCATTCCTTACCTCCAATCTGTTTATTCTTCCTTCAACTCTCTCTGATAAAATCTTTGGAAGAACTTAACTACCGTTGCTCCTGTGGAGCAGTTACCACAGCAGGCCTGAGATGCTGTCCTTGGAGAGTCCCCTTGTAAGGCTGACTTTTGGCTGCTGTCCGGAAACTGGGATTTTCGGAGAGATCCTACTGCTCCCCGACTGATGGGGGGTGGCTCACTGTGCCCAAACCGTTAGTACAAAATGATGCAGTCTATGCCAAATGTGTACTTTTCTTTTGGGAGTCTGGAATTTTGCTATGTGCACAGCAGAGGCTAGCTATGTGACCAGCCCCCAGTACAAATCCTGGACACTGAGTCTGTAATAAGCTTCCCAGGTAGACAGCATCTTACATGTGTTGTCACGGTCTTGCTGGAGGAATGAAACACAATCCTATGTGACTACACTGGGAAAGGACATCTGAAAGCCTGCACCTGGTTTTCCCAGGATGTTGCCCTAGGTACTTTTTCCCTTTGCTGATTTTGCCTTGTGTCATTTCCCTGCAAAAAATCTTAGCCATGAGCACAACTGTATGCTGAATCCCGAGTCCTCTTAGCAAACCACTGAATCTAGCACCTGTGACATGACTCATATGGTCTGTTACATCATTTCTACCCTCTTCTGTCTCCCTTGTAAAAGCCCTTGAGAACCTGCCTTGGCCATTACCTCTCCAGGCGCTCCCACTGGATTCCAATGCAGCCCCCTAAGTCCGGAAGATCAGCACCAGCACAGGAGGGATTACTGTTTATAGGGGAAGTTCCCAGCCACTGGGGAGACACCTGGTTTCTGTTCTTAGTTCCCTCTGTTTGTTCTGCCATTTCCTATTTAACTTAGAACAGTTCACAACCTCTCTAGGTCTTAATATCCTTACACATAAAATGTGACTAAAACTACAGACCCATCTCCTATCAGGTGCAAGATTTGGGCTTTCTGGACAAATAGTTTCTTACTGATTTGCAACTAAAAGGTACATTGTATCAAAGTTGAGACACGTGACATAGAGAGGAAACAGCCTCCTCAAACATTAGGGACTCCCTGTGTGAAAAACATCAAGATCAGAAAGTTTCAACAAGAGCCCACTGAAAAATTTCTGAGCTTACCGCCGTGTCTGTATATACGTCTTGCTCATTACTCACTGCCAGCACCAATCACTAAAATTCATTTCCCAACAATCAACGAAAGGCCTACAAAGCCACCGGAGGAGCCACACATAAGAATCTTGAGCCTGAGATAGGTTCCCAGGTTGACTAATGGGCAGCTCCCTTCTTCTAAAGTCTCATCTCTGTTCATGTGTTAATAAAGCTGTTTTGGGGGGCGCCTGGGTGGCTCAGTGGGTTGAAGCCTCTGCCTTCAGCTCGGGTCATGATCCCAGAGTCCTGGGATCGAGCCCAGTGTTGGGCTCTCTGCTCAGCAGGGAGCCTGCTTCCCTTCCTCTCTCTCTGCCTGCCTCTCTGCCTAATTGTGATCTCTGTCTGTCAAATAAATAAATAAAATCTTTTAAAAAAATAAATAAATAAATAAAGCTGTTTTTGCAGTTACTTACAAGATATATTTATGTTTCAGTATTCTTCTGTATAATTCTCGGCACAAAGGAAAAACACATTATCATTCGTGAATTGCAAAGGCTAAGCATAAGTACTGGCTATTCTTGTCTTCGGGGAGCATTCAAACTTTTCTCTTAACCACTTCCTAAATTGAAGCTGCCATCACAGATAAAAACTATTTCCAAACTCTTAAGCATGTGTCATTAGGGCACAGAATTCCAGAGAATCAGTCAGTCAGACAGGCAGGTACTAAGGACAGAGGGAAAGGTGAGATGACATTGTAGCTAGCTTGCATCTGCTCTCAATTCCAGATTTTCCTACTAAAAGCTGCAAAGCAGAGCTTTCAAACCAGGAAACAACAACAACTACAACAACAACAACAACAAAACAAAAGAACCCAACAAACAAAAAACCCCAGAGAACAATTAGCATAGCATTGAATGAACAAACATTTTAAGAAGCATCCTGCACAGAGAATCATTTCCACATTTCCCCGGTTGAATTTACACATGGCATTGCTTCAATATTTATCAAATTCAGAGTTATAATCACTAAAGATGGTCACTTCTCCTAGGTATCATTAACATTAGGAATACAGAAATGTTACCTCCAAATCCTAAGAGGGACTTTGAACACAGATAGAGACAGATGAAAGATGGCATGCTGCAATGCAGCTATTTCAAAGGTACGGGAGCACTGACATTCCAGCTTCCATTCCTCCAGGAATAATCTCAATGAGACACAAGAAAGATCCAGGGTGCTAAAAGCGATTCCTCTACTACTGCGTCCAGATACTCTCTTTGAATTCAACACTCAAAAACACAAAGGCAGGAACAGGAGGCAGTAACTACATAGCATCTTCTGGTGTCCTTCAGGCTCTTCCCCTAATAGTTTCCCTGCTTCCCAGTGTAGCTTCTCCGCGTGACCAGGCAGCAGTCTCAAAAGTGCTGTGGAAGTAGCTTCCAGCAGCAGGGAGACGAAAGCCTCGAGTGTTGTAGGGCTTCTTGACCCCTGGCTCCCCATCATCATCAGAGAATCTTCTGCCTGGTAGCAAATTTTCAGTTTAATTATACTTATGGAGAGTTTTTAAATCCTTCACTTTCCTGACTGCCCTGCTAATACACGATTCAAACATCTATAAGCAGAGCTATTGAGACCAACATAATAATTATACTGACATTTTTTTCCCCTTCATTTTTGTCAAGGACCCCACTAAAGTTCTTCACTTCCACGGTCTTTTCCTAGATTTCCTCCCAAAGAGTGTGAGTTCATCTTGAGAGTCTCTTGCTTTATTCCCGAAGGCACAACAACATTAGCAGGACCACACTGGCCACACAAATAAGCAAAGATTCTCCACTAAGCAAAAAGGGCAAAGTCTGACAAAGTCCGTCCACCAAATGAAGTTTCAGAGCAAGTGAGGCTGAGGAGGGAGTCAGAACTGACATTTTTTTTTTTGAGTATCTATTATGTTATATGCCAATATTCACAGTACCTTACATAAACACCTATTTAATCCTAAAATCAATGCTATAAACACTGTATTATCATCCCACTTATATAGACGTAGGAATGACCCCCAAATGATCAAGTAATCTGCTCAACATCTCCTACAAACCACTAAGAAAATCACAAGCAACCTAACAGAGAAGTGATCAAAAGATAAGAATGTACACTTCGTGGCGGAACACACACATGCACCAATAACCACGAGAACAGGCATTTGGCATCATTCGCGGTCAGAGCAATGCAAATTAAAACCCCGATGAAATAACCATTTTATACCCATTCAACTAGGAAAAATGAAAAATCTAACAATACCAAGTGTTGAAAAATAGTGGATCCACATTCCAATGAGAGTTAAAATTGGGGCAACCAACTCTGGAGAACATTTTGGAACTACCTCCTAATAGCGAACATTCATACACTCTACGATCCATTCATTCTACTCCTACCCAAGAAAGAGTCTTGTACATGTGCATGAAGAGTTATGTCCAACCATGCCAAAACAGCTCTTTTCACAACACTAAAATCCTGAAAACACCCAAATGCAAGTAGGATATAAATACAGTATATTTTACACATTAGAATATCAAATAGAACATGTAGTACAGCATATCACAACATAGATGAATCTTCTCAATAAAAAAGTCTCAAAGGATTACACATAATATTATGTCCTTTTAGAAAGTCAAAAACAATTCTAACTAAGTTTCCTTTTCAAAACACTAATGAATGGAATAAAATGACATATAAAGGAAAGTAAAGGAATGACAAACATGAGACTCAGGATGAGGTCAATGTAGGTGGTGATGGGATGAAATGTTGGGGGACCCAAATGGTTAGATGAAGGTTACTCTCAAAATCCCAGCTTTGAGATACATTCCAAGATGGTGGAGGAGTAGGAGATCTTCGTTTCATCTGGCCCCAGGAATTCAGTTAGATAGGCATCAAGTCATTCTGAACACCTACGTACTCAATTGGAGATCTAAGAAAAGAACTGATGCAACTCTACAAATAGAAAAGTTGACCAGTTTCTGCAAGGTAGGAGGTGCGGAGAAGTGAATCTGAAGCAATATATGGGAAGATAGACCACGGGCGGGGGGAGGGAGACTCCAGAAGCTGGTGGCCAGAAAGTGTTATAGCAGTGGAGCACAGAATCAGAACTTTTAGAAGTCTGCTCCACTGAGGGAACTCTGTCTGAAGGGTGCTCAGGTGGTGAAGCAGGGCAGAATCCTAGGTGGGATAGTGTGGTCTCAGGATCCATGGAGTCACAGTTAGACCAGGGGTGCCTGAGTGTGGCAGAGCTCCCAGGTATGGGAGCAGGGAAGCTGGCTGCAAAGAGTGAGCCTAGTAGCTCTCAGGTCTGGGTTGCCATAAACCATGAACTGTAGCCTGGTCAGGCGACCACTCTCTGAGCAGGGGCCCATCAAGCAGCAGAACCAGAGAGATCCCTGCTTCCTCCCCGGGGAGTAGTGGCATGGGTGTGCACCACAGGAGTCTGCAGAGATTGGAGAATCGAAGTGGGTCACAAGGTCATGTGCCTAAGATAGAAATGCTCAGTCACAGGCCAGGTGAGCATGGAGTGTGGCTGGAGACCGTGGAGACAGCAGTGATTGACTGCTTTTTTCTGAGGGTGCATTGAGGAGTGGGGCCCTGAGCTCTCAGCTCCTCCAGGGCCAGGGATTGGGAGGCCGCCAGGTTCATTCTCACCCTCTAAAGCTGTACAGAAAGCTTTCAGGGAACAAAAGCCATGTAGAACAATCCAGAGTAACTCACACTTGGCCTGGCCCCCTGCAAAGGCAATGCAATTCCGCCATGGGCAAAGACATTTGAGAATCAGTGCAATGGGCCCCTCCCCTAGAAGATCAACAAGAACATCCAGCCAAGACCAAGTTTACTGATCACACTACTAAAAGAACTATAAAACTCCAGTGTTAGGAGAAAATAGTATATAGAGTTCATGGTTTTTTTACCCCCATGATTCTTTAGTCTTTCAATTTTAATTATTTTTCTCTTTCCTTTATCAACCAATTTCTTATTTTATCAACACTTTTTGAAGTCTTCTTTTAATTTTCATTTTTACAGTTACATTCTACCCTTTCAAATATTTAATTTTATTTTTGTATATATGTCAAGTCTTTTTTTTTTTACAACTTTGGGATGTAGTTTCTTCTAACGAACCAGGATATAGCTTATTGCTCTGTTCTTTTCACCTGTCTGTTTATATTCCTTCCTTTTTGCCTTTTAATTTTCATTTTTAAAATACATTCTATCTTTTCATTGTATTTAATTTTATTTTTGTACATACATAAGTTTTTCTTTCTTTACAATTTTGGGATCTAGCTTTCTAAAAAAAACAAAACAAAACAAACAAAAAAAAACAGAACAAAATACACACAAGGATCCAGTGTATTACTCTGTTCTGTTCACCAGTCTGATTATACTCTCTATCTTTTTTTTTTTTTTTTTTTTTTTTTTTTGGTTTTGGGTCTCTTCTGATTTGTAGTGTATATTTCTCTCGGTTTGTTGATGCTACTTTAGTATTTTGTTCTCTCATTCACCTATTCTTCTCTGGACAGAAGGGCAAGATGGAAAAACTCACCCCCAAAAAAGAGAACAAGAAGTAGTACTGACTGCCAGGGACTGAATCAGTATGGATATAAGTGAGATGTTGGTACTAGAGTTCAGAATAATGATTATAAAGATACTAGCTGGGCTTGAAAAAAGCACAGAAGACCCTAGAGAATCCCTTTTTTGGAGAAAAAAAAAAAGAACTAAAATCGAATCAAGTCAAAATTTAAAAGGTTATTAATGAGATGCAATAAAAAAAAATGGAGGCTGTAACTGCTAGATAAATGAGGCAGAAGAGAGAATTAGTGATATAGAAGACCAAATGATGGAGGATAAAGAACCCGAGAAAAAGAGAGATAAACTACTACTGGATCACAAGAGAAAAATTCAAGAGGTAAGTGATACCATAAAGTGAAACAATATTAGAGTATTTGGGATCCCAGAAGAAGAGGAGAGAGAAAGGGGAGCAGAAGGCATATTGGAGCAAGTTATAGTAGAGAACTTCCCTAATCTGGGGAAGGAAACAGACATTCAAGACCCAGAGGCACAGAGAACCTTCCTCAAAATCAATAAAAATAGGCCAACACCTCAAAATATAATAGTGAAACTTGCAAATCTTGGAGAAAAGGAGAAAATCCTAAAAGCAGCTCAGGACAAGAGGTCCATAATCTCTAAAATTAAAAATATTAGACTGGCAGAAGACTCATCCACAGAGACCTAGAAGGCCAGAAAGGACCAGCATGATATATTTGGGGTGCTAAATGAGAAAAATATGCACCAATAATACTTTATCCAGCAAAGCTGTCATTCAAAATAGAGATAAAAAGCTTCCAGGATAAACAGAAACTGAAAGACTTTGTGATCACTAAACCAGCCCTGCAAGAAATATTAAAGGGATCCTATAAGTGAAGAGATAGCCTGAAAGTAACATAGACCAGAAAAGAACAGAGACAATATACACAAACAGTGACCTTACGGGTAACACAATGGCACTAAATTCATATCTTTCAATAGTTATCCTGAATGTAAATGGGCTAAATGCCCTATCAAAAGACACAGTGTAACAGACTGGATAAAAAAGCAAGACCCATCAATATCCTGTCTGCAAGAGACTCATTTGCCCTTTTTTTTTTTTTTTTTTTTTTTACTTTTAATTCAATTAGCCAACATGTAGTACATCATTAGTTTTAGATGTAGTGTTCAATAATTTATCAGTTAAGACTCATTTTGATCCAAAGACACCTCTAGATTGAAAGTGAGGGGGTGGAAAAGCATTTATCATACTAATGGGCAGCAAAAGAAAGCTGGAGTGGCAATCCTTATGTCAGGCAAATTAGATTTTAAACCAAAGACTAGAATAAGAGATGAGGAAGGACACTATATCATACTTGAAGGATCTATCCAACAAGAGGATCTAATAATTATAAATATTTATGCCCCTAACATGGGAATAGTCAATTATATAAACCAATTAATAAAATTAAAGAAACACATTGATAATAACACAGTAATAGTAGGGGACTTTAACACCACACTCACTGCAATGGACAGATCACCTAAGCAGAATATTAACAAGGAAACAAGGGCTTTGAATGACACACTGGACCAGATAGACTTCATAGATATATTCAGAGCATTCTGTCCTAAAGCAACAGAATACACATTCTTCCCAAGCGCACATGGAATATTCTCCAGAATAGATCACATACTAGGTCACAAATCAGGTCTCAACTGGTCCCAAAAGACTGGGATCATTTCCTGCATATTTTCTGATCACAATACTTTCAAACTTGAACTCAATCACAGAGGAAATTTGGAAAGAACTCAAATACATGAGTTAAAAAGCATCCTACTAAAGAATGAATGGGTCAAATAGGAAATTAAAGAAGAATTTTAAAAATTCATGGAAACAAATGAAAATGAAAACACAACTGTTCAAAACTTTTGTGATGCAGCAAAGGTGATCCTAAGGGGGAAGTATATAGAACATAAGACTTTCTCAAGAAATAAGGAAGGTCTCAAGTGTATAATCTGACCTTATAACTAAAGGACCTGGAAAAAGAATAGCAAATAAACCCTAAACCCAGCAGGAGAAGAGAAGTAATAAAGATTAGAGCAGAAATCAGTGAAATAGAAACAAAAAGAATAGTAGACCAGATCAATGAAACTAGGAGCTGGTTCTTTTAGAGAATTAAGAAGGTTGATAAACTCCTAGGCCAGACACATCAAAAAGAAAAGAGAAAGGACCCATATAAATAAAATCATCAATGAAAAAGGAGCTATCACAAGCAACATCAAAGAAATACAATTATAAGAACATATTATTTTTAAAGATTTAATTAATTAATTTATTTGACACAGAGATCACAAGTAGGCGGAGAGGCAGGCAGAGAGAGAGAGAGGAGAAGGAAGCAGGCTCCCTGCTGAGCAGAGAGCCCGACACGGGGCTCGATCTCAGGACCCTGAGATCATGACCAGAGCGGAAGGCAGAGGCTTTAGCCTACTGAGCCACCCAGGTGCCCCCAATTATAAGAACATATTATGAGCAACTATATGCCAACAAATGAGGCAATCTGGAAAAAACAGATACAATCCCAGAGACATATAAACTACCAAAACTGAAACAGGAAGAAAGAGAAAACCTGAACAGACCCATAAGCAAGGAAATTCTAGCAGTAATCAAAAATCTCCCAAAAAACAAAAGTCCAGGGCTAGATGGCTTCCCAGGGGAATTCTACCAAACATTTAAAGATAAATTAATACCTATTCTTCTGAAACTGTTACAAAAAAATAGAAATGGAAGGAAAACTTCCAAACTCTTTCTATGAGCCAGACAAAGACCCCACCAAAAAGGAGAATTACAGACCAATATCCCTGATGAATATAGATGCAAAGATTCTTACCAAGATACCAGCCAATAGGATCCAAAAGTACATTAAAAGGATTATTCACCAGGCTGAAGTGGGGCTTATTCCTTGGCTGCAAGGGTCATTCAACATCCACAAATCAATCAATGTGATATACTACATTGATATAAGAAAGGACAAGAACCACACGATCTTCTCAATAGATGAAGAAGAAGCTTTTAACAAAGTACAGCATCCTGTCTTTTTTTAAAATTTTATATTATTTACTTATTTGAGAGAGAGTGAGAGCTAGAGAGAGACAGCACACACACAGAGAGAGAGGGAGAGAGATAAGTAGGCTCTCCACTGAGTAGGGAGCTCAATGTAGGACTTGATCCCAGGCCCCTGGGATCATGACCTGAGCTGAAAGCAGACGCTTAACCAACTGAACCACCCAGGTGTCCCTACAGCATCCTTTCTTGATTAAAACTGTACACAGTGTAGAGACAGAGGGAACATACCTCAATATCATAAAAGCCATATACGAAAAGCCCACAAAGAATATCATTCTCAATGCGGAAAAACTGAGAGCTTTTCTCCTAAGGTCAGGAACACGACAGGGATGTCCAATGTCATCACCATTGTTCAACATAGCACTAGAAGTACCAGCCTTAGTAATCAGACAACAAAAAGAAGTAAAAGACATCCAAATCGGGAAAGAAGTCAAACTCTCTCTCTTCACAGATGACATGATACTCCATGTGGAAAACCCAAAAGACTCCATCCCAAAACTGCTAGAACCATACAGGAATTCAACTAAGTGGCAGGATATAAAATAAATGCACAGAAATCAGCTGCATTTCTATACACTAATAATGAGACCGAAGAAAGAGAAAGTAAGGAATTGATCCCAATTACAATCGCACCACAAACCGTAAGATACTTAGGAATAAATCTAACCAAAGAGGCAAAGGGTCTATACTCAAACAACTATAGAACACTCATGGAAGAAATTGAAGAAGACACAAAGAAATGGAAAAATGTTACATGCTCATGGATTGGAAGAACAAGTATTGTTAAAATGTCTATACTACCTAGAGCAATCTGTACATTCAATGCAATCCCTATGAAAATAACATCATCTTTTTTTTTTCCACAGTAATGGAACAAATAATCCTAAAGTTTGTATGGAACCAGAAAAGACCCCTAATAGCCAAAGTAATGTTGAAAAAGAAAAGCAAAGTTGGTGGCATCACAATTCCGGACTTCAAGCTCTATTACAAATCTGTAATCATCAAGACAGTACGGTACTGGCACAAAAACAGACACACAGATCAATGGAACAGAATAGAGAACCCAGAAATGGACCCTCAACCAACTAATCTTCAGCAAAGCAGGAAAGAGTATTCTATAAAACAAGACAGTCCCTTCAACAAATGGCATTGGGAAAATTGGACAGATAGTGTTGAAAGGCAGGAAAGATATTATCAGTTTCACAGATACTTCTGGGCAATATACAGCCTGACCTAGGCTGGAACGCTGGACCTACTCTGTACTTCCAATGTCCCCAGAGGGGAGTGCTTTATCCTCCCAGCCTCAGGTTCATCGGCAAATGAAGACTGGAGATGACAACAAACTTGAGATCATTGTGACTGATACTTTTGGTTGCTTATCAGCCATAGTTTTACCAACATCATTTAATATGATCCTCACTATAGTCTATGAGGCATGAATTATTATTATTCCCAATTTAAAGATGAAGTGATTGGAAGAAAAAAAGGTTAAGAAATTTCCTCCCGTAGATCCATTATATCTCAATTTAAGAAAAAACAAAAACAAAACCAAAAAAACCACACTAAGAAACTTCCCCAAGATCATCCTACAACTATGATGGAAGAGAACTGAACCCAGGTCTTCCTGCTCAGTCACCCAAGTTCTTAACAGCTAAGTTATACACACATACACAAACATGTAGACGACTCCACATATATATAAACACAAAACCCATACACAAATAAATACGCACAGATACGCACACATTTATACTCATGTGTAGACATGTGTGTATATAGATAAATTTATACATACAGGCATACACAAATTCATCACATAGAAGTATAGACACAAACTCATACACACATCTCTATATGGACATACATACTCCAACACACAGGTACAGACGCACATATGTAAACCCATAATACAGAGATACATACTCAGGCACACATATATGTAGACACCCACACACACGATATACAAACACACCCACACAAAATGCTGCCTAGGTTTTCCAGCACTGCTGGAGAGATTCATTAACTATTGTTTTTGTTTTTTAAAATATTTTATATATTTAATTGAAAGAGAGAGAGATCACAAGTAGTCAGAGAGGCAGGCAGAGAGAGAGAGAGAGGGAGAAGCAGGCTCCCGGCTGAGCAGAGAGTCCGATGCTGGGCTCAATCCCAGGACCCTGAAATCATGACCAGAGCCAAAGGCAGAGGCTCAACCCACTGAGCCACCCTGGTACCCCTTCATTAACGATTGTTAAAAACTTCCTGTCCCTGCTCCTCCCAGCATCCATCCCATACAGTTGTCTGTGTGAGAAGCAACTTGACTTCAAACAGATGTATTTCCCTTGGAGCACCTGGCCCCATGACTTTCATCCAGAGGCTCCTAGATGTAGTCCTCATTCGCCCTTTCCGCCCATGCTTCCTAGCATGGCCTGCCTGTCCGTCTGTACCAGCAGACATGCGAGTGTCTGGTTTCACCTCACTTCCTGCTCCTCTGGAGGGAAAGGCCCAGACCGACGTCTGGCCTCACAGAGTGAGCCAGGTGGAAGCTAACTTGTCAATATTTGTCATCAGATCTCTCTAAATTTGGAAAAATCCATCAAGCCTGTTTGGTGTGACACAACCAGGTGAACAAAAAAATCCAGTTTTACTTAGAGTGACATATAGTGGACGGAGTCTGGAATGTAACCAGTGTTTAATGAATGGTAGCAACCGCTATTATAAAAAAGTAAGACTCACTATTATTACTTAAAAAGAATCAAGTTTTCTTGGGTACCTGGGTGGATCAGTGGGTTAAGCCTCTGCCTTTGGCTCCGGTCATGATCTCAGGGTCTTGGGATCGAGCCCTGCATTGGGCTCTCTGCTCAGCAAGGAGCCTGCTTCCCCCTCTCTCTGCCTGCCTCTCTGCCTGTTTGTGATCTCTCTCCGTCAAAATAAATAAATAAAATCTTTAGCAACAACAATAAAAAAGAATCAAGTTTTTCTAAATTTGGCTTTTGATATCTTAATTCTGGGGCTTTTTTAGTGTCTAAATATGAAGCTCTCCAGTAAGTTTAGGTTCGGTTACAAGAACATTCTCTCAAATTGGATTTTAAGAGGCCAGGGACTCTGGAGAATGATGAAACAGTTAATAAGTTCCAATGTTCAGCATTTTCTGTTGATGTAAGTAAGTGAGATAGGTACAAGAAGTGGGATACAGAACCCACTGAACCTCTCAAATAGGTGAGACCCACGTGTATTTATTACTAGGGGAAAAGTGAACAGGACTCCCTTTCCCCTACTCAAACCCACATTCCATGATTTAGTTCTGCCACATTCCTTTAAACACCACTCAGATCCTCCAAGCACAAAAAAGTTCACTTTTTAAAAGTCTAAGACATTGTAGGTTCACCTGTAACTTTCCAATAAACGGGAGAAAAGGAAAAGAGAAACAGAATAAAGATTTAGAAGGTTGAGATTTTATGTCCAACTAGAGAAATTTGTTTTTTGGTGTCTTGGTAGAAAGCCCCCCAGTGATTTCAAATCCAAGGGCCATCAGTGTTGGCTCTCAAACTGAATCCCAAGGCAGCGGGGCTTCCAAGTCACTAAATTTTGCTCACCCATCAGAAAGGAGATGCAGGGGGAGGCCGTAATGGGATACCAGACTAGAAGAAGTGCTAAACACAGAAGAGACAAGAACAACTTCACAAATCTTCATCCCATGAAGAGTAGAAAGCAGGTAGAGGGAAACAGGTGGGAAGGACAGAGACTTGGCAGCTGCCTCGAGGCAGCTATGAGATCTATGATTTAAATATATATTTCCACAGAGAACAGTATCACATCTGGAGCCCACCATTAAATTTCTCCCAACACTAAACAGATGCTTACCTTTTAGATGCTAAACAGTGTATGCTTAAATATATTCTAACCTAACATTTTCTAAATACAACAAATGTAACTCTTTTTTTTTTAAACAATGGCCAAAATTGTTCTAATAGGATATTAGCACCAGAAAGGACCAAAGAAATGAGCTCTCGCCATCCTCATTTTTAGGAAGGAAGAAACTGAGTCCCAGACAGTTAAGTGACTTTCTGATTCTACACAAATAGACTGTGACCGACCTGGAAGGAGGACCTCAATGGTGATTTTCACTTTAAATATTTGAAGCTCATAAAAAACATACACATCCCACGGACTAACAGGAGCTGTTAAGAAAGCGTAAGCGCTAACCCAAAGCATTTCCCGGGGATCCCTGTGGGACATGAGCTTGGGCCACACTGATGCCGCCATTTCAGCAGGGCCAGGAAAGGGTTTGCTGCAGAAATCGCTGGCCTCTCCCAGGAACGGGGTTGCCACCGTGGACATCCTGGCAGGGAGTCAGAGCAGCAGAGAGAAAGGCAGAGACACCATAAGGTAACAAAGGACACCACGCCAATGAGATGCACCTGGCATCCTCCAGAGACAACCTGGTGAATAGAGGAGAACCTGGAAGGATTCTGGAATTCCTGAGATTCTGCCAGAGAGAAGAGTCAGGGAAATACTATTTTCTGACAATTTTTAGTCCATTGTTTAACTCCCAGGCAGGACGGCTGAGACCAGCAGCTCATACAACCATCATAGCAAACACATAGCAATAGTCTTGACCATGAGCCTGACACCGGGCAAGGCAGTCCGCACACATACTTCAGAGCTTCCACAGCCTCACCCACTAAGCCTTCATCTACCCACTGCGTCAGAGAACCCTGCAGAAGTTCCAAGACCCGTGGCAGAGTTAAAGTTTTATTCCGGGTCTACTAATGTGGGAACTACTCCGGGAGAGTCACTGGCTCCGTCGTGACCCATCTTCCCAAATCACTATCTAAAGGCGTCATCCTGAAGAGCACAGTTCAAACTCTACAGGCATTTTCCTTCCTCCTTGTTTTCAGAACATCATTTGGATACAATGGACAGAGGAGAAGTTTATTTCCAGAAAATTAGGTCCCAAGTAACTCTTTATGCCCTCATTTCTAACCCATGCTTTTCTCTGAACATTTCAACATTTCTGAAATCGGGATGTGAAACGGATTCGTAGACTCGATGTGATCGTGTTTTCTCCCTTGAAAAGCTGTTATTAATTTGGTGCGGTAACTATACAGCATCTGGGTCTCCAAGAATGATCTTACTTATTTTTAGGGGATCAATGCCTTTGAAAACCTCAGATGAACCATTTTAAGAGGTGTGGTCCTAAAAAGTAATTTTTAAATGCTTACCCGACATGTTTCTGGCCTGAACCATTCCTTTTCTATATAGGCTTTCTATCCATAATGCAAGGAAATGAGGGTACAGCAAAAGGTGGGGAAAAATCTGAAGTCTTTATTTCCTAGACTCAGTCACTAAGGATCGGCTTAGGCCTATCTGCAGCAGATCCAAAATTCCTTGAATGGTCCAGTGGCAGCAGAATGTCATTGCTTTTAATAAAGGGGCGATCAGAAGGCATCCAATAAGAGGGGTGAGGCATGCTTTGTTATGGTATTCAGTTTAAGATTAGCAGATAATCTCATTTTCGCTAGGGAAACATCAAAGTTCAACGTAAATATTTGGTTCATTTCATAGTTCTACAAAATTAAGCTCTCTTACATAATTCCATCTATAAAGTGGAATTAATAAGACCAACAGCAGATAGCTACTATAAAGATTGTTGCCTGTTAATAAAAATTATTCCAAACTTCTTTGTGAAATAAAATGAAAAGTAAAAAGATTGTGGCATGTAATAGATGTTCAGTAAATGTTAGTTACCTTCCCTGAGTAATATTTTATGCTTCTTCCTATCATAAAGAGGAGAATCTCACCATTCTAAATAATACAATATGAAAATAATTTGCAACCACCAATGGTGAGACACCCCAAAATACCAAAGTGTTTCATCTGCTTCAAAAACTGTGAAGTGAAAATCAGTAGTGAATTAAAACAAAAGGTACACAGCTTCAAAGAAAAGGCTGACTTGAATGGGGGAAAAAAATGAATATAACCCTAAGTCCAGCATGAGACGATGAGTCAGAAAATTGGACTCCACTACCGTGTGATTCTTACTGTACCAGTCAATGGCTGCCTTGTGTAGGGAAGGGTGAGATTTCTCCAAATTAATAGAATGATCCTTTCATGCCTTCAGGAATTGTGTGTAACTTTTCAAGAAACAAGGCTCACCAAGGGAAATTAAAAGAGGAAAATAAGTAAATAGGCTAATTGCGGTGGTTACATTTTAGTTTTTTTTCTTTCTTTTTGGGCTCCTAATAATTTTGCCTGATTAGACCATGCAGTTGTCAATTACAGAAAAGAGAATCTGCATATTGGTTGTGGAGAAAGTGTTGCCAATGTGTGATCTCTTTACTTATTCCTGCCACTGAAATCATACAGAAAGCTACTGAACACCTATCTTTGCAACAAGTAATGCAAATACAGATCTATTTAAAATATAAATGATTCTGTCGTATACTCTCTTCCGATCATGTTTATCCTCAAAGGGAACCTCAAAATTCTATCATGCTAGCTACGAACCATTAGGACCCGAGATCCATTTTCCACTTTGCTCAGCTTGGTCCTAGGGAGTTGGATGGGAGGGTCTACCTCTGTGAATTGCATCATTCAGGCTACCTGACCCTCTCACTCCGGTTGGCTTTGGCCATTAGGAGGAAAGCAGAAGAGGAAAGAGAGGGAGGTGGGGATATTTTCTCCAGGCTTCCTCCCCACTTTAGTGTCTGTCACAGGCCACATCTGTCTCCTGAACAATTCTTGTTAGATGGTCTCCCTCCCCCTATTTCAGCCCACAGTGGGCTCTGTTAAAAGTTTCCTCCCCTTACCATTTCAGCATAAGGGTGGTGATGGCTTCCTGCTATTCTGGTCCTAGTGACTCAACATTCCTTGTTGCTTCTGTGAAATTTCCTACCTGACATTTTCTGAAACTCACAGCTGAACATGCCTCCTGTTTCCTGTGATGGTCCTGATTGATACGTCCACAAAGAAGCTCATGGATACTAAAATTTGCTCTTTACTTCCAATAATTCAGGTAAAGCAAAATCCTATATTTTAGCATATGTTGGTTTTTTTTTTTTAATTCATTTAGTTGACCAAGCCACACTAGACAGAGAAGCAGAAAGACTGAAGGATCATACAGTATGGGGAAATTGTCTACATATTTTAAAATATCAGTGAATCTTATTGCATTATGTTTCTCTGTGTGTGGTACTGTTTCAGATAAACAGGGTGTTGTATATGGTAATTTAAGTTATTTCCAAAGATCATGATCTGGCAGCTTGGTTATTCAGTGTGCTCCATCAAGGCTGACAACACGACACATTTACAGGCAGGTGTTGGAAAAACAGCTGATATTCAAACTCTAGGTGTCACAGGTAGTTATAGTGATCATTTTGTAATCTGTTCAGAACCCTCACAATGATTTTGTCCTTTACCTGCATAGGGAGCAGCAGTTAAGACCTTAACTCATTAAAATACCCTGAGTAGATATGAATAAATTACACATTTCGGTTTAGAACACTTAAAAATTTCATTAAAATAAGTTTCAATATATATCTTGGAAATGAAACTTAACCCATATAAGTCACTATCCCTATCAGAAATTAATTAAGGAGAATAATTTCATGCAACTTTGAGGAAATAGCAATGATCAGGAAGAAGCAGGGAAGGATAGAAATTAATTACATGACCATGGGCCTTATAATTGGAAAAAGATCATCCCAGACAAAGTGTCCTGGCAACACAGGTTTAGAACAGACACAGTATTCTATTCCTGTCCCTTCCTGCTTCTGGTTCCTCATGACATCCACAGAAATTTCCATATGATATAAAAGCAACAACAACAACAACAACAAAAAAAAAAGCTTCAAAGGATGAGGGAGAAAAAGAGAGAGAGAAAGAAAGGGAGGGAGAAGAGAGAAAATGGAGGGAGAGAGAGACACGGAATTTTAATTCTGGAGAGGACTTAGAGCTTGTTCATTGCTTATCATCTGTTAATGCCCTTAATGTAATGAAATAAATCTCTGAAATAAATTTCCATGTGACATGAAAATGAGAACAAAGGTGAAAAGAAAAACAGCTACAATTATCACAATAACCCCCCCCCTCCCCATATTCTAAACGCAAGCCTATTAGAAATACCGTAAGAAAATACCCACCCTCAACCGGACAAGAGTAAAATGCAGTTCCCACAGAGGAGCACTAAAATTACACACTTTGAAACAATATTCAGCTTTACAGACAATGACCGAAACACACATTTAAGTGAATATAAAGTACCATCTCCTACTTACTGACCTAGGAAACACAAATGAAAATAACCTAATGTTGGCAGGAGTGACAAGGATTCATACAAAGTCCCATAAATGAGGGCAATGAACTTGGAAACCACACAACCACACACAGTCAGCTGACAACAGTCAGCAAGAGTCAAAACACTGATCCCAGCCTGGGACCTAATAATTCCAACTTCAGAATCAGGACCCACAGATGCAACCTGAAAGGAAAACAAAGTCATAGGGGCAAATTGTTATGTCCGTTTTTTTAATACGCCTTCAATAATGTGGAAATAGCCTTTTCCCAGGTATAAGTGAGTAAGCGAAAAATGATATGGCAATAAGACAAAATAAAATACTTTGAAATTTGAAATACACAAATTCCACACATCTTGGTTAAGTATCTCTAAAGCAATCTTCAGTGAAAAAAGGAGACATAAAATAGTAGATCCATTCACTTATTCAATAAGTATCTGTTAAATGCTTACTGCTTGCTCACATCCCTGAGATTTAAGTACTCATCCCATGTTCATTTGTCATGAACATCTCCAAGTTAAGTACACCAGCCAAGGTCACAAAGGTTTTAGTGGTGAGCAAATGTCAGGCGTCTGTTACTGATACTAAGCCTTTAGCAGCAAAATATTGTCTCTCCACTAGAATTAAAGTGATAGGTTCCTATTTCCATAGGCTTTGTGATAAGTTGGAAAAAAAAAACAATTTAGCCAAATAAAATCTTGAGACTTGCAAAGTAGAATTCATTAACAAATATGATGGTTTTATTTTCTGAAGAACAACGAAGGGTGGGAAAGTCATTAAAAGATGCACTTCTAGACACCCAACTATTTAGGACTTCTCAGCTCAATAAAAAATGTATTACTCTGTAGACAAGAAAATGTATTTTTAATCTGAGTGATGAGTATTTAAATACTTGCACTATACAGCACTTAGAGGGATGTAGGCACACTATGTTCCCATAAATAATTAAATGAGAACTATAGCTAAAGACATAAAAAAAAGGGATCATAATTTCCTCTACCCATGGAGGAGAATTCAAAGCTGTCTTTATGGTGTCAACTCATTACACAGTGTACTCTTATAAATGCTAACGATTCTAGGAAACCATTAAAATATTCAGCAACCCATATCAGATTTCCTTCCTTGTCAAACCCTCCAGCTTCTCCCACCCATAAAAAACCGTACTAGAAAAAAAAAAAAAAAAACCCGTACTAGACTGTCTCTTGTAAAAGACTAGTAAGAATGGTGTTTAGTTTATAGTAAGATTGTTATTTACCTCTTATTCAAGGTGATCATGACAACATATGCGGCAAGTAATGTAATAAATATTTTTTGATCATGTGGTTGTAAAACATACAAAGATAAGGAG
Organism: Lontra canadensis; assembly: GCF_010015895.1. Taxonomy (NCBI): domain Eukaryota; kingdom Metazoa; phylum Chordata; class Mammalia; order Carnivora; family Mustelidae; genus Lontra; species Lontra canadensis. The sequence goes on from NW_022631051.1 coordinate 2,247,872, forward strand.
CGGGCGCCTGGGTGGCTCAGTGAGTTAAAGCCTCTGCCTTCGGCTCAGGTCGTGATCCCGGGGTCCTGGGGTCGCGAGCCCCGCATGGGCTCTCTGCTCAGCAGGGAGCCTGCTTCCTCCTCTCTCTCTCTCTGCCTCTCTGCCTACTTGTGATCTCTGTCTGTCAAATAAATAAATAAAATCTTTAAAAAAAAAAAAAGATAAGATAAGGAGCTCCATTAGGCACATTTAATAATGACTAGATGACTCTTCAGCTCTGTGGAGTCTCGTCCGAAGTTGTTATAAAAAGAAAATGCATTTGAACAACAGCAACAAAAACTTTCTAGAGTTTGTATATTCCCCAATTTTCTCTGAGTTTTAATTACCAATTTCCTGAATCCTAATTTTCTTAGAAGATTTTGTTTATTTATTTATTTGACAGAGAGAAAGAGAGATCACAGGAAGAGAGGCAGGCAGAGAGAGATGGTGGGGGGAGGGGGGGAAGCAGGCTCCCTGCCTAGCAGAGAGCCCGATGTGGGGCTCAACCCCAGAACCCTGAGATCATGACCTGGGCCGAAGGCAGAGGCTTCACTGAGCCACTCAGGAGCCCCCCGAATCCTAAATTTTGCCATTTAAAAAAAAAAAATTAATTAATTAACTAGAGAGAGAGAGAGAGAGAGAGCGAGAGCAAGAGCAACAGAGAGCACAAGCTGGGGACAGGGGCAGAGGAAGAGAGAGAAGCAGACTCCCCACTGAGCAGGGAGCCCTATAAGGGGCCTGATCCCAGGACACTGAGATCATGACCTGAGCCGAAGGCAGACACTTAGCTACCCAGGGGCCCCTCTTCCAATGTTTTGGAAAAAAAGTTTTTGCAAAATAGGTATATCTCTCCTCAAGTCTATGTACACTTTGCTTGGTTTGAGGGTTTTGGCGGGGGAGGGAGGCTGCTGCTGTTCTAAATGAGGATTCCTGCCAGGAGAGTGACTCTCTGATGCTTCAAGGACATTAATCAGATTCACAGCTGGTGGCACAGTGATCTGGATTAAAAACACTGAGACCCTTTGATTATTTCAACTTATTTTTGCTAGAATTTTTTCTTCCATCACTGGTCACTTAAGTAAAATGTGTTTTGTCTTCCTCAGGGTAGGCATCAATTTGAATTAAAAGGAGCAACTTGCAAGACCCATTTATTTTCCTCTGTGGAGCAAGGAGTTGGGGAGGAGTAGGAGAAAGAAGGCAAGGAAGTACAGAGGAGGAGGAGGGCTAATGCAAGCTGCTCCATTCTTTTGAAGCTGCCTCTCAACACTACCCCTCCCATTCTCATTCCCACTCTTCTTAGGCTTACAGAGCTTGGACCAGGAGACCAGGGCAGGCAGCCCTGATGGAGGGAGAGCAGTTCCCAAGGACATTGTTTGAGGTCCCAATGTATCTCTCTGACTCTATAGAGTCATGCAGAGCTCAGGATGTAGCAAGGGCCCACTCCTTCCCCCCATCCCCCGCCATAAAACCCACAGCTGGGCCACCTCATGTCTATTGGAATGGCTAAATCAAAAGTATTCACCACAACAAGACTGACAAAGATGAGGAACAACAGAACGCTCATGAATTGCTGGTGGGTGCAAAATGATGGAGCCTCTCTGGAAGCTTAACAACTTCTTATGAAGTTTTTACCATACGACCCAGCAATCTTACACTCCTGTGCATTTACCCAAAGAAGTGAAAATTTATGTTCACACACCCAAAAAATCACACACGAATGTTTATAATCACCAAAAGCTAGAAACGATTTAAATATCCTTCCAGCGGGAAATGGATAAACACTGTGGTTTATATATAAATTGAAATTTTATTGTATGAATTGTATCCACGCAACGAAATAATACTCAGCAATAAAAAACAACATCTAACACCATGCACAACTTGGATGAATTTCAAAGACATGCCGCGTGAAAGAAGCCACGATCATATGGTTACGTATGATATCATACAAATGACTCCGTTTATATGATATTCTAGAAAACATGAAAATAGAGTGATGGAGAAAAGATCAGAGGTTGCCAGGGCAATGGGTAAAGGAGAAATGTGACTACAAAGGGACAGCACAAGGGAGATTTTTATAGTGGTGGCATCATCCCAAATCCTGATTGTGGTATTGGTTACATGAATCTACACATACTCAAAGGGTACACATGAAAATTCAAATTTATTGTGTATATATATATATATATGTATATAAATATTTACTTATTTATTTAAAAATAAAATAAATAAAAGAAGCTTTAAAGACAGACAGAGAGGGAGAGAGAGAAAAAAAACCCATGGCTGGAATCAATAAAAAATCAAAAACGAAAACACTATGCATCCATCCTTTTCCTGCTCTTTTCCATTCCATAAACATTCATAGAATCTCTACAGTCTAATACCTTACTTTTCAGGTTTAGGAGGGGGAAATATCATTTGCTAGGTTGAGGGTGGGTAGAGGGAAGAAACATTAGGAAAATAAAATTTCCAACAGCACTACAATGATGGCTAAAATTTGGGGTACGTCTTTTTTTTTTTTTAATAAAACTTGTGCGGGAACTCACCTTTATTCTGACCCCTGAGTAGAGGGTGAAAAAAGAAATGTCAGGAGTGAAAGAAAAGTGAAATCAACAAAAACTTATTTTATTTTATTTTATTTATTTTATTTTATTTTCAGGAAAGGGCGATCATCACAGGATAGATGTGGGATGTGATCCTTTTATAGCCATACTCTTCCCAGAAAAGAAAAATAGTTGTCAAGTAACGCCAGGCCAACTGCTGTCTGAAGGGCACTCTGGATTTCTTTCCTATGAAAGGACACTAAGTTAAGCACGCTCTGGACTTGGACGAAAGTGCTTTTGACAACAGTGAATTCTCTTAGTGTGTCTCATCTTTGAAAAACAGGAAAAAACAATGAGCTAATCAACAATTATGATATATAACTCACCTAAAAACATATGCCACAAAAAAACAATTAGAAAAATTACCCCAAGCCTTAAAACAGAAGTTAAACTGCTAATTGGCCTTTGTAGAAATGAATGGCCCTTAAGTGGGGATCCTGGCTGGGCTGGGGAGGGATGCCTCCAGGAGTTCCTCCCACAATCCTGCAGTACACACTCAGGAATGTGTGGGGGCAGGAGATGGTGTCACACAGCCTGCTTGTTACCTGTGAGTGGCAAACAAATAACTGGGCTCCTTAGACCAGAGGCAGAGGGGCCAAGCAGAGGAATGAGAAGGCAGGAGCACGGACAGAATTCAGAGTGGCCATTGAAGCCACCTCCCTCTGGGAGACCCTCATGCCACCCAGACATCATCAACCACAGCTGCAAATCACCAGGGGGAACTTTGGGGGCTTGGAAAGTCATGTCTCTGGAAAGATCTATATCCATATCTTCTAGCTGTGTCTGTTGACGTCTTTTCATCAATCATGTCTCTGCCAAACGTCACAACCATGAAGATGTCATGAAGACCAGGGTGCCTCAATTCTAATGGCACTTGAGAATCACCTGGAAGCCTTCGGAAACCAACATTAAGGCCCATTCTCCGGAGATACGGACTTAGTTGAGGGGGTCCAGCAGCAATATCCTAACTCTCCCGGTGACTATAATGATAGGAACCACTGACAACACCACAGACCTTTCACTGTTTAGCTGACATTTCAGCATTGTATAGATATGGCTTTAAGGCATAATTTGCCCCCACTACATTTTAAACATCTGTTACCCACGGTTCCTAGTTGGTGCTGATTCTTCCCTAGGGACGACCTTTTGATTACTTTTTAATGCACACAAAGGAAGATCGCTGGACTTGCTGTGTGCATTTTCTCTGACCTAGTACTATCAAACAGAGAGGAAAACATTTTCTCTTAAGGCCTCACTCATACGGTCATAAAATGTACAAAAAGATATAATTTTTATTTTTCATAAAAGCTCATTTCATAGGTGATTTTTAACACGGGCTATTTCACTGTTGATTACATCATCCTGAACACTGATCATGGATTGTGTATCTTCTACCTTCAGGCTAGGCCACAGCTCTATTCCTTCACTCAACTTTTTAGAAGGTAGCCTCAAAAACCAGCTTGTGAATTGCTGGTGGCCCTCATGATGAACAGAAGCAGCCTCTGTTGGTAGTGATGTCCTGATACAGTCTAGCAACGAATATGAAGAAAAGATTCTATTGGGTCAGAAAACGCTTTCACATGGCCTTCTTTCTTCTAAATTAAACAACCAAGAAAAAATGTCAGGCTACAAGGAGTAAAGACAGAACTATTGTAATTATAATTGGAAAGGTCTAGAAAATTACCTCTTTTATAAGAATTAATTAGAATCTTGTTGAAACACTAAAATACAATGTCTTATGATCACCTACTAAGTCTACAGAACTAATCAATTCACACCAGGCCCATTGAGAGCAAGCAACCTCATTACTAGCTCTCTAAAATGACCCATCCTTTGCTTCTTTAGAAGTTTAAGAAAAAATACAGCTTGAACACTAGGAAATATCTTGTGGGCAAAAAGTTATAACCTGCTCTGTAAGAACAGCCTAATTGTTTAAGATTCAATACCCTTAGTTGGAAGAAATTTTTCATTTCTGAGAGAATCCTCAGAGATAAAGCAAAACACCTGAGAACTCTGCATGTGAGCATAAGTGTGGGAGAAAGGGATCCACCTTTCCTCCTTCTAAAGACTTCTGTGTGGCTCTTGAGGAAAGCCTGGAGGACACAGGTTCCTCATGGGAAGCTCCTCCATCACTTGGGCCTCCTGAACAGTCTTTCACCTCTAGCTTTCCTCACATCACCCTCTTAGCTTGCAAACGCTCCTCCAGCTATCCCCAAAGACCAATCTCTTTGAAGAATTTTCCTCAAAGTATTTTCTGGCAAAAGAAATCTTCTGGCTCATTTGGTACTTCTTCTGTCCACTTTCACAAATAATTGTGTGAAAGGTCACAGAAAGTAGGCCATATCCCACCCTGGGACCAAACCCAGCACCTTCCCCGACAATGAGTGTGTGAACAAATGGCAACTGGAAAAAATTTATAGGATGCTTCAGAAGCCCTAGAAATGTGCTTACTTTCTTTTAACAATCTACCAACAAATCTCTTCATTCTTCTTAACCAAGTCCATGAGGACCATTACAGAATCTAAGAACCTCTTGAAATTGTATATAAATTTAAAATATGTTTTCCCCCTCCACCCCACCCCACAACTACACAGACCCTGGAGAATCTTTACAGCTCTTTTTAAGTCTTTTGAGGTAACTGTAATGTAAAAGTCAATTTGAAAATGTCACTGCTCTAAATATATTTTTGTATAAACAATAAGGTATGAGAGCTTCCTGAAATGGTTAAACAGTGAAATGAGCCACCTAAGGCAGTCTCTATCCTCTAGATATTTACAAAAGAACAGCTCTCTGTTCTGATTGCTCTAGACAACAACTTACCTGAGAGTCAGAATGAACCACATGACTCTGAGAATATGAAAGCATTGAAACCAGAAAGTTATCAGAGATCATCTAGTCCAGTGGCTCTCAGACTGCAGAACACACAGAATCACACAGAGGGCACATCAGGACACTGACTGCTGGGTCCCACTCCTCCTGTGTGTTTATGCTTCTGTAGGTCTGGGACAGGGGCCCAGGAACATATTCCTAAGCGATTTCAGGTGAAGTTGATGCTGCTGGTCCACAGACCACACTTTGAGAACCACTGCCCTGATATTACTTCCTCATGTTATAAATGAGTAGACCGAGACTTCTGGAAGGTAGGTGTGAGTCAGAGCCCTGGGTTCTAACTGCACTCTGATCAGCAGGGTCCTCTTAGGTGGGTCCCATTTGAGTCTCCAAAACTTGTAGATGACTACCACAGACACAAAAATGTCTCAGCTGGTGACATTCAAATTAGAAGGCAATGCTAGTTTTACCTGATACCTGATATGAAGAGAAAGGAATCTCTCATTTTGCTCATCCCAAGCAGAGAGTTGAGAAAGAGGTTTTATTCCCCCCCCCTTCATCTAAATGATAAATCTCCTGTGACAGTTTTATTGTTGTGGCTAAAATGTTCTTTTGAAACAAAAACATTATGTCATCCTTCTGACAATGCAATAAAAAGATTCTTTTCATGGGGTCATGTCCATAGTGTTCTAATAAAGACATATTTTTTCCATAAACATGTTGAATAAGTTTTTAAAAGTTATTTTGAAAGAGTGTATTTTTCAGCATTTTGGAATCTCTCTCCCGGCTAACTCTACAACTAAGCAAGACCCTAGATAAAAGCAGGGTCTACAAGATTTCGCCTCAACCAAAGCCCTTTATACTCTTACTTGCCCCATGGTAGACTACTCAGGGTCTCGCTTCAGTCTTCTGTCTCTTCCTGACCTCCCCTCCCATGGTATCAGACTCTCTCTAAGAACCTTTGGGTTTCCACACATCGATATTCCTGCTTCTCAGATCTCGGACCTATATTCTGGACCTGTCTCATAACCTCCTTTCTGACTCAGAACATAAAAATTCATCACCCTGTAGTATGACCTGGCTTCAGGACCCTCCCTTAGAAAGGGCCTCCATTTTCCTACTTCATCCTCACTAAAAGCCTTTTGTGTCACATGTCAGACTGACCCAACTGTGGCCAAAATATTCTAGAAAAAGTGAGCACAACCCAGGTTAGAGATGATATGTGCTTACTCAACATCATGATGCATTAAATTATTTAAAAGCATTTAGAAAGACTTCCTAGAATTTGTAGGGTTTTTAAACTTTTTTCAATTATCATGGAAATAATTTTCTACTTTTTAAATGAAAGATCACCATTAATTATATTTTAAAGTTTCAGGGGCACCTGGATGGCTCAGTGGGTTAAAGCCTCTGCCTTCAGCTCCGGTCATGATCCCAGGGTCCTGGGATCGAGCCCCACATCGGGCTCTCTGCTGGCCGGGGAGCCTGCTTCCTGCTCTCTCTCTGCCTGCCTTGCTGCCTACTTGTGATCTCTGTCTGTCAAATAAATAAATAAAATCTTTAAAAAAATGTTTAAAGTTTCATATTAAATATAAATATAGAATATAAAGCCCCATAGCAATTACATTTTTTTCCCATAATAACCACCATAATTGGTTATCTTATATAGTGTAGTCAAAACTGAGGAAGACTGTACAAACCCTGCAAATCCACTTAATTCTGGGTGGGAAGGACAGAATATGTGATGGACCCAAGCCATGCAAACTAGGATGGAGATGAATCCTGCCTTGTTAACAGTTTTACTCCTAGACACCATCAAGCCGGATGGGACTGCATTTTCTGACTCTGACCTTCACAGCACTCAAGACCATTGAACGGCAACATTTTATCATGTTGACATCATGAGCGTTTATTTGAGGACCTTCTCAGTGCCAGGTCCTGCACATGTATTCTTTCTAATTTTTGCAATAGTTCTGCCAAAGGTTTAGTAACTTCTCACACAGTGTGTGAAATGAAAGAGCTAATATTTGAAACTGGGTCTAGCAGTTCTCAAAGAGAGGTCCAGGAACCCATGATGTTCCTCAAACCTCTTTCATGGCTCACTAAAGTCAAAGAATTATCTGAAAAGGTGACTGAAATGTTCCTCCTTTTTCCAACAATATTTTGGTGTAAAGCTGGATTTTCTTTCCTTTTGTTTTTAAGATATTATTTACTTATTTGTCAGAGAAAGAGTGTGAGAGTGAGCACAAGCAGGGGGAACAGCAGAGGGAAAGGGAGAAGCAGGCTCCCCACTGAGTAAGGAGCCTGATGCAGGACTCGATCCCGGGACCCTGTGATCATGACCCAAGCTGAAGGCAGATGCTCAACTGACTAAGACACCCAGGCACCCCTAGAGCTGGATTTTTTTCCTGTATTTCAACCAGAACAACATATGGCCACAAACTGAAAGCAGACACAGAGGACAATCCAGATGTCTTCAATTCAGTCAGACATTAGGAAGATTTGAAAAAAAATATAAAGCAATGTTACTCTTCTCACTAAACTGTTTTGTCTTGGAAAACGTGGTTTGTTTTCTTTTTTCATAAAAAAAATGCCATTTATGTTAACATATGATGGGCTTACGAATATTATGGTAATATTATGGAAAATGGTAAATACCATAGGTATAGCTTACCTAAATAAAAGCTCTTTGTGGATCCTTAATAATTTTCAAGAGCACAAAGAACTGTAAACATCAAAAGCCCTTCTTAGGTAATGTAACTTTGATTCATTGTATCCCTTCCATTCCAGAAGGAAAGTTCTCATTGCCGGAGATGGGCAGATGGAAAGGAGAACTCTTTGCCTTTTTTTTTTTTTCTTTTTCTCCTTGCTTTTAGGAAGCAGAACTCTTATCGTACCAATTATTTATACCATATACGTGGGACTTAGCCAAATGTAGAAAACACACTTGTGTTCAGTCTCTTCCTTTGTTAAACTGAAATTTTCTTGAGAGCATCGATAGTACTAACTCCCTTGAAATTTAGCACAGATTGAGACTTGAATAAAAATAGTGATTAACTGGAAACAGAAAGAGGAGTTGGTATCATGAGGAAGAAGTCTTATGTAGGTGAGTAATATGATGTAGAGGGAAAAAAAAGCAAATATAATGGAGAGACAGACTTAGTTCAAATCCGGACACAGTGCTGATGAACTACTGGATTTCTCTGAGCCTCAGTTTCCTTATCGTAGAGTCCCTAATTCACAGGGTGTTAGGAGGAGTAAATGCATCCTTACATACAACAGCTTCAGGCAGCAGGAGCAGAAGAAATAACCACTCTAGATGGAACGATGATGGGTCAGTTCCAGAACACAGGCTGCACACCCAAAAATCCAAACGCCCGAGCGGACACTTTTCTCAAATGAATTTCTCAACTTTCTGTATCTCTTGGCTACCGATGTCATCATTAAGTTTACTCATTTTCCTGTACACAACAACTCAGTCTAGCATTTAGTCCTTTAGAGATACACATACATCTGTTCTTGAACGCATTGGCAATAGATACAAGCATCGGAAATACCCTCTTGATGAGAACAGAAATAAAGAAACCAAAAACCACCCTACAGTGATATTTTCAAAGTTGTAAAAAAAAAAAAATTACATTATCAACAGTAGTACAACTCCACTTAGTGGCTGCTGAGTAGAAAATCTGACTCTTCGAGTTGGATGCAATAGAAACATTTTGAGAAGTGTGACTAGATGATGTTATGAAAAGTAGTAAATAAAAATCTCGATCTAACATTTAAGCCCCTGCCTAGCAAAACAAAAAGGCAAAAACCAAAAAAAAAAATTGAAAAATGCAATTTCAGGCTGTAACTCTAGGTTTACGAACTGTGAAGGCAACCCAAACCATTTCATTTAAGATTCTTGTGTTGTTATACCACCATAAAATTGGATCTAAATCCATTTATCATTGGCCGAGAGAATGTTTACAATCTCAAACTGTATTTACACGCATATGTAATGTAATTTTGCCTTTAAAAAATAGGTACAAAGTAAGAACTTGTGGAAGATGACAGAATGAGAAAGAATGTCTCTATTTCCCTAAGTTACATGAAATATCTGAGCCACAACAGCATTTTATGAAGTATCACTCTTGTTTTGCATTCTTATCACAAAGGAGTATATATTCTTTTTAAAGGCAATTAATTTTTGCCCTTTCTTTAGCTCTAGCCTACTTTTTTAACCTAAAACTTAACACTAGGTGGAGCCTCTTGTCCAAGATTTGGAGTGATTTTTTTTGAAAAAGGAAAGGAAAAATATTACCAGTTGAAAGCAAAACCAAAAAGGCATTTTTATCCTTTCATTTCTTTTAAAGATTTTATTTATTTGAAAGAGAGAGAACGAGCGGGAGCACAAGCAGGGGGGGGGGCAGAGTCAGAGACACTCAAGCAAACTGTGCTGAGCAGGGAGTCCAAGGCGGGGCTTGATCTGACCACCCAGAGATCATGACCTGAGCCCACTCAAGAGTCCACCGCTTAACCGACCAAGCCATCCAGGTGCCCCTTACCCTTTCATTTTTTAAATGTATGCTCAAAATCTACAGTAACACCGGGAAAGAATGTTTCTTTCTAATAATTAAAACCTTGACAATGGATTGGACCATTAACACTTTGCTACAGAGAGTTGCAAAGCTGCTTTTACACTGTCAACAGCTGTAAGTTTCTGAATTCCACACAAATACTACCTTTTATTTGCAAAGGAAGCATGGAGCGAATGAGGAATCAAATCGTTTCTGGATGCTTGGAAAGATATTTAAACAAGGTTAATGTTCTCCTGGGTCTGAAGCAGACAGACATGTTACTCAAATACTTTATGACATTTCATAGTTAGAGATACACGGTTATTAAAAGCAAAGGGAAGACTTAAAAATGCCAGAACCCTAGTAAAAGACAAAATATCCCAAATATGTTCAAACCCTGAGGTTTTCCATGAGGCACAAATATAGGAATCCCTGATCAGATATTTCAGGGTGTCTGCAGACAGAGGGGTTTCTGAACTGAACAAAAGATTTGTTTAATTATGGGTTCATAGGATTTGCAGTTAAAAATAGTCTCTAACTATACTCCCTCACAGTGGACTCTCGCTGGGGGGAGATAAGCCTTGTGAGATAATCCGCCAAACTTAGTGATCACTCTTGACTGCAGGTTAAAAGCACCACTATCTCCAGACAACTATCTCCCTCCACTGTCACTAGGAAGCTTGGCTTGCTCTGTGCTATCTCAGGGCTGTCCTTCCAACCCAAAAATGCTTGAAATGCAAAGTTCAGATCAGCAGCAAGGAGAACCTTTGCCTAATTCCCAAATGCTTGTGCTGACATAGCCGACAGGGATCTGTCAGTTTCCTGGACAATAAATTTTGTGGACTCTTTCTTTTTTCCCTTTAGATTTATATGAAATCTTGGACCAGGCAAGACATAGTTCTGCTGACAGCTGAATTATGTGGCAAAGTAACCTTTGAACAAGAACAAATCATTGACCTCACATAAATTCTTCCCCAGAAAGTCCAAGAAACTGGTTGAATCATGGTCAGATAGGCATGAAGGCAGTTAGTGCTATCCCAAGAATCCAGTTCTAACATAGTGGGATTGACACCTGTTTAACCAAACCAATTATGAAAAACAAATGTTCTTTGATGTCTGCCTCATATTTTCCATACACAAGATGATTTTTTTTTCCTTTGTGAGCTTTTCATTAAATTCAAATTACTGCTCTGCTACCATAAATGATTTCTAGAAATAAAACTAGTAGGGGTAAAGAAGAGTAACACTTAGGAGGGGACAATCTTCTTTGATGACAGAGGTAATTTTTAAAAAAGAAAAGAAATTGAGCTTTGGGTTCCCAAGCCATTTGGCTAAAACAAAGACCAGGCGAACTGACAAACTATATTTAAAAGATAGCCTTGGTAAATACCTGTAAAATGGACAGAAGTTCTCATGTAACATTTGTCATTAAATGTTATACATTTTATACCTGCTTCTCAGACTGAAGTTAAAGAAGTTTGTTCTGCTACAATATAATGGAGTTTTCCAGTTTTTTAAAATGGGGAGGCAGTGTGATGAGAGCTAGCACCTGCCCTGTAGCACAGAAATACACACTTACCCATCTTCCCCTCAATACTATGCTTCCTCCATTCCTCCTGCCAGCCTTGTAGCCTGCATTGATAATATGGTAATAGAGTCTTCCAGACTAAAGCTTATATTCAAATTGTTCTCTAACAGATAAAGGAGACCGAGGTAACACATCTCTACTCCTGCAATGATGCAAGAGAGGGATGTCAAATCTAGTGGGAAGCTTCCCTACAGACCCACCAGATTTACAGTTCTCTGCCCTCCCCTCTTTATCTCCAAACGAACCACCTCAGAAGAGTCAGAAGAGGAGAATGGGTAAGCGAGGTTTTAAACATTTTTAAAAATAGGGTTTTAGGACTGACAGGAAAAATGGTTGTTAAAGCGACCGACTAAAATAGATTTTAGAATAACTTTGTCTAGGTAATAATCTCATTCTCTATAAGCCATGGAGAAAAGAACTTGATGAATCAATTGTTTTTCATTTTGCTGACACTCCGTATTGGTCCTGAGAACAATTTTTTTCTAAGCAAAGTAATGTTTAACCACTTCCTTATCATCAACCCTGCCTCATAAGCATAATTTAGAACTTTGCTATTGTAATGTAGTATGTTTCATTTTTTTCCCCCTTGTTGCTAAACCTATGAGAGAGAGAGACATAATGTTTTATTGATCAGTACTGTCATCATCCGGGCAATTAAAGATATGGTAGAGAAAACAATGGAACCACATATATATAGAAGCCACTCAAAGGAAGGAGGAGACCTCCTCAAAGGAGAGGAAAGTGAGCAAAGGCACTTGCTTACAGATGCAGTGGAAATGAGCTGAGACACATCTCCAGGCTGCAGAAGGCTCCAAGTCACACAGGGGACAAAGGCCCATGTTTGGCCCAGGGAAGTGAGGACAAGACCATGTCAGAACACAAGACCCATGGGAGACTGTAGGCCCACTCCTGGAACTGAAATACAGCCCATGTTTGGGGACATTGTTCCCCTATAGGAATCCTACTGAAAGGCATGAGGGTCATTTTTTTGGAGTCTGGGGGTGAAAGAGAGAAGGAACGGCCATGACTCTGATTTCAGGGGCCACTGTTGGGTTTGATAAGAGTGCCCCTCCCTCCACTACATAAAGGTCAGCAGTTACAAAGCTATAAAAGTTGAATGAGATATTATTTCGGGCAGCAGAGTAAAAGCTAACATTTCCTGGAAGAGTTAGACTCAAGTCTCCGGAGGTTTCAAAGCTCAGCTCACATGACCTCACGTTCCAAAGTTTCCTTCGACATTGTATTATGCTCAATTGCCTCCATGTCCTCATCTACCAAGGGTTTGAAATCTCCTTGATATCTGACTTTTAAAGAAATTTTCTGGTCCCACACCAACTACCACAGTGCTGTGTGCCCTCTGTGGAGTCAGTAAATGTTTACAGAGAGAGTAGCCAAAGTTGAAATACTTGGAATACTCACAAACAATGTATTTGCTACTTTAAGGCTGGAGGGCTTAAAGTTGAAGAGGTCTTTAAAAATCATATTTCTTAAAAAAAAAAAGTAAAAAAATAAAAAAATAAAAATCATATTTCTTTATTGAGAAAGAAATCCATTTTTTAAAAATCAGTAGTCTTTTTATTATTTATTTATTTATTTTTTTTACAAACCAACCTTTTGAATATGTTTACCCATAAGGTGAGGTAATAAACTCACTAAAGTCTAAATCTTGACTATATCTATGATGACAAGCTTTTTAGAAAAAGAACCCAAGTCATAGTCATATCAATAAAATGACAAAAACTAAAAAACAGCATAAAATAACATAACATACAATGAATAAATATGTGTGTGCACTGATTTTACATGGTATTATTGGAAATTGTGTATTATCCTGGGTTACTTATATCTCTGTATCATAAATCCTAACTTTAAAAAAACAGATAAACAGAACTAGGTGGCAGGGAAATCAATAGTAATTTTTAGTAGACAATTTAAAAATAATATGTATTAAAAGTACAAGGTGGTGTTTCATATACTTTTATTTTGAAATAGTTTAGGGTTTTAGAAAATTGGCAAATATGGTACAGGATCTTAAAAGTAGTCCAGATCAGTTTCCAATCTTAATACCATCTCTTATTATTATAGGACATCATTATAATTAATGAAACAAAGATGATACATTGTTATTAACTACAGTCCAGAGAAATCCATTTTATTAAAACCACTTCTATTAATAGAGCAGATAGACGTCGCCCACTGTTTCATTTCCTTCTCTCATCCCCAATTCCCCTAATTCACAGGCATTCTGCTCTTCAGTTAATTTCACAAAAATAGTTATGGTGTCCTCTATTATTAGCACCTGATATTAGAATAAAATTTTTGTAATATGGTGGACACTATGGTATACTGCCTAGATCCCCTTCCAGGGGTGAAGAATTTATAATCCTCCAGCCACTGGAAGTGCTGCCAGAGGGCAGCCCCCAGCTGTCAGTCCTCTTTGGGGACTGTCTCTACTGAAGACAATTGCCTTGCTCATGTCACACTTTCTACCAGGAGAAGCCAAAAACCCAAATGCCTAGTCAATGTGAAGGTAAAAATGCTAAAGCCCTCCTGCTCTAACCAGAAACAACCTGAAGGTCACCCCAACTCCAGAGCTCCCCACAGGGTGGGCTGATGCATTTGTGGGAAACACAACCAAGCCCAGCTTCTCCCTCTTCCCAGTCCTGCTTCCTTGCCTGGGTGTTGGTCTCAGGGGAACTTGGAATAAACACGTTGGCCAACCAATGTCCATTTCACAGTCTACTTCTACTTTTTCAAGAAACACAACCTGTGACAGCCTACCAAATTGCAGGTGTTAGGAATAAAGAAATTATTAAAAGAATGAAGTCCCAGTACTTTCTGATTTTAGAAAACACCAAGGGAGATAAGCAGGTAAATCCATCACTCCCTGACAATATGGAAAAATGTGAGGGAGGCACATGCCGAATGTTGTCTGAATCCGAAGGGTTCTTACACCCAGTAAGCTAAGGGGAGGGGAAAGTTATCAGGATAGACTTCTTATAGAGCTGGGTGTAAAAGAGAAGCAGGAGGTGACAGATAAAAATGAGGTAAGGAGTTCGAGTCAGAAAGAAGATAGTAGAAAAATCATGGATACATGAAGGTTTCTGGGATGCTAAAGGCAGGCCACACCAGCGAGCATAGCAGGAGGGACAAGGGTGGGGTGACAAGCGAAACCACAAATGCAGCAGTAATCAGATCAGGGAAGACTTTGCCAAAAATCCTAACTTCAGTTTTGACTTTTCCTTTTCACACTGAGACATGAGACAAATGTCTTTTCCATATAAGCTATATTTCCAGAGTTTTCCAAATCCTCACCTCTACCAAAATTATTTGGGAAACCAAAGCAAAAAACAGCATAGACATTTTGGGAGAATAAGCACAATATCGATAACACCTTCATGCCAATACATAAGAAACAACATTATCTATGATACACTAAATCAGTCATTTTATAAGAAAAATATTCAGTGCATAAAATGTTTCAAAATACTTTGCTCTATTTTGAAAACTTTTTTTTCAGTCCTTTATTATATGGGTAATATCAAAAAAGGTAAATAAGTATGGACCATCGAAGAATAAATGTTATTTATTGTTATTAAAACAAATGAACTGTATATATTTTAACCTTTTATTTATTGGACTCATCCTTTTGTAAGATTAACATTTATCACCATTTTGCTGCTTATTTCATAATCATAAACTATTGTTATTATAGGTAAGAGTAGTCACAACATCATTACTTATATAATACAAATGTTGGAGCTCTCCTCATCTGTCCTTGCCTGCCTTCTTTCTTACCTAGAAGTTACCCATGAGTAAAATTATATAATGTTAATAACTATAAAATCACAACTCACAAGTGCTACAGAAAACTCTTGATAAGCAGAATTATTAGCTGTACACCAGGAACTATTAGGTGATGGGACTAATAAGCAAGGCTGATGATTTTACACCAACCCCAGGACCTAGTCAACAAGGGCATCCTCCCTCCTCACCCCCCTTCTGCCCACAAAAAATAATACAGAAAAAGGAATAATAAAAATAAAATACAATAATAAAAAATAATACAGAATAAGGGCAAGTGAAAACAATATTGCCATAGAGGTAGACTTGAATCCAGTCTATTTCTACTGTCTACTTTCAAAAATGTTTATCTTTTGTGCATTTCTATTCACTAATAATGGAGCAGCAGAAAGAGAAGTCAAGGAATCGATCCCGTTTATAATTGCACGAAAACCACAAGATACAGAGGAATACACTTACTTAACCAAAGAGTTAAAAGATCTCTACTCTGAAAACTATAGAACACTTATGAAAGAAATTGAAGATGGCACAACAAAATGGAAAAATATTCCATGACCATGGATTGGAGGAACAAATATTGTTAAAATGTCTATACGACCCAAAGCAATCTACATACTCAATGCAATCCCTATCAAAATAACACCAGCATTTTTCACAGAGCTAGAACAAACAACTCTAAAATTTGTATAGAACCAGAAAAGACCCTGAATAGCCAAAGTAATGAAATAGAAAACCAAAACTGAAGGCATCGCAATTCCAGACTTCAAGCTGTATTACAAAGCTATAACCATCAAGACAGGATGGTATTAGCACAAAAACAGACACATAGATCAATGAAACAGAACAGAAAGACCCAGAAATGGGCCTCAACTCTGTGGTCAACTCATCTTCTATAAAGCAGGAAAGAACATCCTATGGAAAAAAGACAGCCTCTTCAGCAAATGTTGTTGGGAAAATTGGACAGTCACATGCAGAAGAATGAAACTAGACCACTTACATACACCAATACACAAAAATATATTCAAAATGGATGAAAGACCTAAATGTGAGACAGGAAACCATCAAAATCCTAGAGGAGGACACAGGCAGCAACCTCTTTGACCCTGGCTGCAGTAGCTTCTTGCTAGATAACTCTGGAGGTAAGGAAAGAAAAGCAGAAATGAACCACTGGGACTTTATCAAGATAAAAGGCTTCTGCCCGGCAAAAGAAACAATCAATGAGACTAAAAGGCAACCTACAAATGGGAGAAAATATTTGCAAATGATATATCAGATAAAGGGCTGATATCCAAATTTATAAAGAACTCATCAAACTCAACACCCAAAAACAAAAAATCCAGTTAAGAAATGGGCAGAAGACATGAACAGATATTTCTCCAAAGAAGGCATACAAATGACTAACAGACACATGGAAAAATGCTCAACAACACTCATCATCAGGGAAATACAAATCAAAACCATGATAAGATATCACTTCACACCTGTGAAAATGTCTAAAATTAACAACCCAGGAAACAACAGGTGTTGGCAAGGATACCAAGAAAGGGGAACCCTCCTATGATGTTGGTGGGAATGCAAACTGGTGCAGCCACTCTGGAAAACAGTATGGAGGTTCCTCAAAAAGTTAAAAATAGAATTACCCTGTGACCCAGCAATTACACTACTAGGTATTTATCCAAAGGATACAAACATAATGATTCGAAGGGGCACATGCATCCCAATGTTTATAGTGGCATTATCAACCACAGCCAAATTATGGAAAGAGCTCAGATGTCCATAGACTGATGAATGAATAAAGATGATGTGATATATATATATAATGAAATATTACTCAGCCATCAAAAAGAATGAAATCTTGCTAGTTGCAATGATGTGAATGGAACTAGAGTGTATTATGCTGAGCAAAATAAGTTAGTCAGAGAAAGGCATATACCATATGATTTCATTGATATGTGAAAGTTAAGAAACAAAACAGAAGAATATAGGGGAAGGGAAGGAAAAATAAAATAAGATAAAAACAGAAAGTGAGGCAAACCATCAGAGACTCAACTATAGGAAACAAACTGAAGGTTGCTGGAAGGGAGGTGGGTGAGGGGAAGTAAGGGTGATGGGCATTAAGGAGGGCATTTGTCATAATGAGCCCTGGGTGTTACAGGCAAGTGAAGAATCACTGAGTTCTACCCCTGAAACTAATATTCCACTATACATTAACTAACCTGAATTTCATGAAAATCTTGAAAGGGAAAAAAAAATTTATCTACCTATCTATCTATCTATCTATATCTTTTAAACTTTAATACTTGATTTAGGAGTCACCTTAGCTGTGTCACACCAGTGATCAATACTCAGCTGGGTGTGGCAAGCCTATGGAGAAGCTCTAGGAGAAGCAATATGGAATGGCCGGAGTGTTTCAAGCAAGAGATTTATAGTTTGGATATGTGTCTCTGAAGCCAGATGGAGGATAGAATAAAGACGAAAAGAAAGGCTCAGCAAGCTGTTGCAAAACCCAAGTAAGATAAGATGGGGAGCAGCACACCTTCAGCAACTGGAAATATCAGCGTTCTGGCCAAAGACTTCCAAAGCTTGCTTGGGTCCATTAACTCTTACATTCTAAATGGAGTACCTTGAAAGAGGCAAGCAAGGTGAACTAGCTGACCAAGATAACTTTTTGCTTTTCATGTCTCTCTGATTTTGAGAAGGCCTTATTACCCCGACTAATAAAGCAGAAAATTAGCTATTAGAGATGTACTTGTGATTGGATTAAGGTGTTCGATAACACTCAAAAACAAGAGTTGGAAATCCAAATGGAATTTGCAGGTACAAGGTTGATGTGAATTTGGGAAAAGTGTTAGCCTCTGATTTTCCTCCAAAACTACTCTTAGTTCTATCAAAACATGATTATCCTGTCAGATGCAAAAATATCAACTTCTCTAGGAAAAAAAAAAATCACTTCCTCAGGGCAAATCACTCTGCTAAGAGGTCTTTTGCTATCATCATCACTCTTGTCCCTCTGGACCCTGCCACCACAAGACGGTCAGTTTTTGACTCAGGAAAGAGCTTTAGCTAACTGCCAGATAAAAGACAAATTTAGTTGTACATGCCAAATTATTGTCCGAGATGCACCAAAATTCCATATTCAGGGGCAAAGAAGAGTCAAGAAGTATATTAAACTGGTTAAAAGACAACGTGTCTCACGAAAACATTTTATGAATTAGTGACCCTGGTGGTTTTTGACAGGTTAGATTGGCCCTCAGTTTGCTCAACTCCTTAAAATTAGGTGGTAGAATGTCCCTGTGTCATAAGGTTGTTAGGAAAATTAAATGGGACTCATGTGACGTCCATAACCCAGTGCCTGAGGGAGAGGATGTCAGAATGTGCTGCTCAGTGTGAAGGTGGTGATGATATGTGATCACACGTATCATGGAAAGTGAACTGTGTCCGTGTGCAAATCTACTAGCTGTTCTGTGTATGTGTTTTGCTTTTGTTTTTGTTTTTGTTTGTTTTAGAGAATGGTCCCTAATGGACCAAACTAGTAACCCTTTAGGCTGCAGAGCCAGCCTATTTCCCTCCCCGTAAGTGGAACAAAAACAAATTAAAAATCCTGAATGACCCTCCAGTAGACTCCCTGAGGGAATGACTCCCTCAGCAGAAGGAGGTCTTAGAATAAGGAGAGGGAGAGGCTGGTGGGGAGAATCATATATACTGCTACAGAGTCAGTTGAAAAATAATAAGAAAACAGCCTTGCTTGTACTTTGCTACTTTTAGGATCAGAGATTTCTGAAGATTTTCTGAGCCTCTCACAAATAGAGCATTATCTTCAGAAGGCTTTCAAGGTCCCAGACAAAAGAATTCACAAGATTTAGCTCATGATCAATTTAAAATAAGGAGGTTCTGGCTACTGATCATTCATTACTGGAAGAGAAAATGAGATTTTAAGGACGATTGTCTAGCCAGTTATTGTTCCTGGGAAGGAGAGAGACAAAAAGACGTAGAGAGATACAAAGAGGAGCACATACAATGTGAATCCTGGAAGGAGATTTTTTTTTTTTTAAAGATTTATTTATGTATTTGAGACACACAGAGAGAGACAGAGAAAGAAACTGAGAGGGTGTGAATGCTGGGAGGGGCAGAGGGAGAGAATCGCAAGTAGACTCCCTGCTGAGTGCAAAGCCCAATTCAAGGCTCCACCTTAGGACCCTGAGACCACGACCTGAGCCAAAACCAAGAGTCGGATGTTTAACTGACTGAGCCACACAGGCGCCCCTGGAAGGAGATTTTAATATGGAGCAAAGAATTATAACATAACCCAATAGGCAAAACAGCTGATTAGGTGGTAATTGTGTCAAATCAACTACTCACAGCTCACAGATTAAACTCAAATGACACATATTCCTAAGGATATTTATGGGCAACTAAATCATCTAAGATAAAGATTCACAAATTACTTACACCAGAATAGAAAATCTTACAAACCTTGATGCCAAATTTCATGCTAACACTCAATATAATTTTAGAAATTTCAGAAATAACAGATTGCAACAACAAATGTGTTTGCTCCCAGCAAGTGAAATCCTGCTACTTCAACTGGCTAAGACCATGACATGGCAGTCTGAAATTTGCTTAGTGGGAGACTCAGTATAGAAGTGGAATTGATAACCAAGACAATGATTTTTCTATGGAGGTATACCTCAACTGATTTCTTTTTTCCAAGAATCAGCCATGCTAAGTACTTTAAGATAGGTGTAGAAGCTACTACTGGACTAGACATTTCTATAACACCATGCTAATCAAGGACTTTTCTCGGAATCCTGCTTCCCACATGCTTGAGAAGTAGGGGGAAAAACGTATTTAAGAATCTATTTTTTGTGTTTAAAATCTGCCTGCTTTTTAGTCTCCATTCCATAGCAAGAAATCCACCAAGAGACTTAAACCCTCTCTTCCAGCCCTGGTCTCCATGCAGAAAAGCTGAGTGCCTGCTATATTCTCATCATCTAGTTTTGGACCATGGAAGTTGAAGTTTGATATTTAATAGTTTTGCTAACTTGACTTTGTCCATCTACTAAGAACCAATGTAATTGGGAATTTTTCACATCAAAATCTCATCAATCTTTTAATGTAAATACGTTGACAATGAACAATTTCCACTGCGTTGTTTTCCAATGCATTTGCATTAGAAACAAAGCCAGCCCCACAAAAATGAATACATTTCTATCAGCCATAATTGGTACCAATGAATATTTGAGGTGAGTAATGTGTAGAGACAACTGGACAAGAGCCTTAGAAAATTCCATGTCAAACTACGTGCGATCTTTATGAGTGCTTTGTTATAAAGACCTATTATTCAACATTATATTAACTCCACACACACAAAAAAGAATACAAACAGCAAGAGTTTAAATATCAACTTTTGTCATTGAATATGATTCATCCTTGTGTCATTTGAATTTGGGGGCTTCTAATAATACACATTAGGATTTCTCCCCCTTTAACACAGGAAGATTAACTACAGGCCCATGGGGGTATACACACTGGGATGCTGAAGGTATTTTCCCCTCAAACAATTTCATCTGGCAATTTTCATCTTCCACAAAGAGAGAAACCAACAACTTAAAACATTAATTTCAGGACTCACCCACATAATCAACGTCCCATGGCAGCGAGATAACATTTTTCCAGATGATGGCCAGATCCACATTCCATGTTTCAGAGGCAGTGAGACAGGAAGGGTGGGTGGAAAAGAGAAGAAAAATTGTTTAGGAATAATTCAAAAACTGCTGGTAACTTACCCCCATACTAAGCATGGTAATTAGAGTTCCCTCCTTTCCTGAAACTGCCCCATTGCCAAGACGCTGTGGATTAAGGAGAAAGTTGCTGTAGAAAAACAAGGTAGATAATTCATGAGAGAGCCAAAGGGATCTCTCATTAACATTTTCATTTAGCAGTTGCAAATAAGAGAAAACACATGCAAGCCACTTTTGAATATGTAATAGATGTTTCCAGAAAGAGACTATGAAAGAGTTGTATGAACACATAGGAACATAAAAATAATTAAAGCAAGTCTGAACAAGAATGGGGGGTGGGGGGTGGCAAGGAGGACTGCTGCAAGGTAAAGAGTTAGCTGACTCAAAATCATAATCAGAAAACCCAGGAAAATTATTTACACATGCCAACAAGCATTTGGCTAAAATCATTCTGATTATACATTCCAAAAGAACATCAATTATAACCCATTGTAGATGTGCTACAGGTCAGAGCCATAGACCAGAATTTGAATTCTTCAGAGAAAGGACCAAGGAAATAAGTTCTTCATTTCCTTTTATAAAGGCACAGAGAAAACTTTTTACATGGCATAACAATTCTAGCATACATTGCTTTTCAATCCTATAAGCCGTGACAGTTGCTTTATTAGGGAAGAAATTTTACAGTATAAAATCACATAAAACATAGTTTCAAGTAGATAAAACTCCCCAAACTAAGCCTTCATTGAAAACCTCTCATCTGTCACAGGCTTTCCACATGAGCAGTCACCTTGGAAAACCAGGCTGTGCCAAGGTCATGCTGGAGAATTCTGTGATCCTTGGGTATTCTGGGGCTTCCCAGGCCTCTGCCTTATACTACTAATCCATTCCATCAAAAGCTACTCTTAACTCAAAAGAATTGAAAGCAAGATCTCAAAGAGGTATTTGTACACCAATGTTCATAGCAGTATTGTACACAATAGCCAAGAGGTGGAAGCAACCCAAAAGTACCCTGATGCATGAATGGATAAACAGAATGGGATTTATCCATGTAGTGGAATACTATTCAGCCTTTAAAAAGAATGAAATTCTGACACGTGCCACAACATGGATGAACCCTGAGGGCATTTTGCTAAAGGAAATAGACCAGACACAAGACAACAAATATTGTATGATTCCACTTCTATGAGGTACTTAGAGTAGTGAAGTTCATAGAGACAGAAAGTAGAAAGGTGGTTGCCAGGCACTGGTGGTGATGGGGAAATTTAGGGTTGCTGGCCAGTGAGAAGATGAAAAGAGTTCTGGAGGTTGGTTGCACCACAACGTGAAGGTGTGCAAAAAATAAGTGAACTCACACTTAGAAATGGTTAAGATGGCACATCTTAGGTGATGTGTATTTTATTACAATTTGAAACAAAAATATCATGTCAGAATGGTTCTTTGGAACCACTTGGCCACCCTGTATAGACCCAATCTTCATAAGAAAGAATGAATACAAGGATGTAAGTCAACTCTTGGTGTCAAGTGTTAAAAAGATTGCAGTTTGCAATAGAACAAAAGCAGCCTAGCTCGCTGAAGAAATATTCCTTGAAGAACTTTGGTCTTCCTCTCAGCAGATGGTAAGATGAGAGTACCTACTTAAAGGGCACTGGTTTTCTCACAGAGTTATGGTAGAAATCATGACAGATAGGCCTGCAAAGACCAGAGACGAACCAGCCAGTCAGTCTGAAACCCCCTTTCTTAGCATTCGAGTCCAGGACACCTTGAAAAGAGTTCATGGAAGGTCTTCCTAATGTTCTTCAGATATTTTAAAAGTTTAGTAACTTGGCTTGTGGGTAAGCATTTGTTTAATCTGCTCTCACTGGTCCTGGTAATGAATGGTGAATTTTCTTCTCATTATAGACATAGTATCGACCAAAGGATCTAGATGATCCTCTTACACAGATTAACTTTTTGTTTGTTAAATATTCAGAAAAGAGAATACAATCGTGCATCTGTGAGTCACTGTAATTGAAGTAAGCTTCAATATCTGCTTGCAATCACTTTCTAGCCATGATTTCTGTCACCAGACTCTTATGCACATGTGCTGACCTCTCAATGAGGGAAGACAACTTGCATAGGGAAGGTCTTAGGGAATCAAGGAGTGGGTTTGGTAGTCTTTGAAGGAACTGGATGACCTTGAGAAGGCCATAAAGTATCTCTTTCCTTGAGTGGAAAAGGAGGTTAACAGTTTTATTGGTTTCCTCAGAGTTATGGTAGAGATCAAACAAAATGATGCTTGAGAAAGACCTTTCAGAAATACAAAGCTGTGTGAATTTGGTGGTGTTAGAGCAGTGTCTTTGGGATGTCCCTAATTCTTGTTTGCCTCTTGGGCAGGAATGCTCAGTTCCTTCCCAGAAGATGGGGAATGTCCAAACAAGGTAGGATACGCTTTAGCCTCAACTCAATTCTTCAACCTGATTTTCTGTTATGTAGCAGTCACCCTATTGACTGATTTCCAACCAAATGGAGGCTCATGAGTCTGGAGATACTGTTCTTAAATTGTAGTCCAGGATTCCTGGGAGGCCCCTAAGACTCTTAGAGGAGGCTGATGAGGTCAAAACCTTTACCTAGTCATACCAAGACAGTACTGGCCTTTTCACTCTCATTCTCTCAGGAGTGAATAGAAGTTTCCAGAAGCTACATGATGTATATCACACCCTCAGTTTCTCATATAGAAATAGACATAAGAACCTACTCTCTTGTCTTAAGCCAGACATTAAATAGGTTTGCAGTGGGACTCTACCCTAATTTTTTTTCATTTTTTAAAAAAGATTTATTTAATTATTTTAGAGAGAGAGAGTGCACCTGCATGCACACGTGCATGCGAGGACAGGGAGGGGCAGAGAGAGAGGAGAGAGAGAATCTCAAGCAGACTACCCCGAGCCTGGAGCCCTACGTGGGACTCAGTCTCACAACCCACGAGACCTGAGCCAAAACTAACATTCTGACGCTTCACTGACCGAGCC
This sequence comes from Lontra canadensis, assembly GCF_010015895.1. Taxonomy (NCBI): domain Eukaryota; kingdom Metazoa; phylum Chordata; class Mammalia; order Carnivora; family Mustelidae; genus Lontra; species Lontra canadensis. The sequence goes on from NW_022631051.1 coordinate 2,272,019, forward strand.
ACCCAGGCACCCCTACCCTAAATTATTTTTGCTTTGGAAAATACAGTTAACTTTCATGAAAATATTTATGTTAACACAGAATGGACTAATTTTATTGTTATTTTCAAGTGCACTGAAGTATCTAAAAGTGTCTCAGTTGTCATTTCTACATGTCAATAGCATAACATGCATAAATAGAAGGTCTTTGCATTCTTCAGTCATTTTAAAGAATGTGCAGAGGTCCTGAGATGGAACCATCTGAGCATCTCTGTGTCTGGAGCAGATGGCAGGAGGGCATATGATATGAGGCAGGCTGCAGAAGGATGGAGGAGCAGACCAAGGAGCGGGAACAGACCCCAGCGGCCGTGTGCAGGATTCCGGTCTTTACGTCAGAGCCATGTGCCGCTATTACACACACAGCGGAGGCTGCGGCTGACGTCCCTTTCTCTCTATGGGATAGTTGTACGGAATTACTCTTTGTTCAAATTACTTTTCCATCCTATGACGATTCGTTGTACAAAATGAATTTATAAAGCTCCAACTGAAATCTTCATCACCATATAATCAATCTCCAGGTTGCTTTCTACAAGAATAACTGTTTCTCCTACCGGGTCAGATGCAGTGTCTGCGCTCTGCTTACCATTTAAAACCAACCTTATGGTTCCTCTGGAAGTGGGAAATGTTAATAGATGAGCTGACTTTTATCTCCCAATAGTGGCAGGTAGCCCATGTTCCAGTGGGGCGAGAATCAGGGGCAGAGCTTGCGTTCTGGGGATGCTCCGTGGGGCCGGGGTAGACAGCCCTTTCTAACACGGGGAGGCCCTCCCCTACTGCTTGCAACCCTCTCTGCTCTGCCTCGTGGGACTCTTTTGTCCCTCTGCCCCTCAGAAGCTCTTGGAAACCTGATCCATTGTCAAGTCCCTTCTGCATTCCGCTCACTCTTAGGAAACAACCTCATGACTCCCTTCACCAAGAAGCTACAGGCAGGACACTATGGAGTTAATATCCATGCACCAGGAGTATAAAATTTATGAGTTGTAACTTTAGTGTCGGGAAGATAAAAATAATTATCTTAATATGCAGTTTCCAGGAATAAATAGCAATGGAAAGCGTGATTATGATTTTCAGTAACAAGAAAATAATTGTAGATTAGTAAAATCAGTGAGAAAAGACAGATCCGAGCCATGTCAAGGTAAGGGAATGTGTGTAAAAAGGGACTATGGAATGTAGCCAGGGGACAAGGCTTGTTACCGCAAAACATTTTATCAAGGTACATTCTCCAGGGACTTCTGCTGGAAAAGCATGACTGAAGGGACAGCCTCTACCTTAAAGGAAGCAAATAAGGTGTTGGAACTTCCACCAAGACTGGGACAGTAAATCATCAAGACTGGGGGGGGGGGGCAAATCTTTAAAAATGTTAGCCATCTGAGCGAAAAAAAAAATGCATGCGATTAAATTGCAGTATATCTAATTGCAAACAAATTTTTAAATGTGTTTTCCTCCCTGTTTTTGTTCTCTTTGTTTCTCTCTCCCCCCCTTTCTTTTCCTGTCTTTCTTTCTTTTTTTTTTTTTTTTTGTCGGGGGTGGTTTGTGAATAAGGAGGGAAACTATGAATTCATAGAGGCAGTCTGTCTTTTTCGAATCGACTTTGGTTTGGGTGAATCATTCTCACCGTGTCGGCCTCTATTCTGCTGTCTCTTCACATTACATACCACAGAGGTGTGGTGAAAGCAGGAACAGAGACACAGCAAGCCCTGAGAGCAAAATGCTTGGCACATAGTAGGTGCTCAGTAAACGGCACCTCTTTTTCCTCATCTTTTCCCTTTTGTTTTTCCTATCTCAGCTGGCATCCAAGATCACTGTGATGTATATGTATACACAGAGAGATTTTCTAACAGACAGGAAAATAGAAAGAGAGCAAATGTGTATGTTGGGAAGACGAATGCTTGCAGTTGATGAATATATTAAACATAGAATCTTGTATCCATTGATGTCTGACACTGGATGTGGTAACTGGTAAGTGTAGATTGTATGGACTTCTTTAATGTTAATGTTTGTCTAGAATCTTTCTGAGATTTCATATACCCTCCTCCTCCTCCTCTTCTTTTTTTTTTTTTTTAAGATTTTATTTATTTATCTGACACAGAAAGAGAGCACAAGCATGGGGAGCAGCAGAGGCAGAGGGAGAAGCAGGTCCTCCACTGAGCAGAGCCCGATGTGGGGCTCAATCCCAGGACCCAGGATTCATGACCTGAGCTGAAGACAGATTAACCAACTGAGCCGCCCAGATGTCCAACACACCCCCTCTTCTGATGGTTTTTCCTTACTCCCTTTCTACACAAAGACAACCTATTTTCTGTGCTATGGAATCCTTCCCTCCATGGGTCAAAATCCCCTTCTGCTGGGGATGTCCTGGTTCTGTGCCCTCTGGTTCTCCTCCAGCATCTCAACCCTGCCTTCTAGGGGTCTTCCTGGTTTTCTTTACCTGGGTTTCCTGCCTTTTCCACACCATCCTCCCCAAGCCCCTATTCTATCTGTGGCTTTTTTTTTCATTTCAGGCATGGGTAATCTAAGAGGTTCTTTTTTTCTTTTTAAGATTTTATTTATTTATTTCACACAGAGAGACACAGTGATAAAGGGAACACAAGCAGGGGGAGTGGGAGAGGGAGAAGCAGGCTTCCTGCTGAGCAGGGACCCTTGATACTCGGCTCAATCCCAGGACCCTGAAATCATGACCTGAGCCAAAGGCAGATGCTTAACAACTGAGCCACCCAGGGGCCCTGATCTCACAGGTTCTTGAGAAGGATGAAAGGCATCATGGTCACCTGGTTGCCTTGCATAAAATACTGTGACATATCCCTTTCCTCACCTCATCCTCTTATAACATCCGCTCTTACCCTCAGCTCCCACACAGCCCACCGTGTGGCTCTGACGCAAGCCCACTGTGCATGGGCGTACCTCTTCCTCCCTTTCTCCCTCATCAGTTTCCACCATTCAACATTTGTCTGACCCCCAAAGCCTTACTATTCCTAAACATCCAGGGTAAATACCACCTCCCCTGTGAAGCCTTCCCAGCCTCCCTATCAGAATTAACTTGCTCCCCTTCTGCATTTCCTGGTAACTGAGGTGGCCACTTAAAAAATGTGCATAAAATGTTTACTATGCAATCACTTCAAACATAGTGTCAGTGCTAAAGCATAACAATAAAATGCATATCCATGAACCCATCATGTATCTTAATAACAAGAATACTACCAATATTATTACATCTACTTATTCAGTCCTCTTGCCTCCCCCCTGAGGTTTTCCTAAAGAGTGCTGTTAAGTTTTGCCTGGTTTGAGACTTATAAAAGTGGTATTATACCATTCAATCTCCTGTAACTTTCTTTTTTATGACCTGTGTTAAAGATTCATGGATGGGGTTGATTGGCACCTGTCGTTCATTCATTTTTGTGGCTGCATCATATCTTATTTTGTCAATATACCACATCTATGTACCCAGTCTCCTGTCCACACACACTTGTGTTGTTTCCAATCTCTTGCTATTATGGATATTTTTGAAACATTTCACGGTGCATATGTGTGACAATTTTTCCATGGTTTATAGAGATATTTAATGTCATATCAATTTAATATTAAATTAAATTAATATATTTAAGATATGCCGAAGTACTACATTGTACAGTGTGCATATCTTTATAAGATAATGCATAATTGTTTTTCAATATTGTTGTATCAGTTTACCCACTTCTCCCAATGTATAAGCTTGGACATTTTCTTAAAGTTCTCTTTTGAAACTCATCATTATCATACTTTGTACCATGTTTATTGGTATTTAAATAGTCATCTCCTGATAAGATGATAAACATCATATCTGATTCACCTGTTTATTCCCATGGACTACATCAGTTATTAAAAAATGTTTATAAAAATGATAAATGAATACCAAACTGAAATAAATATAACAACCTGTATTTGATTTGAGTTACAAGACTTTCTGCCTTTTAATGCAAACAGCATGGAAGGATTATGGTGTTATCAATCCTTTGTGCAAAAATGATTAATTCAATCAGATTGCTTTCCTATTAGATCAGCAGAATGAAGAAAATGATAGTTTCATTTGAGAGAGAAGGTAATAAATTTGAAGCAAGGAGAGAAGAAGGCCTACCTATAAACATAAAAGTGTGACTCAGGATGTGGACACTAGAGCCCAGAGAAATGGGCACTGGAAGATAAATAAGAGAATTTTTATTTATGGGATGGGAATCACAAAGCACTTTATACTCATCCGAAGATTTTCACCTCAGGCTCTCTAGGTGGCTTCCTGTTCCAAAGTCTCACTACTGATGCTAGTAGTTCCATTTTTTTTTTTTTTTTATCATATAGATTGAATATAGTTGTCTGGGCTGGTCTGGAAACCTAACCATAATTTTTAACATTTTCTCTCAGGGTAAAGAACTCAAAATTCTGAACAACTCCTAACAAATACACTCTCAGAAAAATGACTTCTCTGTAAAATGGGGAACACCTATGTTTAGAAAGTAGGTCTCTGCCTTTTATCACTCCAATCTTTTCACCCCTAGGGCTGAAAAAGCCAGAGGCTAAAGAAAAGAAGCATTCCTATGCTCTTAAAAACAAAACGCACAACATCCATGAAACTACTCTTCGATCATTGCTTGTCTTCCACTTTAAAAAGATAACTCAGAAAGGGGGTGCCCAGACCTCCTGAAGTCTAAGACAGGCAGGCATTCCTGATGGGGAGAGATGTCAGAAGTTTAACAGAAGACCACTGGCTCAAAGAATTAGGAAGACTATGTCAGCAACATTGCTCAACCCGTGTGTAAAGGGCACAAGGCACTCCTGAAACCCCCCCATGTGAATGCAGTCGAAAATAAAAGCCTTCAAAACATTCAGAGGTCATTGACCTGGTCCTGCCCACATCTTTGATGCTGGCTTTCACATCACGTGCAAACTGATGCTTTAGTAGGTCAATGCCTAAGCACAAATTCCTGACTTGAGTGTGTCTCTTTGCGAATAGAGAAGAGTCAACAAAAAGTGGGTAAGAACTACACAATAAATCTCAAACAAACAACCCCGCTTGGACAGATTCAGCTTGTCTCTACAACCACAAAACCATCCAACCATCAAAAAAGAGAATACATCTGGAACAGAACTCAGTGTTTTCAGCCCTGGTAGAACACACGTGCTCACAGCCCTCTGTCGGGTGTTTAAAGGGACAGCCAATGCTTGGTGAAGTTACAGGGAAAGGTTTAACAGAGACAGGAGTCTTTAAAATATTAGTCGGATTAACTCGGACACTTAAACTGTTTTTGAAAGTCCAGGGACAGATGTGTTTCAATTTCCATCCTAGTTCACCATGCTAAGCCACAGTAATGATTTGCATTTACTGAACACCTACTATGTCACAAAATTTGGCTTTTGGCTATAATGAGAGTTTGGGGTCTTAGGGGGTGGGGCAGGGGTGCTAGGATGCTGTTCAGGGGCCAATGGGTGGAAAAAGAGGAAGAGCACATTTATCTGACAATGACTAATTTTCTGTGAACCCAACGCAACTTGCTCTCTTGAGCCGATGGTACTGGGCATTCACTTTCATCCACATTCAGCACAGTGAAGTATAATGTGAGGAAATGAAGCTTTTCCGCTTTTCATTTGTTTTTCAATTCTCAACTCTTTCTTTCCCTCAATCTTGCTGCAATTATGCTCTTGGTCAGAGCAAGAATTTTAGGGCTCAGACAATTTTTCTCAAGTCATAAGTTAACCTGCATTCCCGTGGAAAGCCACTGGGGGTTCAGCCCAACTGTTCTTTGTAGCATCCTATATGCCACTGGCAGTGAAAAGCCCTTTGCCACATTCCTCCAGCCCTGCCTGGGGGACTTTCGTCTTCCACTAGACGAAGAGCCAGTCAGATATAACCCACATTCCCTCTCCCTATACAAATGGAGGCCGGGAGAAAGTGTTTTGAAACACGGGCTGTACGTTAGCCTGTATTTATGTCATTAATAGATTTTAATGGAAACGACACACACAAAGCATCTTGCTAGGTTTGTAAAGTTTACTCAGAGAAACTTCTTTTTTTTTTTTAATTTATTTAGAAGCCTCCTGTCCTTTCCCTCCTGAAGCCACTTTACCTCTTCCACACGTGCTCTGTCTGCTAAGAGCCAGCAATCTGAAAAATGCTGTCAAGCAAATGGACAAAGCTAACATTCAGAGAAAACCAGAAGGAGGTTTTGATCCTGTGGCTGATTCCTTACTGTTCCCCGCAGCCCTCTACTGAGTACCCAAACTGCAGCCCCTGCACCCTTCCACCCACCTCGCACTCTCTGGCCTCCTGTTCCCAGCCCTGGAATTTTTCTGACAGAGTGGGACAAAGTCCTACCCAGAATATCTTTAAAATCACCCAGATTTGTTTGGAGAGGTAAAATAAGAGGAAAATAAAATGAAATTCTAAGTAACGTGGTCAAACAGGGAAAGTGCTGAGCCAGTTCAGAAAAAAAAAAAAAAAACAAAAACAACAACAACAACAAAAAAAAACAGGTTAACTGTCATGAGGCTAATATTATCAATTATCTAGAGAATTAAAATTTTATTACTTGTGCTCATAATAATGAACCATTCTTATTAAGGAATTCTTTAGGATGTTCACATAGCAAAGTGCTCTCTTCCTTTCCTTGTGTCCAATTGTGTTTCAATAATGCTGACCTGTAAGAACGGTCATGGTGCTTATGCTTCTACTGTGTTATCGGGTTTAAAAAACAAAAGGTTTTTAATCTATCATGATGCTTTAGGATTGTGGATTTGAAAGCTGAAGGAGCTGTAACTCCATCATAAAGAGAGTAAACTGTTATCCAGGGAAATTAAGTGACAATGAACCCACAATCTGGAAAATTACACCAGTACTTATTTTTCCTGAAACATATTTGGTTATCCCCTAACTGTATTCTAGGGAGACCAAAGCTATACTTAAGACAAAATAGGACACCAGGATGCCTGGGTGGCTCAGTCGGTTACATGTTCAACTCTTGCTTTTGGCTCAGGTCATAATCTCAGGGTCATGTGATCGAGCCCCACACTGAGGTCTGCACAGAGGGCTCTGCACTGAGCTTGGAGCCTGCTTAAGATTCTCTCCCTCACTCTCCGCCCCTCCCCAATGTGTACTTGCTCTTTCTCTCTCTCTAAAAACAATAATAATAATAATAATAATAATAAATCAATTAAATAAAATGAGACAAAATAAGACATGAAGTAACCTGGAACATGAGAATATATTCATATGTGGGGCACCTGGGTGTCTCCGTCAATTAAACACCAGCCTTTGACTCAGGTCATGATCTTGGGGTCCTGGGATCCAGCCTCAGGTTCCCTGCTCAGTGGGGAGTCTGAGTCTCCCTTTCCCTCTCCACCGTCCCCACCTCCACTTACGTTCTCTCTCTCTCTCTCAAATAAATAGGTAAAATCTTTTTTAAAAAAGTATAGAAGTACAGAACATAAAAGTACAGAACATAAAACAAAAAACAAGACATAAGGATACTTTTTTACTTAGAGAGAAGGTCTGACAACTGGGTCACAACAATGAGCATTACTCATTGTTGCATTACCTAATTCATTTTCATTTTTAATATGTTTTTCAAATAGCTAAGAATAGCACAGATTACTCATCCTTTATAAATACAATGCAGATGATGTTGTAACATGATAATATTCCCGGGATTCATAAATTTGGTGACAGAAAATATCTAAGTCATCAGCCTTTTAAAAAATAGGATCTTCTGTTTTTCCAATACCTAACCATTAGAGAAAAAGTGAAGTCTCCTGATAAAGTAGCCAGGTCAAGGGAGGAAGGAATCAAGGCACAAACCTTAGTCTAAGGTCAGTGTGGTTGCACTGGTAGGTGAAAAGCCTCCCAGCTGCCCACTGTACTTCCTGTCCTCTTGTGCCATTAAACTTTGTTCATTCACAGCCATGGTAATCTTTCTATATCTAACCTCCTCGTTTTCCTCTTCTGCATAAAATCCTTCCTTGCTTCCCCAATGCCTAGCTGATAAATTACAAAATTTCATATGATTACAAGCTGGATATACTTGTGCAAGCACTTACCATGCACCAAGCATTTTACATGTAAACACAGAAGCCATAACAGGTGCGGAGTGTGATACAGACTATGTCTTGCAACACCCTCCATCCTAGCACTCAGATGCTTGTCTAAGTCCCGGGTGAAAGGGCTCCTTCCCTGAAGTCACAAAATCCACTGAGAGGCATCTCAGTATGGTGGTGTCACTCAGGCAAGAGGTGAATCCTGGCCCTCATGGGGCCAAAGGGATGACAGCACACTGAGCAGTGATCCACAACCTGCAGCCAAGTCCAGACTTCAGGAAGGCCAAGGCACTCATCACTCATTGGTAGTCCTGGTGACTCCATATTAGGCTTAGGCCATGGCGAGTTTAGCAGCATCCATTGGTGTCTTTGATGTAGGTATGGTGGCCAGAATAAAAGCAAGTAAAAAAGTGTCCCTGGGTGACTCAGTCGGTTAAGTTGCTGCCTTTGGCTCAGGTCATGATCCTAGGGTCTTGGGCTCCAGCCCTGCATCGGGCTCCCTGATCAGTGGGGAGTGTGTTTCTCCTCCCTGTGCACCCTACCTCATGTTCTCTCTCTCTCTCTCGCAAATAAACAAAATCTTTAAAAAAAAAAAAAAAAAAAAGCAAGTAAAAATAGAAGAGTTCAGACAGCACAGAGAAGGCTTGGTTATTCTAAGCAGGGGATTCCTCAGGGTTCCTAAAGGCCCATCAGGAGAAATCTATGGTTAGAACTACCATTGTTGCAGGTGGCAACAAAGTCAAAGAAATACTTTCGTATTATAGTTATTAAGCAGTTTGGCCTTGGAAACATGGGTTACTCTTGTATCCACTATAAATTAAAATGCTCTTAAAAATAAAATAGATCAGCCCTGTCCATTTGAAAAAAAAAATGAAGTACAGCAGTTTTACCTAATTATCTTGGTAATTAAATGACCAATGTAGATCACTTCAAGATCAAGGGGCCTAAATGAATTTGCCACAGATTATTTTAATGCAGACAGAGATAAACGTCCATGATACACATTATTTTTCCAACTTGAATGATGCAGCTATAGAGGGGTAGCTTAACAAAATAATAATCTCTATTTAATTTTGAAATGCAGAATTTTGCAGTAGGATTATCAAGTTTATCTTCCTAATTGTATGTTGCTGTTAAAAAAAAAACCCAACAACATGAAAAGTGGCAAAGAGAAAAGTACGTTTAAATATCCTCAGGGTTAAGGTTTATTTTTTAAAATGATTAAAAAATAAATAACTATAGTCAGGACCAAAAGCTTGAGACATAAATATTGATGGTAGAAGCCAACTGGTTAAATATAAATTTTCACACTGAATTAAGTGTTCAGAAATATGCATCACATGACACAGGAATGACTATATTTGTTTAAACACTTACTATGTGCCAGACATATTGTAAGTATTATTTCCACTTTTTATGACAACACTGCTAGGGAAGTATTACTAAACTCATTTTGCAGAAGAAGAAACTAAGACTCAGAAAACTTAGGTGACTTGTCCCCAGATGCTCATGGAGAACCCACTGGCAGCTGGATGACTGTGGTAGTGTGACTGCCTCCCACTTGCTCCCAGATTCTTATCTCAGGGTCTGCTTCTGGGAGCATGTAAACTAGAACAGCACAGACACGGATGTGTGTATAGGGGTGGGGGACAGAAGCTTAGCTTAGCTCAGAAGAAAGTAAAGGTAGATGAAGGTAGGGAGGACACGCTCCCAAAATGACAATATTTCAACAATTTTTTAAGGATCCAGGTTAAATGTCATTGTTAAGATCAAGATGAAAGGGGATTTGTGAAAATGGCATGAAAGCGAAACACTGAGACATGGGAAAGAAATAGGCAAAAAGGTGGCACGTTTTATTCGTTCCCACCCCTGCAGCTACCCACATATGAATGTTTTCCTCTTTGCTCCAAAAGATACTTCCCTTAGACTCCGTCCACGTTGGAACATCCTATCAGGTACTATGCTCATTGTGTATCATATTCTCATTTGGGTTTGTAGGCTACATCTTTTTAAACATTCTCACGTTGTAGAGATATTTTCTTATTTACAATGCAAATTAAGAAGGGTGCCAGCATCCAAAGAAACAACTATTTTAGGTGGAATGCAAATATCTTAATCTGTTTTACACCAGATCTCTGGCTATCCCAGTGGCCTTTGTCCAACGGACTCCTGGTTTGGTTTGATGATTTAGTTCTGCAGAATTTTGTGGCTATTGGGGGGGGGGGGGGAGGAAAATAAGTTCTCTAGATAAAGATGAATGGGACTTGCCAGTTAAATATTTGCTTGTATTTGAATTTGTTCTCATGAATCTTCCACGATGTACTTTTATGTTGAAAAGGTTACAGAGATGGAGAGATTTGCTGAATTTAATAAAAAAAAAACTATCTGACTAGTAATGAAAATATTGAATCTCGCTTTATGATGTTATTTAGGTTTTTTTAAAAAATCTTCTGTGGAATGTAGAGATAATAATCCTCTATTATGTCCATTTTCCAGCGAGGAAGCTGCAGCAGAGAAAGGCTAAACAAGCGGTCAGTAGAGGTGGGTTTGGGAAATCTGTCCTGATAGGAATCACATGAGTGTGGCCAAATGTTTTCACATAGTGGATAACCAGTGTCTTTTTCCACTTTGAAACGTAGTTATGTAAACTTTATAAACAGGATGTATCCAAATCTATAACACATAGACCCAACAGCTCTTGTTCACTTAGACCCATCCAATTTTGCTTATTCCAGAAGAGATCTGAGTATGTAATTGTAACATCATAACTATGTGTGTAATTCCCAGCTCTTCAAAACCTTGGTACCCAGTCGTGCCCTGTTTTGTTCTACTGGCTCATTCCTCCAGCGCAATAGGCACTTTATAACTATTTGCTTAGGTTGGATTTATACCCTCAAGTTTGAAGGCTGTATTTAAGACTGTTTGAAAGCATTTCCGTTCCTGGAACATGGAAGCTGGCAAGCTTTTTATGATAATTTGTTTCTCCACCTGTCCCCAAACATACAAGAGAAATGGCTATCTTTTCATTCTTCTGGATTAGAAATGTTGGAACAACTACCCAGGATAATTAATAAGGCACGATTATACTTTTTGAACCAAGGAGCCATGATAGGAATCAGATGAAAAGCTTCCTACAAGAGATTCTAGATCAGACAAACTCATGAGCTCAGAACCAAGAATTCTCGCACATATTTCTGGATACTTCAGCGCTTGACAGGCATCTTGCCCAGAAAGCCTCATTTTTCTTTCAGCCCAATTACTATGGGCTGGGCTCTCCACATGCAAGTCTGCTTTGTCATATCATTTCCTCACCTCTACTATGAAGAATATTAAGAATTCTATGGATCCTTCCAGCCACCAAGGCTTAAATTATTTGTGTACTTAAACAAAAATGAGGTAGAGGGTGGTTTGTGACATTTCCAGATAAAGACCTGATCAAGGGTTGGGTATTGGCTATACTGCCTTGACTTGGGTTTAGAACATCTTTCCCCAGTCTCTGTCCTTTTCAGGCAACGCTATGTGATGGTTCAGTCAGTGAAAAGTCATTGAGCCCCCACTTTGGGCACCTCTTAGTGGTGAGTACAAAGATGAATAGTTCTCAATCAACAGGAACACACTGGAGAAGAAATACATGGGATGAGCAAAGAGCTAAAGAAGGAAAGGTGAGGGAGAGAGACTTCTGTGAGTAAAGAACACAAAAATAAAATCTAAAGAAATGCATCAGAAATGGGACAGGTGTGATGGGATTCCTGTTGGAGCCAGTGGGATATAACACTGAACATGAAGGGTTCTGAATGTGGATCTAAATGTTTTAGGAAATAGGAAAGACTTGATGTTTGAAGTTGGGAAGGATATCACCAAAACTGTACTATGAAAGGACTGAAGTGCAAGCAGAAATTAAGGGAGGGAGGTGTGAGGTCCAAGGGAGGAGGGTTAGGCTGATTAGCACAATGGTCTAAGCAGGAGGTGACAAGGGCCTGGGGCAGAATGAGTAGCAATCTGAAGGGTGGGAAGTGACAGTGGGAGCCCCCACAACATGGCCACTCCCATTTCTGTGGTGTGTGTCTGTGGGGGGGAGCAGTGTGAATAAAGGAAAACATAAACAGATGAAGACCCAGTTCCTCAACCCAGTGATTCAGGGTACGTTGCCCTGAGATAAGGCAGGAAAGTATGAAAGTGCTGAATGAGTTTTGGACATCTTGAGATTAAGGTGACCATGGAACAACTGGGTAGATATCCACTTGGCAGGTAGCAATGCAAGTCCAGATTTCTAACAGATGCTGAAAAGTTAAGATCTGGTACTACTCCATTCAGTCAACCTCCACTCCTACTTCTACAAAACAGAAGCTTGTTGCCAGGGCAGCTAACCTAAAAGCCAGGCTGTGCTAAAAGTTTTACCTGTTCCTGACCCCTCCTCCCCAGGAAGCATTCCCATTCCCATTTTCTTGGTGGGGATGCTGCAGCTCAGAGACCTTGCATGCATGGAGTCAGCAGTGAGGTGGCCGAGTTCTGATTCACAACGTTATTTGCACATTTCACATCCACACAAAAAAGGGTAGCTGCTTCCCTCCTTTTATTTCAGGGCTCCCGATATTAAGTACTACCATGCGTTCCTTTGTCCATTAATATCTATTCTCCTCTTTTGGTCTTCATTCATTCTACTTGACTCAAATCTCTCCCGTTGAGCCCCAGTTATATTTAGTGCCATTCCCCATCCCATCACTGCTCTTAACCCAGTTAGCTGCTCACTTGCTCATTAGAGAGGATTCCAAGATAGTGTAATTTCAGCTCCTGTGTTGTGAGTTCTGTCCACAAGCACACCAGGGTATGATGCTTTGGAAGAACTTTGGGCCATGTGGCCCACACACATCAGAACACATACTGGGCGTCTAGCAGAACTGCTCTTCCTAATGGGACATGTCATCGTGGCACCAAAGGCTCCCAAACAGAGCCTCACATGCTATTCAACTAAAAAGAAATAATTTTCTTCTCATTAGCAATTTGGTGGCTACCTTTGATTTTTTTTTTTTTTTTTTTGCAATTTCTTTGACTCTTCGGCAAAATGTCAAGTCATCAAACAGCTATCTATATTTCTCCATCTTTACTATGGAGATCATGCTCAAGTGGCTTTTCAATTTCTAGCCTCGAGCTCTCCATGGAAAGTTATATTTTCTAATTAATCATGTGTCTTGTGATTCTTGGTTAACTAGTTCTGAATCAGAAAATTCTATGCTCCATGTGCTAGGTCTCACACTTTGTTTCCTAGTACCTCTGCTAACTCTGAAGTCATAAATGAATTCTCACAGTGTGGCAGGTGAAAATTATTATTCTCCTTCCAGATGAGGAAGCAGCTGCCCAGAGTGGACTGTGACTCATTCAGCTCCCTAGATCTTTTTAATGAACCATTCACAGCCAACCTCCCTGGCCTCCAGTAGAAAAGAAACAGAGACATGCAGACTTCTTAAATAAGAACAGTGGGCATGTTGGAGAGAGAGAAGAAGGAGTGTTACAGCTCAAGAGATGGACCTGGAAGAAATGAATAGCTAGGCAGGCTGACCCTTAGGGAACTTTCTATTAGTCTGTTTACATATAGTCCTGGGGGAGAACTTCTCCTTTAAATCCAAACCATAGGACTGTTCTTTAGTGAAGTTTTTTTTTGCTGTTGCTGCTCAAAGCTGGGGCTTGCTTTGCTGAAACCTCTTACCTTTCTCGCCTGCCTATACGATAGCAAGAAAAACATGTTTTCTTTCTGGCCCACCTAACTGAATATGTAGGCGGAGGCCACATTATGTTCACCTATGTGATCCTAACATTCGAATAATGAATATATCTAAAACAGAATACTTGTAAAAGTAGTGAGATCCCTGTTTCTAGAGTTATTCAACCAGACCAGTATGGACGGTCTTTGTCCATGCAGCTGTCATTCATTGTATTATTTCTAAATTTCCCAATATTTTAAGGGCATTCTTATTCAAAGCAATTGCACCAATCCCAAATAATTTAAAAATATATGTGACTAAATAATGCATGCTAGTCATCGAGTGACTGTTACGATTAGTTTAATATTCTGATTTTAATAATGATTGATCCTCGAAATTATTAAATGTCTTCAGGCCATTGTTTTTAATTACAAGCACCAGTCTATTAAGTGTTAATTGAACACCTACTGTATGTCAGAACCCAGGGATAAAAGGATGAGAAACACAGAGCCTGTCCTCAATAATTTACATTCTAGTGAGGGGGTTGTCTCCATTATTGGGACTGAGGAATCACAGTCTAGTTATATAATTTCATTTTGTACCTCTGTTCTTCAGAACAGAGAATGTTTTCCTGGGGTTACTATGGGTTCTAAGAGGCCTATGTAGAAGTCCTCTTTGCCAACTAATGTTAGGAGAGAGGATCTTTAACTTCTGAGGTCACTCAAGTCTCTAATGTAATTGATCCGGCAGAAATAGGAAGAAGGAGGAGGCCTGCAAGGTCACTTCAAAACCAACCTGAACCTGCACCCTTCCTTGCTAAAAATTCAGTGTAGATATACATACACCTTCACCCTAACCCCACCTTATTCGCACCTCCACATGCAGCACAATCCCAGCGAAGGGAAGGGCAAACCTTGCTCCGCCCCTTAGTGACTGTCCTTTGGAGAAATGCAATATACGGCCTCCACTTAGACCCTGTTCTACCAGATTAGAGTCTGTTTCTAATCAAATGGAGTTTAGGTTTAAACCGGAATTAGATTTGGGATTTACAGTCATTCCTACTTTCATTCATTTCGTAGATACCAGCCCTATCTCGGCCTAGCTTTAATCCAATGTACTTCGGAAGGAATTACACAGGAGTTGCCCATGAGCCTGGGGTGGCGGTGGAGGGGGCTCTAACGCCTGGGTCCCTCTGAAAACCTTCCGTCTGGGTCAATCTTGACTTGCTTCGGGATCTTCGGCACTCACCGCCACCCTACAGCGACTGCCCTAGCCATGGGATCCTAGCGTTTGCCCTTCTCGCTTTCATTGGACGCCGCCCCTCGCTCGGGAGAGGATTTCGCCACCAGCACCTCAGGCTTTCCCCGCGCACAGGCAGAATGAAAAGCGAAAGCCGTGGCAGCCGGGCCGAGGGGGCAGCCGAACGTGCGGTGTGCCCGCTGCTTCTGAATCCGCAGTGGCCGCGAGGACTGTCACCGCATAGTGAGGACCCCGTCCTCAACTTTCAGCTCAAGTCGGGTACCCCGGAGGCCGCCGCAGCTCCGACGCGCCCTCCACTGCCGGCCCAGAGCCCTCATGCTCCGCGGCCCAGTGGCGCCCTCCCGCAGTGGGTCCCTGGCCACCCCACCTCCCGCGCAGCGCGCCTCCAGCTGGCCCGCCGGCCTAGCTCCCCAGCCTCGGGGCAAGACGCGCCCCAGGGAGTTCGGCTGCTCAGCAGCCCCAACTTCGGCTTCCCAAGTGACACGACGCCCTCCCTCGAGCACGCGCCAGCCTCCACCAGCCTCCACCCGAGGTCCTTACAGCCCAGCCGCGGGAAAATGAAATGCCCTGCAAGGGGCGCTCCCCCGGGTTTTGAAAAACCGCTTCATCCGCCCCGCGAGCGCCTTCATCCTCCACTGGCAACCTCTGGCCAGATGATTTTCACCTGGGCCGCGCCCAGGTGGAGGGGCTTGGGAGCTGGGGCGGGAGGAAAGGAGGCAGCAGCGTTGAGTTGCCGGGATGCAGCTGCGCGCCTCTTGCGACGAGGAGGGCTGACGGCCCTGCGGCTCGACTGAGCAATGGGAGCGGGCTTCTGCGCCTCTGCCTCGCGGAGGACCGCACACGCTTACCCTCGCACACGCTTACACACACACACACACACGCACACACTGCTTCCAGCACCCTCACCCCGCGAGCCCGGACGTGGAGGTCGGAGCCACTGGCCACTTTAAGGCAGGGGCTGAAACGCCCAGATAGAGGCAGAGGCTCTTCCCTCTCCTCCAAGCTTTCACCATCCTAGGAGCTCCCTTCCACTGCCACTACAAGCACCCCCAAATTCCCAGAGCAGGAAAGCTCTGGCTTCTGAGATTCCCCTCCCTGAGCTAGCGGTTCAAGCTGCAGGGGGCGGGGATGGATTGAGGGAGCACTGGAAAGGGAGCCCGCGCTCACCTCCACCCTCTTCGAGGGGAACTGGCCAGCCCCACTCGCCTTTGGAGCACTAGGCGGCCAAGGCCGGACAGCCAGACCCCGGGGCGCTCCAACTCCGGCGAGGGCAGGGAGAGTAGCGACAGCAGCAGCCGCAAAGGCACCGAATCTCCGAATAGGCGGAATCGCGGGCGCAGAGGGGTGGAGGCACGAGGGGCGGAGGAGGAGTTGCTGGGGCCGAGAGGGATGACGTCCTCCAGCGCCTCGGGCTCGCAGGGACTGAAGATTCCTGCTCTCGCCCGGCCCAGCGCGCTCTCTCCAGGGCTTCGCAGAGGCGCGGCGCCCGGCTCCGCTGCGGCTCCCGAACCGCGCGCGTGGGGGCGATCCCGACCAGCTTGAACCAGGGGTGCAAGCCCTCTGGCCATCTCAGAGCACCTCTCTGCCTGTTCCTCGCCTTGGGGTGCCCGCTCCAGAGTCTCTGTCGATTCTAGGCGGGCAGGGGAAAGGCAGCCCCCGACCGGGCCAGCCTCGCCCCTTCCTCGCTTTCTCCCTCATCGACCTCGAGCCAAGGGCAGGCGCCCGCGCCCCGGCCCCTGCCCACCGGGCGAGCCGGTGTCCCGGCCTGCGCCCGGCTGCGAAGAGGGACGAGGCACCGCTAAGGAAAGGCGCTCACCTGGGTCACCCGAAGCCTTCCTCTCCAGCCCCTCCAGGAGCCCGTTCGCAGCCCCCAGGCAGAACCTTCCTCCAAGAAAAAAAGTAGCGCAAGGGCACAAGAGAGGTAGGGCGGCTCACAGGTCCCTGCGCAGCGGCTTTTTCCTTCTGATTCTCCCGGATCCAGTCTCGGGTTCGGCGGCGGGAAAGGGCTGTCGGAGGCTGGAAGGGGCCGCCAGACCCGGGTTCCTCCCGCGGCGGTGACGGCGGCACCTCCAAGTTGCCACCTGCAGCGCGCGTCGGGCGCCTGTGACAGCCCGCGCCGCTCTGCCCGCGCCGGCCGACCCTCCCCGCCCGCTGATTGGCTGCGCCCCGTTCCTGGGCGGTCCCGGCGCTCGGCCCCGCCCCGCCCCGCTCCCCGCCGCCCTGCGGCGGGTTCGCGGAGTGGATCTCCTTCCAGGCCTGCCTGGGCTTTACAGGCAGCGAGTTTGGGGAGCTGCTCAGGCTTTGCAAGCAGGGGAAGAATCCGTCACACGCACGAACACACACACACAATTTTGTATAGGTTGGGGATTGGAGGAAAGAGAGAGCATTTTGAGAAACGCCCTTCGTGTGCCTTAAGGGGGACCTGGTTGTTACTCGGTGGTTTGTTTTTTGTTTTTGTTTATGCTGGTATGAAATTTGTGCAATCTCTGAAAAGAGTTAACCTCACAGCGGCAATCAGTGCGCGGGGATGTGAGCTAGAAAGTGGCTTGGGGGTTGTTTTCGCTTAAGCTTCACACAAAGTTCACTCGAAGCTTTCAAATGTGAAGGTAAGTCCTGGAATCCCGTTTAGTTTCAGCACCTAAAAAGCCATCTACCTCTACGGTTGCCTGCAGTCCTGAAGGGCCCGGGTGCCAGCCAACAGTTTGCGGGATCCGGAGGCTGGGAGTACAGGCAGTGACAGCTCACGCCCCGGCATATATGAACCCTGTGTTGCACAACCCTTGGGCCTTTTAAGTAAACAAAGGAAACATTATTTTTCTTTCTCCTTACTATTGTTTTCAAGCGTGCTCTTCCCTCCGCCTCTGAGTACCACCTGAAGTTATGCTTTCCGGAAAGCTGATCTGGCAAAGTGTTCCAGAGGAGAAAAACTATAAAAATAGGGAAAGTACCAGTCTGGAAAGCAGTCCAATCACCCAGAAACGTCTCACTCCTGGTGAATCTATGTGAAAGAGGTACATTGCCAAGTACCTTTTTGTTTGACAACATTTCAAAATGAACTTCCCAAATAGCACGTTTTATAGCCCATTGGGGAAACATCTACGTTTTGTCAGTGCAGGGGTGGCACTGTTAAGTGTGACAAAGCCTGCACACGCAAACTCACTTCTAACTGAGCTTTGTAGAATTCTCAGCAGGGAGAGGGAGGTGGAGAGGGGCTTTCCTAAAGGAAGTCAGAAGGTGAATCTTCACAGGACATACATACTGGGGACAGCTGGAATCAGTCAAGAGGCCATTCCCTGTCAACTGTTGCTAAGTAAGTTGGGATGTCACCTTATAGCACCCGGCCGGATCTTAACATCTTGAATCCACTCTGGGGTTGAATAGCAAAAACAAAAATAAAAATAAAATAAATAAATAAATAAATAAATAAATAAAATTTTTAAGAAATTCCCGTTTGTAGCCAGGTAGCACTGTTCAGAGGCAAAACAATCACAGAGATATTTCAATACTCCAGATTAAGTGCTTGCTGAATGAATTGCACTTTGACCTGGACTGGGTGAAACAAGGAGTAGAATGGAGGTGTGGCTCACTCAGATTTGAGTGCAGGTTGACTCAGTAAATGGAGGATTACCTGATCAAGTTGGGGGGTGGGGTGGGGCGTGGCCATAGGGAAGTCAGTAGTGGTCCTTGACCCAGATATGCATCTGATGTGTTTTCAGCCAGGTGAAGCACACACAACTGGATAAGATGCATTCTCCTAAGAGTAGGGAAGGAGCTATGACTCAAGTGAATGAGAAAGTTTAAAGGAAAGAGGGGAGGAATGAGAAAAAAATGGAAAGAGACAGTTGGAGAGTCTAGAGACAGTGAGAGAAATCAATGGACATACTGATGGCTGAGTAGCTTTATGGTTTTAGCAGACAGAGATTTGAAACCTGGTCCCAGCACTTCTGTATGTGATATGTCTGCTTTGCATGTGGGACGCATGGTTTGAGCTTCGTTCTCCTCGTTAGGGAATAAGGGTGTCTACCTGACAGAGCCGTGCTAAGGATGAACTGAGATCACGCATCTGTAATGCTTGGCACAATGTTTTGCATCTAGTACGCATTCAATAAATAGTAGCTATTTTTCTAAACTGTGTTCTAAAAAAGCACAACAATCCCCTAATCCTTTAGATATCTGTTTCTGATTGAATATTTCTATCAAGTGCTCCTCCTGCTTGTGCATTCCCTGTGATAAGAGCCTCACTAACCCCGAGTTCATTTTCCTTGCTGAAGATGAGATGAGTGACAAATACCTTTTTTTTCCACTGGTTGGTTCTGTTGTTATCCAGGGTAGTCATACAGATGTCTAAAATCTATCCCATAAGAAATCCCTCCAAATTGCTTAAGACAAATAATAGATCCACCGTGTGCCTTCTTTTGTCCAAGCCAAACATGTCCTGCCCTTCAGCCTCTCCCTTGCTGTAGTTTCACAATTTTTCACCATCTTACCCCCCGGATTGTCTGTGACCTCTTTAAAATAAAAACACAGATCTCCAGACCAGTCCTTCCAGAAAAAAACAAAAAACAAAAAAGAACAAAACAGAAACAACCAACAACAACAAAACAAAAACCCGACCAAAAAACCCTCTTTTTCAACGTGCTGCTGGAGGTACAGCCTGCATTTTTGTACACATTTTGAATGGGCAATTAACTCTTGGGACCTATTGAGTTGCCTGTTGACTAAAACTCATAAATCTTTTTCAGATGTTACTGTTTGTTCAGAACTTTGGGGGGTCATATTGTTGTCCTTCACTTTTTCCTTTGAAGTCCCTTTTTAATGATTTATCTTGAAATAATTCCAAACCTACAAAAATATGGGGAAAAAATGGTACAGAGAACTCCTATGTCCTTCTCTTCTCGTTTCCCCTATTGTTATCATTTTGCATTTGATATCTCTCACTTTCTCTCGATAGGTAGACAGACAGATACTCACGATCTATGTTCTTTTACTAAGCCATGTAGGAGCAAGTGCAGACATGATTCCCATCATCCTTAAATACACCAGTGTATAAATATTTCTCCCAAAACAGTATTCTGTCCTACATAAACACAATGTGTGCAACCAATCCATAGAACCCATTCAAATTTCACCAAATTTTCCAAGATGTTCCTTTTTCATTTCTGGTTCAGAACGCAATCCAAGATCCACATTACATTTAGTTGACATGTCTTTTGATTCTCCTTTAATCTGCTACAGTTCTGCAGTCTTTCCCTGTCTTCCTTGCCCTTCCTTGAGAGTTTTAAAAACCATATGATCTTCATTCTATAGATTTCATGGATCTCAAGCTGGGTCTACTTTATGGTTCTTCCTGTCCAAAGCAGGTCCTGCATTCTTGTCAGGAATATCAAAGAAAGGATGATGCTGTGCTCAGGTGTACATTTCCATTAAAAGGCAAATGATGTCAAACCATCCCTCCATTGTGATGTTAATTTAACCTTGATCACCTAGATTGGCAGGCACTGGAATTCTCCCATATCAAGTCACCATTTTCCACCTTGGCAATCAATCCCCTTGGCATTTTGTAAGAATATACTCCAAGGCTATACCAATATTCTGTTCCTCATCTAATCTTCTCTGAGCCTTCTTTGGAGACATTGATGACTCCGACCCGAATCAGCCTCCACTATGATTGTCAAACAACAGTCTTCCATTTGCATCAATCCCTTGGCATTTATGAATTGGCGTTCTTCTGTAGAAGTCTTCCCTTCTCTGCATTTAGTTATGTCAGTGCAGACTTATCAATTTTTATTTTATTCAGTGAGTTGTATTCTGCTACCTTCATTATTTATTTTGATGCTCACAGGGTCCCAGATTTGGCCAGAGGGTGTTTTTTCTGCCTGGTTCTTAAGGTCCCTCTGTCCCCATTATTCTTGGGCACCTTCTTACTTTCTGGCACATCAAAATGTTCCAGGCTCATTTTGTACTCTCCTTGCCCCAGCCCTGGGATCAGCCAGCTCTCCAAGGAGCCCTGGCTTCTTTTAATGGAGGATGACATTTAGAAACAGGACCTGGGCACCCAGTGTACTCGCTGCCACCAACCTGTCATAACCTCTAGGCTCTCTTAGCGGAAAGAACAAGGAAATAAATCATACATGTTCATACACAAGCACACACATACACATACACACACTTAGGTCTGTTTCTGTGTGTACATGTATGTATTCTTTCTCTATGGAACCACATAGAAATATATATCCATGTAAACATATAGAGATAGACCTCTATCTCTATATCTGTGTCTATACCTGTATCTAGATCTATATCATGAGTTAATACCTTCAATTCCAACCCAACACATCAGGATTCTTTATAGCCCTTGTCCTTTCTATATTTATAAATCTTTTCTCTGTTAGAGAGAAACCTGACTCCCATTACCCTCAGAATATTGACTTATATGCTCCGGCTTGCATTATGTAACAATCTTCTGACCACATTGGCCACCTCAACCAGCCTCCCGTTGTAGCTGCCCCATGGCACTTCTGCCCTCTGGGTCCCTGGGTCCACTGGAGCCTTTTTTATCTCAGTCTTCCAGGTCCCTGGTGTTGCTGGCAGCTCCTGACCATAACTCGCCAGGACAATGTTTCTCCCCTTGCAGTTGTTCGGGTCAAATCCTGAAGTCAGCCTTAATGATACCCTTTCTCTCACATCCCATATCTAATCTGTAGTAAATTCTATTTGTTCTACCTTCAGCTAGGTCCAAAATCCAATTCCTTTTCACCACCTCTGCCATTACTACCCTGGCTCAGGTCAATATTATCTCTGTCTTGATTATTGTAATAAGTCCCTAACTGGTTCCCCTGTGTTGATCCTGGCTATCCTAAAGACTACCATCTGCCCAGTGGCCTCAATAATAATTTTCAAAAATATAAGTCATATTTTGCTTCCTTGCTCAATGGTTTCTACCTTATAGAAATAAAAAGCCCAAATCCTAACAGATCCTCCCCTTTGGCTT
This sequence comes from Lontra canadensis, assembly GCF_010015895.1. Lineage (NCBI taxonomy): Eukaryota > Metazoa > Chordata > Mammalia > Carnivora > Mustelidae > Lontra > Lontra canadensis. The sequence continues at coordinate 2,294,060 of NW_022631051.1, forward strand.
TGGTATCTCCCTTTCCTCATCTCTTGCTGTTCTCCATCTTCAGCCCCCACTCCATCTTGCTCCCAGAACACACCAGGCATCCCCCCTCCCTCTACCTGAGCCACTCTTCCTCGGGTGTCTCTGTAACTCCTACCACCCCCAGGTCTTTTCTCAAATGTGTCTTCCTTCATGAAGACTTATTTGGGTACCATATTTAAAATTGCACTTCCTTCTTCCCACTCACATTCTCTCTCTCACTGTATGTATTACAGTCCAACATAGTATGTGTTGTCTCTACTTGTATACAGTCTTCCCCTACCCATTGCCTTGACTAGGAACTCCATGAAAAGGGGCATTTTCACCTCCTTCTGTACTGCTCCATCTCTAGTACATATATCAGGACCTGATATATATAATAGACCATCCACAAATATTTGTTAAATGAATGGATGAAATGACAAAAACACATAAGTATATTTATGACCGACTACAGATACACCTACATGCTAAGTGGTTGCCAATGCAACTGAAGAGATCAAAGGCAAATAGCTTAACTGAAAAGGTTTCACAGACATAAAGGCAGAGTGTAGCAAGAGGTTACCAAAAACATAAAGATAGAGAAAAGACTCTGTGTTTGATGACTATGAAGTAGAGTAGGTAATCTTGAAAACAATGTGTTGTTGGGTTTCAATTGACCATTTATTGAGCAAAAGACTAGATTACATACCACTAGGCCTTAAAATTAAAAGTTCTACAAATATTTCCAAACATATTCTTTAAAATCATGTAGTCTATTAAAAGGATTTTAGACACTTCCTCTTGTGAAGTGAAAGCCTCTTGGAGCAAAAAGAACTCATTAAAGGAGCTCACAATAATTCAAACTTAACACCTTCTCCTCCTTCTCCTTCTCCTCCTCCTCTTCCTCCTCCTCCTTCTTCTGGTGGCAGTTTGGCTCACAAAGGAAATTAATCCCCTTCTTGTATTTTTTAAGCCCTGTGTCCAGCTTGGTCCTTGATAAGCCAAAAGTTCTTAGAAAATGTTTATGCAAAATGAAATGGAACCCTATGCACATGGGACAAACTTTCAGCATCGATTTGTCCTCATATTTTCAATGTACCTTATTCTGCATGCTTGAGAAGACTCAGTGCACATTTGAGAACTGTTTAGAAAGCACTTTCACTTGAGGCCAGTCCTACAATTATTTAATGACTGAGCCTGGAGACAACACGTAAGATATAGTGATTTATATTTGGAATTGCAGAAATAATTGTTTTCATTTTCCATAAGTCCCACCCCCATACAATTTATAGGTAGCTATTTCCATAAAACTCAGTGGGTTGAATGAAATAGATAATTCTGATAGAAATGTTAGGTGTTCTAATTTTTAAAAGTTTTCAGCTCATCCTGAATGGAAAAAGGAAACAGTAGGAAAGAGAGTTATTTCTCTTAAATTTATCTCATTAGTGTGTAGCTTTCAAAATGAATTTTTGGACTCTGCAAAAATAGCTATCTGGTTTATGAATTAAGTTTCTTTTGAAAGGAAGACCTTTCTGTGTTTTCTCGAAGGAGCCATCATTGCTGACACAATAGTTGGCAAAACCCATCGCCGGCATCCCATGCCCACTGATGCAAGACCTGAAGACTTCTCTTTGCAGGCATAAATCTTTTCTTCCTGATGCTGCTGTTCTGCTGCTGAAACTTCAAAATGTTAAGCAAAAAAGTCAAATAAAGTTATGATTTCTTGAAATGCCTTCCAAGTTCCTCTCTAGTGCTCTTTCTTTACTTGCTGTGTGATCTCAACATTAACCTCTTTGAATTTCAATTTGCTTATATAAATTGAGAATGGCATGGAATAGGTCAGATTAAGTGAAATAATTTGACAGAAGGGCTTTAAAAATGATAAAGAGCCATCAGAATGACAGTGCCACCATCATTGTCCTCATCAAGCTACTTACATAGCGTGATGGCAGAAGGTTAAAAAATGGTGTTGATGTGAAGCCTGTCCTTTTTTAAAATTTTCATTCAGATACTCCTATAATTCTAACCAGCTTTCTCTTAAGTGAAGCCCTATTCTAATCCTTAAAACTATTGAATCTTCAATGATTTCTCTGGACTCCAGAATTTATTACGGTTGCTATGACATGAACTAGCCCCAGAATGATCTTCCTTCCTTTCTTTCTTTTTCTTTCTTTTCCTTTCTTTCTTTCTTTCTTTCTTTCTTTCTTTCTTTCTTTCTTTCTTTCTTTCTTTCTTTCTTCTTCTTTCTTTCTTTCGTCTCTAAATTATAATGAAAGTTTAACTAAGTTGCTGAGAGCAGAAAGTTCCAGAGTAAGCTCTGCCCTTTGCAGCAAAATATCAAACAACAATGACTGATCAATAAACCTTCCACATAACTGCAGATCATAAACTCATTGTAAAGATTTAGGGCTTGACGTTTCCTTGTTCTTTGCTTGATGCATGCCAGCCCATGAAAAAGAACACTCTAGATGCAGAAACTGTTTAGGTTATTTCTGATCTGGGGTGAAGTATGCAAACTCAGCAATAAGCAGAAGTTAATTATCCGAAAAGTGAATTCTTTGCCAAATTTTATAAAGCAAGAAGTTTTCAAAATACAGTGTAAGACTGATTTAAAGTTGGCTGTTAACATCTGTATCACCTTAAGCCAATGCTGATAACTGGACTAAATATTAATCTGATTTCTATTTTTTTTTCTTTAAAACCAGAACCACATTCTCTGCTATGAAGATGCACCTACTGGTGGTTAGTGATATTTATTTTCATTAAGTGAGATTTAGTGAATTTTTATTTTTACTATATGGGATTACTAAGTATCTTTCAGTCAGATGAATACTGGGACCAGAGTCCCAGTTTCTAAAGAAAGTGACCACTTTCTTCAATTAACTTGGAGTCTATTGGCTCCGTTTTTGTTAAGGTGTTGGGTAATGATCTTATCGTTTATTGTATTTGAGGTTTAAGTGCAAGGCTGCTGCTAACCCAAAGGTTGCCTTTCCTAAAATCTAGGAAAAGACAAGGCTTCTAGCAGAACCCATCCTTGCAAACACACCTCTCCTTTGTACCAGGGCAAGAAGTTGGCTGAATCCTAGCACTCACTGTCCACCTCGTGCTGCTCAGGGCCTGAAAATTTAGTATCTGTATGCTCACGTCCTAGTGAAATCTAAAAGAAGTGAATTATGCTTGACAGGTCTCTGCTTTGATTGTCTTCAGGAACTCCATCCTGGCTAGTAGCCCCTGAGTTTGTTTGTGGTAACAGCAGCTTGTACTTCCTCTCCCTGAAGTCATGTTCAGGGAAGAGAAGGAAGAGGAAAACCTTGGCAAAACAGAATGGGCTAGAATAAGGCTTTGTGGTTGGGTAGACTTGGTGTAGATCAAAACCAGATATTCTCTGGGTGGAATTATTACCTATTCAATGCATCACTAGAATCCTCTCATGAAATCAGCTGTGGTCCATTTAGGCCAAGGCAAATGACTGGCCAGTGTTGTTTGGACAGAATTCTATAACCTTGACTGCAAGGGTCCAGGACCATGCTAGTCTCCATCTCTGGTCTAACACTAGCTTTGATGATCTAGAAAGTTGTTCAGGTGGTGAGGTCGTCCCTTGGAGTATGGGCTCACACAGAACTTTGCTAGAGTCACAAGAAGGGATTTGGTAAAGGTGTAGCTCACAGGTCTCTGAACTATGAAGGGATTCTTCCCAACTGTCAGAACCCAAGTTATGAGTAGTTCCTAAGTAGATACTGTACAAGTGACACTTCCAAGGGAGGGATTTGCCCCAGAGATTTGCTCCATCATCAGTTTTTAAGAAAACTTGTTAGTGTTGTCTTGTTTCCCATGCCATTTATCCATAAAAGAACCATGCTTACTTTAAAGTGTAAGCCAGGATTCAAAATGTGTAAGAAAAGGACATTGCTCCCAGCATTTCAACTTTTAAACCTGTGTTGACACACAGCAAGGATTCCTGGGGGATCTTGAGTCACCTAGAGACCTGTCAGGTACGACCAGACCTACCTCCAGATCCACTTTCAATGCACCCACCTCTTCCATCACCTCTAGTTTCCAAAACCCCATCTGCCTTCTCCAGCCTTTCAGAGCCTCCTAAATGCTGTCCTGCTTTCCTTTCCAGCCCTGCTGCCTTCTGGCACATTCTTCTCATACCAACCTGAGGAATCTCTCCTTTGCTTAATACTTTTCAATGACCTTCCATTCACCTCAGATAACATTTTAAAAAAGCCTCAGGGAAACCCATCTGGGATGGCCACTGCCTACCTAGCAACTGCACCCCCTCCCACCTCGCTTTGCCCCAGTGGTGCCTCGCTCTGCCTTTCAGGATTACCATGAGCGCTCCCACCTCTAGGCCTTCCTCACCCTCTGTTTTACTCCCCAGACTCCTCTATTACCAGCTCTTCATCTTGCCAAAGCTTATTCATCCTGCAAGATCCAACTTAAGATAGACTTTCTCTGAGAAGACTTGCCTTTCTTTGTACCTCTCCATTTAAATTAGATTCCACACAACCTTGGGGACACACCCCCAACCTGCAGTTATCATTCAGTATTGATTGATTGATGTTGACTGATGTCCTTCCCTGAAGAGACTGTAAGTTCCCTGAAGGCAAGGACAGGGAGGGTTTCTTTGACTCTATCCACAATCTAGACAGAAGCTATTCTGCGTGGTTCTGTTGCCCAGATCTAGAGCCAGATTGCCTGAGGTGGATTCTAGCTCTGTCCTTCTGACCTGGGATAAGTGACCCAGCACTCTTGTTTGTCAACTTCCTTCTCTGCAAAAAGGGGCCCCTGAAGTAGTACTCCATTGGATTTCCTTATCTGTAAATGGGAATTCTGGTAGGTTCTTTCCATAGGGGGAAATTATGAGGCTTTATTTATTTCATAGTGTAAAGTACTTGAAAAATTCTATGATAAACTGTGTTAGGGATACCTGGGTGGCTCTGTCAGTGGTTAACCATCTGCCTTCAGCTCAGGTCATGATCCTGGGGTCCTGGGATCCAGTCCTGCCTCAGGCTCGCTGCTCAGTGGGGAGTCTGCTTCTCCCTCTGCCTGTCCTCTCCCCCTGCTTGTGCTCACTCTGTCTCTCTCTCTCTCTCTCTCTCTCTGACCAAAAATAAATAAATAAATAACAATTAAAATTAAAAATTAAAAAAAATAAGTAGTTAAGAAAACAATGTTAGTTATTTTAGCAGGCAACTCAGTTAATATTTTTGACAGAATTAATTCATTCATAAAGCTTTGGTGACAGATTTCCTCCTCATTTTGGACAATTCGTCCTTGATTCAAATGATGTAAAACAATACTGAGAAAATAAAATTCTCTCGCTTAACATAATTAAGAATGACAACTTTCCCTTCATCAAGAAAGATATCACAATCAATACTGAAAGGGCCAAATCGGCAACATATGCATATTCAGAAGTTGAAATGGATATTTTTTGATATTTTCTTTGCCTTTCCTTCACGACCCAGGCCCATAATGATGACTCAGGTAGGATCCCAGATTTGGCAATTCTTTTTTCTCCCCTAAGCTTTATTGAAATATAATTGACATATAACATTATGCAAATTTAGGGTATATAACATGATGATGTGATACATGTACATACTGTGAAATATTTACCACAATAAGCTTAGTTAACATATCCTTCACTTCACAGAATTACCATTTATTGTTGTCATGGTGAGAACATTAAAGCTCTACCCTCATAGCAACTTTCAAGTATACAGCTCAGTACTGCTAACTATAGTCACCGGGCTGTGCCTTAAATCCATGGAACTTACTCAACTTACAACTGCAAGTTTGTGACCTTTGATCAACACCTTCCCATTTCCCCCACCCCTCAGCTCCTGCCAACCCTCATTCTACTCTGTTTCTGTTTTCTATTAGTTCAATCTTTTAGAGTCTACATATAAGTGAGATCATACAGTATTTGCCTTTCTGTCTGATTTACTTCACTTAACATAGCGCCCTCATAGTCCATCCATGTTGTCACAGATAAGATTTCCTTCTTTTTAAATTAGTAGAATAATATTTCAATGTCTATAAATATGGAATACAACAAAATATACATATATTTATATTGTAAGATATCATATATATATACATAATATGACATATATTTATTTACTTATCCATCCAACTGTCAATGGACACTTAGGTTATTTTTGTTTCTGCTATTGTGAATAATGGTACAGTGAACACCACACCGGAGGGCAGATATCTCTTCAAGATAATAATTTCACTTTCTTTGAATATATATCTCGAAATAAGATTGCTGGTTAGTATAGTAGTTCTAGTTTTAACTTTTTGGGAAGCTTCCATACTGTTTTCCACAGTGGCTGCACCAATTTATATTCCCACCAGCAGGGCACGAGGGCTCCCTTTTCTCCACATCCCTGCTGACATTTGTTTTCTCTCCTATTTTTGAGCCATTCTAACAGGTGTGAGTTTCCCTGATGATGAGTGATGTGTGACACCTCTTTATGTACTTGTTGGCCATTTGTATGACTTCTTTGCAGAAAGGTCAATTCAAGTCCTCTGGTCATATTTTAATCAGAATATTTATTTATTTATTTATTTATGTTTTGCTTTTGAGTTGTAGGAGTTCTTTATATATTTTAGATATTAACCCCCTTATCAGATGTATGGTTTGCAAATACTTACTCCCATTCTATAAGTTGCTTTCTCATTTTTGTTGACTTTTTTTTTTTCTGTGCAGAGCTTTTTAGTTTGATGTGGTCCTACTTAATTGATTTTTGCCTATTGTCTTTTATTGTCTTTTAGTATCATAATCCAAAAGAATCATTGTCAAGACTTATGTCAAGAAGATTTTTTCCTTTATTTTATTCTATGAGTTTTCTGGTTTCTGGTCTTACATTCATGTCCTTAATCTATTTTGAGTTAATTTTTGTGAGTGGTGTCGTTTCACTCTTTTACATGTGGATATCCAGTTTCCCTACCATTTACTGAAGAGATTGCTTTTTTCCCATTGAGTATTCTTGGATTCTTTGTCAAATATTTGTTGGCCATGTATAGGTGGGTTTATTTCTGGGCTCTCAATGTTGTCCCATTGGTCTATGTGTTTGTTTTTATGATAATAACAATGTTGTTTTGATTATTATAGATTTGTCATGACATTTGAAATCAGTAAATCAAACTTGGCACTTATTTGAAGGAATAATTGAATAAAAATCTGGAAAACCTCTGTTAATAAAGACAAGAGATATTTTGTTCTTTTTTTCCAGTAATTTTTATTATAATCACAATGTATTTATTAGGGATATGGCCATAGAGAAAAAGTAAGAGTTGCCAACTTCCTGACTGATGTCAGGAAAACTTGCCTCAAGTAATATTAGCTACTTAAATGTTTGGTCTCTCTTCTTTAAATGAATGTACCCATTACATGAATTGAAAGAACAGTGACAAATATTGTTTGTTTCTACTCAAACCTTACCTCTCTGTGGTTGTAATGTCTCTTTTTAAGTCACTGCGTCTTTATGGTTATTTTCCATGTAAGCCCATCATTCATCCCAACAGATTTACCATTTTGTGCTTCACCAAGTTTAGAAAAATAATTGTGACCCTTACGCTAATATAGCCTATTATGTTAGAATGGCTTTTCTAATAATATACTGAGCCATGATTTGGATATGTAATCATTACCTTAGAATTGGCAAAATAATAGAGAGTTTTGTAAATGCCACTATACCATATCCTAGACTCTTTTTTATTATTTTATGAAAAAAAAATGTAAGTATGTGTAGACTTCTCACTGAATATTGAAGAATAATATCCCTGGTTTTATTGAAGGCAAATAGTTTACAAATTCTCCCAGGTCATGAGTTAGTTGCCTGCTTTACTAAGTGTTAAAAAGGCTTTTGTACATAAAACTATACCTTAATTTAGTGAATCAAACCTGTACCTATTTTGGTTGGAAGATTGGAACATAATTAATGTCTTGAGTTGTTGGCTGGTTTACCCTTGGCAGACTAAATTTAGATGCCTAGAGCCATTTTATACTAAAGGCCATTTTATTTGCTATTTGATAAGTCCCATTTTTTCTTTAAAACAAGCCTGTATATCTTGGGGCACACATGGGGTCTCAGTCCGTTAAGCATCTTCCTTTGGCTCAGGCTCAGGTCATGATCTCAGGGTCTCGGGATGGAGCCTTTGGCAATTTCCTCTTCAGTGAGGAGCCTGCTTCTTTCTCTCCCTCAACCCCTCTCCCACTTGTGTTTTCTTTCTCTCTCTAAAATAAATAAATAAAATATTTAAAAAAAAAATAAAATAAGCCTATATATCTTTCTACAGCTTCCCATTCCCCATTTCCTACTATCTAAATTCACTATTTTAAATTTCTGACAAGTTTATGCTTGTATATACATATTTAAATATAAAAAGAGAGTTCTATTGCATATACTGCTTGATAACCTGATTCTTTTCACTTAATAAGTATCGTGAAAACCTTGCCACTCAATAAGTACAATTTTTACTTATTTTTTTAAAATGATAGCCCTGTTTCTGAGGTCATATTTCTCAAGGGCTCAAGTGTTAAAATACTGACTTTGCAAATCAATATCTAGGTATGAGTCCAAACAGTTCAAACAGCTGCACAAATGTGGCCGTCAAACAGGGATACTAAGTATTCATCTTGCAAAGTGCTAGGTTTTGCAAATAGCTCCCCAGTAGCCAAGGGCAGTCCAGGGTGCAAAAGTCTGTTGTTCATAATTTGATCAATTTTATAACACCTACATATATAGTGATTAAAATAATCTTCTTGTTCAAAGTACAGCTGTATATCCACTTTACTGCCCAAGTATAGATTCCCACTTGCTGAGATCAGGCTATATCAAATGTAGTTTGGCACATTCTCTCTGCCTAACCCCGGAAATCGTCTTGATTTGGAGAGCAAATTTGGAGTGTTTTTTCTTTACTGCAGCTTGAACACCCTCCCAACCCCACTTTTTTATTGTGTTATTAAAAACTCCTCTTGTTTTATTGTACTTCACTTCACTGCTTCACAGATATTGTATGTGTGTGAATATTTGTGTATATATATTTTTTCTTTTTTTTTTTTTAAACAAATGAAGATTTGTGGTAACTCTCCATCAAGCAAGTTTTTTGCCATTTTTCCAGCATTTACTCTCTTCTTGTCTCTGGGTCACATTTTGGTAATTCTTGCAGTATTTGAAACGTTTCCATTTTATGTGTGTTAAAGTTATCTGTGATCAGTGCATCTTGGATGTTACTATTGGATGTTACTATTGTAATTGGATGTTACTATTGTAATTATTTTGTGGTAGTGCAAACCATGCCCATATAACATAGCAAACTTAATAGATATACTGTGTGTTCTGACTGCTCTAACAACCAATCAGCCTTTCTCCCATCTCTCTTTTCCACAGGCTTCCTGCCCTCTTGAGACACAACATTATTGAAATTAGGCCAGTTAATAACCTTACAATGGCCTCTAAGTGTTCACATGAGAGGAGAAGTCACATGTCTCTCACTTTAAATCAAAAATTAGAAATAATTAAGCTTAGTGAGGAAGGCATGTCAAAACCCAAGATAGCCTGAAAGCTAGGCCTCTTGTGCCAAACAGTTAGCCAAGTTGTGAATGCAAAGGAAAAGTTCTTGAAAGAAATTAGAAGGGCTACTCCACTGAATACATGAATGATAAGAAAGCAAAACAGCCTCATTGGTATATGGAAAAAGTTTAGTGGTTTGGATACAAGATCAAACCAGCCACAATATTCTCTTAAGCGAAAGCCTACTGCAGAGCAAAGCCCTAACTCTCTTCAACTCTATGGAGGTTCATAAGCTTTAAGGAAAGAAGCCATTTCCATGACATCAAAGTGCAAGGTCAAGCAGCAAGTGTTGATGTAGAAGGTGCAGTTAGATGTGTGCAGATCTAACTAGGATGACTCAGGATAATCCTGCTGACACACACTCTCTTTCTCTCTCTCATTTATTTTATTTGAGAGAGAGAGAGCATGAGTGGGAGGGGCAGAGGGAGAGGGAGAGAGAATCTTAAGTAGACTCTGCGCTGAGCATGGAGCCCCACGTAGGGCTTAATCGCAGAACCCTGATATCATGACCTGAGCCAAAACCAAGAGTTAGAGCCTTAACCAACTGTGCCACCTAGGCACCCAAAATAAACAAATGTTAAGAAAAGAAAAGAAAACCTTCTGGAAATGATTTGCCATTCTAGATGCCATTAAGAAAATTCATGATTCATGCGAAGAGGTCAAAATATCACCATTAAGAGGAGTTTAGAAGAATTTGGTTCCATCCCCTATGGTTGACTTTGAGGAATTCAGGACTTCAGTGGAGGAAATCACTGCAGATGTGGTAGAAACAGCAAGAGAACTAGATTTACAAGTGAAGCCTGAAGATGTGACTGAATTACAGTAATTTCATGATAAAACTTCCACAGGTGGGATGTTGCTTCTTACAGATGAGCCAAGAAACTGGTTTCTTGAGATGGAAACTACTCCTGCTGAAAATTTTATGGGGATTGTTGAAATGACAGCAAAGTATTTAGAAGATTAGCTATATTTTGGTTGAGAAAGCAGTGTCAGGGTTTGAGAGGATTGATTCCAATATTGAAAGAAGTTCTATGTTGGGCAAAATGCTATCAAATAGCATTCATGCTACAGAGAAATTATTTGTGGAAGGAAGAGTAAATGGTGGGGCGAACTTGATTGTTGTCGTCTCTTAAGAGATTGCCAGAGCCACCCAAGCAGCCATCAACACTGAGGCAAGACCCTTCCCCAGCAAAAAAATTACAACTCACCAAAAGATTAGATGACAGTGAGCATTTTTTAGCAATAAGGCATTTTTAAAATTAAGATATATATATTTCTTAAGCATAATGCTATTGCATACTTACTAGACTATAGGATAGTGTAAACATAACTTTTATATGCACTGGGAAACCAAAAAACTCATTTGACTCACTCTATTGTGATATTTACTTTATTATGGTAGTTTGGAACAAAACCCTCCATATCTCCAAAGTATGCCTTGCACATAACATAAACGTTACCTGTACAGGTCGGTGGCATTAAGTAGATTCACATCATTATGCAACCATTGCTTAAGCTCTTTGGAGTTGAGCAGCAAGATAGACTATACTCTTCTTTGGATGCCCTTCTCTGTTCAGCAGTGATTGATGAGAACATATAGCTAATTGGAAGTACCTGGAATTTCTGGGTACTTGAGATTTTGTTCTACATAAAGTTCTTCCTGATATTGTCTTGAATGACTATTTAGAATGATGTCCAGTTTTTGTGGTTTTTTTTTTTACAATTTTTTTTTTTTTGACAGAGAGAGATCACAAGTAGACAGAGAGGCAGGCAGAGAGAGAGAGGGAAGCAGACTCCCTGCTGAGCAGAGAGCCCAATGCAGGACTCGATCCCAGGACCCTGAGATCATGACCTGAGCCGAAGGCAGCAGCTTAACCCACTGAGCTACCCAGGCACCCCTGATGTCCAGTTTTTTTTAGCTATTACTTAAAAGTAGAGAGCTTTGTAGAAATCTGCTAATATTATGTACATCAATCATTACCAAGACATGACTTTCTCAGAACTTGGCCTTCAAAAATGGACACTTCATTCCTCTCAACTTCCCAAAGTTCTGAAGGATAGCGGAGCTACTTCTTATTTTATCAGATAATTGCAAACTTGGGTGCAGAGAAAACCACACAACATGGTATTTGTGTGGTTTGATTACACAAAGAATAACTAATCAGACTGCTTTTGCAAGGCCCACAATGAGACAGCTTTGAGAGTGCAACCAATCACTGGTTCTAGGAGTTCCATCCTTGGCAAGATTGAACAGATGGGCTCTCTGTAAAGCCAGTGTTCCTCTGTATCTGTCCTTTGGTTCCAAGGAGAGTCCATTTTAAGCAGACGTGGCGTTTGTCTCTGATTTCCTTTCTGTACTCTTCAAAGAGTGTGGACAGACGTTATAGATTAGACCAGCATGTCTCAGATCGCTGTCCACATACCTGTGCTTGGTCAGAAGAACCCAAGCAGGTGACCCAACGTGGGAACACCAATTCTGACTTTAATTTTTCTTTTGAACTCCCCATCTAGATCCACTCATTTTTGCTGTGTTAATTCTGAATAAGTGCACAAAGCGTGGCTAAGCTATTGCTCTTTTGTTACTCTCCCTTCATTTTGCTACTGTGTGTGTAGTTTGCAGATGTGTGTCCCAGCCTGATGTCCTCAGAGCAGTCTTTGGGAACACTGGAACTCATTTCTTTTCTTCTTGTTACCTCCTCCATTATTGTAACCATCCTGGCAATGTGGGACCTTCTTTCTGCATATTTCATGAGATACTAATTTCAGATGGCCAAGTACTTCTTGGAATAGAGGCTCTCAGACTTTTTGATGTCATGATTTTTTTTCTTTTACATTCTGAAAAGTTATGAGGGACCCCATAGAGCTTTTGATCATGTAGATTATATTAATATTTATTGTATTAAAAGTGAAAATAAGATTTAAAAAATATCAGAATAAAAGCTGTCAGAGCAATGGTATCATAACATGCCACATAGCCTCCAGAAAATTGCACGGTATTCTTATGACAGAATAAGATGAAAAAAGGCAATAATGTCTTAATTTTGCTGTGAAAATAGTTTTAACTTTTCAGCACCCCTGTAAGGATCTCATGTACTGTCCAGCGTTCCCAGGACAACACTTTGAAAACTATACTCCTGGAAGAAATTTTTAAAAGAAGATCGCCATAGTCTTTAACACATTACTATCACACAGAACCCAAAGGGCATATTTTAGGAGGAGATATTTGGTAGCATTCTTCTTGATTTGGAATGTAGGTGGGCAAGGTGCTTGGAAAAAAGATTTTTTTTTTAAACTCTGAGATACTTTCCTCCTAGTTAGATTAAGTCTATTTTTTCCCACCTCCTACATCTCAGAAAGTTAGTCCTCTGTCAAGACTAGAATCTTCAGTTATAGTTAAAGAATTCTAGTATAGAAATAGATAAGAATGTTCATAAAACTAAACTTCTTCCAACCACTGTGTTGTTCAGTTAATGGACTTTGTGGCTCTTTGAGCCCTGTTTTGAAATGCAGTTAAAATAAGGACAAAAAAATGTTTCCCTTGGATGCTCATTCTGCAAGGAATGGATTTTGAGCATGGGGGTGGGAGGACCTTGATGGCATTTCGGGAAAATGTTATCAAAGCTACTAGCTGCTGGAGATTTAAGGGGAAGCCACAGGGAACCAGAGGAGACTGAACTGTCACAGCAACAAAAACAAAACAGAAAGGGAAGATCGTGATTTAAGAATGAGAGGGGTCGGGCTAGCATTTGGGGAGATGTGTGCATAAACCTATATTTATATACAGCGAGCATGTAATAATTGGTAGTCACCCTGCAAGGCAGGCAAGAAATAGCCCAGTGAAGTGGGAAAGTCTGGGTTTAGAAGTCAGACTGTCTTGACATCTACTTACTACTAAGTGCGAATCTGGGAGAATGACTTCATCTCTCTGAATGTATTTTCTCCTCTGGGGCATACTTAATACCTGCTTTGCCAGATGATCATGAGGCGGTGAGAGAGTAGTTTCTGCACATGTAATTGATTAATAAGTGATTGCACAGAAGATTGTTAGGAAACAAAAAGTCACATCATGATAACTACAATGAGGATGATTGCACGCTCTATGCCCCCACGGAACCCCCCCTGCCCCTCCCCCAAGGTCTGAGGGAAAGGGGAGCATCAACAACTTTGCTGCCACCTAAGTCTCCAATTTGGCCTTGGCCACCTGAGATCCTCACATTGTCCTGTAGGTGCAGCTGAGTTCTGTGCTTAGCAGGACAACAGACTAGAGGATTATCAGGGAAGGCTTACACCGTGGAATCGCTCCAAGACCAGCTCTGCAGGGGCCAGGAGAGTGGTTCTTTCCTGGCCAGACTGTGCTTTCCAAAATCACATGCAAGATCACAGTATTGTTTGGTAAATTTCTTTCATCAGAGGTCAATGAAAGCATCCATTGCCGTCCACTGAACGTAAAACATGGCGGTCGTGCTGACATAGTATACTAAGGAATATGGAAAATAGGTCTTGCTGATGAGTTTTGTCTTCCCTGCCAGTATTATTGCATGTGTAAGTTAGAGTGTTAATGCTTCAGATGAATCACTCATGGCAATGGCTAGACATTTTCTCATTATTTATTAAGAATGGTGTGACTTTTTATGTCCTACCTAACTTCCCTCCCTCTCTTTGAACCCTTCGCAACAATCTAATTTGTCCGCATTGGCAAATTTCACTTATGTGCTACTTTCTCCATCTCTCAGATAATTAACAAAGGTGTAAAAGATGAGGGGAGAACAGAAAAGAACGAGACATGTTTCAGAAGTTTTTAATAACATAAGACTACATTTAAAGTTGTGAAATTGACATTTAAGAAAAAAAAAAAACACCTTAGTAATAGGATTCTCCACCCTTCCCAACCAAGGTGATTATTCTGAGCAGTGATAGACTGAAACTTTAATAGAGAGAAAGAATGATTTTAAAAACATTGTATTGTTCACTAAATGTTGATCGTGGTGCATGGTGTCACCTTTCATTTTGCTAGGTGCTTCAGGTGATGCTGCCTGCCCTCCGGGTAATCCAGGGACATCTACACAGGATTCAAAAAGAGGCAGGGAAGAGATAACAGTGTTGATGAGGATGTGGAGAAAAAGGAACTTATGCACTGCCAGTAGGAATGTAAGTTAGTGAGGCCACCATGGAAAACAGCATGGAGTTTCCTCAAAAACCGAAAAATAGAACTACCATACGATCATCCAACGATCCTACTCCTGAGTATGTATCCAAAGGAATTGAAATCAGAGTCTTCTAGAGATGGCTGCATTCCTATGTTCATTGCAGCATTATTCATAAGAGTCAATACATGGAAATGACATTAAGTGTCCATGGATGGATGAATGGATAAAGATGTGATACATGCATAATGGAGTGTTATTTGGTCACAAGAGAGGGAAATATCCTGCCCTTTGCAACAACTTGGATGGAACTCGAGGGCAGTGAATTAAGTCAGACAGAAAAAGACAAATACTCTATGATATTATATATATCTATATCTATATATCTATCTATCTATCTATCTATCTATCTATATATATATATCATCTAAAAAAGCTGAGCTCAGAGAAATAGAGAATAGAACGGTGGTTACCAGATGAAGGAAATGAAGAGCTATTGGTCAAAAAGCACAAACTTTTCAGTTTTAAGATTAATAAGACCTGGGGATCTAAGGTACAGCATGGTGATTACAGCTTATAAAACTGTATCATATACTTATACATCATTTTTTTTAAAGATTTGTTATTTATTTATTTGACAGATGGAGATCACAAGTAGGCAGAGAGGCAGGCAGAGAGAGAGGAGGAAGCAGGCCCCCTGCTGAGCAGAGAGCCCGATGCAGGGCTTGATCCAGGGCTTGATCCGAGGACCCTGGGATCATGACCTGAGCCGAAGGCAGAGGTTTTAACCCTCTGAGCCACCCAGGCGCCCCATACTTATATATCTTAAACTTACACAATGTTACATGTCAATTATATCGCAATAAAGCAGGGAGAAAAAAATTTTAAAAAGAAGAGAAGCAAGGAAGATGGGAAAGAACCAAAAATTCACACCATTCTCTACTTGCTAAGACTTGGTGAAATATCTTATTCTCTCGTGGGCTGCAAGTCGGACTATTCTTTTGAAAATCTCCAGTTTCACAGGAAATGGCCCAGTGACACAAGACCCATTAGCTGCCTGGCTTTCTTTTGACGTTAAAGAAACCTAAGCCACTACCATCTTGTTTTACACAATGACCAGGAGCTATGATCTAACAACTACCGGCAGCCTTGAGAGTTTAGCATGTCAGCTGAGTGCAGTGAACACCCATGAACTTGTATCAATAATGAATTGGGCACCCCTATGTGGTGTTCCATTTTAGTTAGTGAAAGCAGAGTTTGTTCCCCTTAAAGAACATACAATATATTTTTTAAGAAGACGAATTAGAGGCACACGACAAACTGACATGGAAAGCTGGCAGCGTTAGATGAAGTGGCCACAGAAGGGAGGGCCTAGAGACTTCCCAGTGGAGGCGGGTTTGTGCCTTATGACCCCTTATGATGATCTTTTGAGGAGAGGGGAGGAAATACCAGAATGTTTTCATTTCTATTTTTGTGAAGCTTTAAAATGCACATTTACAATATCCATAAAGTAGTACATTTATGTAGAGTATAAATCTATACGTGCAAATGTTTCACTCAGAGGGACCTTGTTGCCTAAGGTTGTGAGACCACTCAAGCAGGCAGTGAGAGCTGAGGGAGGATGGGGAAGGGTGGAGGGGGTCACTGGAGGCTCAAGCCAAGAGGTGAGGAGGGGTGGAATTTGAAAGGACATAAGAGAGAAGAGAGAATATTCTAGTCCAGAAGACAACTGGAGTTGAAGAATGCAGTTGGGGTGACCACAGACTATTCCTGAGGCTGGGGGAACACTGACCAGTCTAGGGGGAAAGGAATGTATTTAACAATAGAGTGGATAACAGACCAAGGTTTGTTGCCAGAGTGAACATGGGTGGGCATCCAAATCCATCATTGCAGGGTGGGACGTGAGGGGCAGAGGACATAAAGGAAAGAGATTTGATGTTTAGGAGTTCTCGACCTGAGCTCTGACAGGTCATGTTTAAGGAAACTCTGAGAGTCATGTTTAAAAGAAGCTCATTTGCCAGCAGAATGAGACCTGGGTTGAACAGAAGGAGGCATGAGGTAGGGATTTTCAGTAGAAATAATGGACAGAAAGTGAAAGCAGATTGTATTTAAATGGTAAAGGGACAAGGTGAGTCACACATGTTTCTAGATGAGGGATTAAGATTGTCCACAAATTCCTTGTCCAGGAGGGTCTACCCAACAGAGAAGAGTAAATGCTAAGTAAGTCCAGACTCTGAATTAGAGAGACTAAATTTGAAATTAAAGCTTTGCTTCTTACTCCAGTTGTGTGACCAAAAGAAAGATACTTCAATTTTTTTAATGTATTCTCATCTGTAAAATGGGGTTTTATAATCCCTGTAATGTGGGGTTATTGTGAGAACTGAATAGGATAATGCACTTAAGGTCTTTTGCAAAGGACTAAAGATAGTTAAAACTCAGGAAGATTTAAAAAAAATAATAAAAATTCAATTTAATTGAAACAGCAACAAAATATAAATATTAATGGGATTAGATGCTCTTTGAAAATGAACTTTGAAGAAAAATATATAGATAACAATTTTCTATTGATGCAGCTTTTTGTTTCCTGGGTATATTTGTACTTAGCATTTCATGCCTCTAAAAGTAAGCATTTAATTTTCAGTCATTCTTTCTTGTTTGAAAATTCCACCCCTCCCCCTTCCTTCATTAAATCATATTCCATTAGTGGTGATGGCATTCATACTTACCATGATCTCTAACTTTAGCAGAGCTTCTTAAAACATAGATTGCTGAGTTCCACTCAGGGTTCTGATCTGATCCCATGTGATGCAGTGTTGCTGGTTTAGATCACTTCTTTGAGAACCACAGCTTTTTAAAGAAAACACAGTCCCAAGGTTTACTTCCCAGGTCCACCCCTAAGTTGGATCTTTGGCCCTGCAGTAACTCTCATTCTATCAGCTGGAGACAAGTTGTTGGTGGTGGCATGGCATAGGGATGGAAATTTGCTGTAGTGTTTTTATTTCCTTGGTCTTAGCTTAGCTGCTGCTTCTTACATGTGAGGGAAAAAAAAAAAAAAAAAGACAGAAATGCATATAGACTTTGCATCTCCAGAGAGATACAACAAAGCTTTGTTCTTCCATTAGAAAGTCATCTTAGAGTTTTTCTCTGGGCCATGTGGGAAGAAAAGTCAAAATGTCCCCAGCCCCTCTCTTCCTAAATCCTTTAGTGTGGGTGACTGGATGTTTCTGTAATGAGATTTAATGACAGTGGTTCCCTTGGCACTGGCTCTAACTCAGACCCTTGGGTCAAACAAGAAATGTGTTCCCATATGGAGATTTCGTTTACAAGTCTAAGTTTATCCAAGAACATGCAATCTTTCAAGATTTAATTTTTTAAAATTGTGGTATAATGCACAGAATATGAAACTTACCATCTTCACTATACTTAAGGGTACAGCACAGTGATGTTAAATATATTCATCTTGTGCAACCAATCTCCAGAGCTTTTGCATTTTCCCCAACTGAAACTCTATACCCATTAAACTATAATTCCTTATTCCTTTCTTCCTCAGTCCCTGGCAACTACGATTTACTTTCTGTTTCTAGGAGTTTGGCTATTTCAAATATCTCCTATGTGGAATCTTACAGTACTCATGTATGTATGTGCGTGTATGATAGGCTTATGTCACATAGCATAATGTCTCCAAGGGTCATGTTGGGGCATGTATTATTAGAATACCCTTCCTATATAAGGCTGAATAATTTTCCACTATTTGTATAAACCACATTTCTTTTATTCATTCATCTGTCAGTGAACATTCGGTTTGCTTCCACCATGGGTGTATACATATCTCTTTGAGACTATGCTTTCAGTTCTTTTGGGCATATACCCAGAAACAGAATTGCTGAATTATATGATAATTCTACTTTTAAATCTTGGGGGTAATTGCCATACTGTTTTCTTTAGCAGCTGAGCCTTTATATTTGTACCAATATTGCGCAAAGATTCCAGGTTCTCCACGTTCTTACCAACACTTCCTTTTCTGTTTTATTTTGTTCTCACAGTAGCCATCCTAATGGCTGTGAGGGGGTATCTCATGATTTTGATTGACATTTCCCTGATGATTAGTGATGTTGAGCATCTTTTCACATGCTTCTTGGCCATTTGTATATTTATTTGGAGAACTGTCTGTTCAAGTCTTTTGCCCATTTTAAAAATAGCATGATTTGGAGTTTTTGTGGTTGAATTATAAGAGTTCTTTATATAATCTGGATATTAACACCTTATCAGATATATGGTTTGCAAATAGTTTCTCCCATTTCCAGAATGTAAAGGCTTGACTTTACAGTCTATTAATTGTATCCTTCGATGCTTTAATTTTTTGTCGCCCCATTTATCTATTTTTCCTTTTGGTGCCTGCACTTTTGGTATCATATCCAAGAAATCATGACCAAATCCTACATCATAAAACTTTCTCCCTGTGTTTTCTTTTAGTAGCTTTATAGATGTAGCTCTTACATTTAGGTCTTTGATCCATTTTAATTAGTGTATATGGTTTAAGAGAAAGCTTTAACTTCAGCCTTTTGCATGTGGATATCTAGTTTTCTCAACACCATTTGTTGAAAAAAACTCTCCTTTTCCTTTTGAATGGTCTTGACATCCTTGTTGAAATTCAATTGACAATACAGGTAAAGATATATTTAGTGCTCAATAACTTTCAACTAATGTTAACACCAGTATTATCATCCAAAGTTTGAAATATTTTATTGACACCTGAGCTGACTTGAAATGTGGTGAAACCAGATTGCTTCCTGGAGCATTTTACTACTCCTTTTTAAAAGATTATAGCAGCAATTTACAGTTTCATAAAGTGCTCCATCATCCACCATGGGAGGAATATTTCTCAAACATCATTTGATCATATGATCCCTCTGTTTCAAAATGAAATCCAATTTTTCCACCTAAGCATGGACATGATTCTCACTTGAGTCTTAGTATCCTCATCCATGTGTATATATGCCCTGGGTTCATGTAGGGGAAGAATCCAGGCCATGGCTGTGTATCTGTTTGTATGAGGTATTTGTTCAGACTGTATTTCTTCCCCTCAAAGACAATGCAGAAAATAGTTTCTCCTCCAGTCTTATCAAGAGAATGATACTTGCAAACATGACATATCAATGTGACTTCTTAGTATCTCTGCTTCCTCTGCCTCTTGGAACTATAGCAGGCCAAGAAAATATTCCACTACCAGATGCTCTTTGTTAGTGCAAAGAATAGATTTTAACTTGCTCTCTCCTGTGTCAATACTGATAGCTTCATGTACCTCATCTCACTGGAGTCCTAAGGACAGGTCAAGAATGAAATTTTAGAGGTGGATGTATTGACAACAGTAAGAATTGCCCATTGACCAAGAGAAGGACAGACAAGTTACCAAAAAAACACATGATTTTGCAATCTCTAAGAAATTTTCTGTTTCTTTTGAGTACTTTTATAGTATTCTTGTGTCATTTTCACACTTGATAACAATATCTGCATTTTTAAACACCTAGAATGTTACAGGATCTAACCTTTGCCTCCTAAGGATTCCACAAGGAGCTACCAGTTTCCACTCCCAGAAAGGAAGAAACTTAGATTCAGAAAGGGTAAGTAACTTATGCAAGACCACACAGCTAAGAAGGGACAAAACCATATTTAAAAATAGCACAAATCTTTGATTGCAAAGATCATGCAAAGTATAGCAAAACTCTCTTTTCACTTGTTCATCTTCCTCATTCCACTGTGAGCTTTTCGTTCAAAGGCAAGAGAAGTCTTACTCATTATTGTATCTTTAACATCTAGCAGAGTGAATGATTTTTGTTCAGTGAATGAATTAATAGAGGGATGAATAAGTGAATGAAATATATGAACTGAAAAAGCACAGCAGCCTGATGGCATTACTTGAAAGGGTCAAAATCCACACCTGAGCAGCTTCAGGGCATGATGTCCTTAAAGATGAACATAAGTCATCATATTCTTATCTGGATGGTAACAAAAATATGTTAGAAACATTGTGGTTTTATAAGTAAAGTTTCAGTTACTGAAAACTTAGGTATGTGGAACATCTAATTTTATAGTAAGACCAGAAATGTAAGGAATTTCTCTATTTTACTAATTCCCAAGTAGAACCAAGACTACAATATTTACTATCATTTCTTTATGCCAAAAAATTGAATTAGTTCTCAGAGACCCTACCATATATATGGACATCAAATGAATGGCAAAATGCAAAGTACAAAATATTCACCTAGAGGTAGAAACTTCATGGCATCCATTTAATGTGCTATAAAGCTTTATGGAAAGACCCTTTGGATCTAGCCAACTGAGAGAATAACAAATCATGCCACAAGTCTTGCTGAGCATATTTATTTGTATTTTAAAGAAAGAAGAAATAAGAATGTATATATGTGTGTATAGCTATAGATATATAGAGAAATGGTATTTTCTTATTACCCACATATTGATAATTTACAATGATCCTTCCTTAAATCTCCATCACCATCTGGTATCATTTTTCTGTAGCCTGAAAAAATTTTTTCAGTATGTTTTATAATGGTGTCTGCTGGTAATGAATTCTCAGTTTTTATATAAAAATATGTACTTTGTAGTCACTTTTGATAGACAGTTTTGCTATATATAGAATTATGGGTTGATTTTTTTTTTGCCTCTAATACTTCAAAGATATCCTTCCATCATTTCTGACCTCCATTGTTGCTAATAATAAATCACTATAATTCTTATCATTGTTCCCTCATTATCATTTTTCTTTGGCTACTATCAAGATTTTCTCCTCATGTGTGGATGTTAGCAGTTTGATCATGTGCTGAATAGAGTTTTCCTTGTACTTACTCTATTTGGGGTTTGTGTAGATTCTTAGACCTGTCATTTGATACAGTTATAAAATTTAGAACATTTTTAGCCATTATATTCTCAAATTTTTTTTCACTCTCGTTGTCTCTGTCTTTTCCTAGTTTAATGTTTGATGATCTCACTTGTCTCTGCAATCTTGTTCATTTTTCTTCAATCTTTTTCTCTCTGTTGCTTACAATGAATATTTTCTTCAAAATCATTAGCTCTTTTATTGCCATTATGTCCATCCAATGAAGTTTTGTATCATCGTTATTAATTTCACTTCTAGAATTTCCATTTTATTCTTTTTTATTCTTTCTATTTCTTTGCTAAGATTCCACATCTGTTTATTCATTATTAATATATCTTTCTTTTTTTTTTAAGAAAGAGAATGCATGCAAGCAGTGGGGAGGGGCAGAGGGAAAAGGAGAGAGAGAATCTTAAGCAGCCTCCACCCACTGTGTGGAGCCCAGTAGGGGACTCAGTCTCATAACCCTGAGGTCATGATCTGAGCTGAAATCAAAAGTCAGACGTTTAACCAACTGAGCCACCCAGGCGCCCCTCATATATCCTCCTTTAAGACTCTAAACATGGGGTTCCTGGGTGGCTCAGTGGGTTAAGCCTCTTCCTTTGGCTCAGGTCATGATCCCAGAGTCCTGGGATCAAGTCCCACAACAGGTTCTCTGCTCAGCAGGGAGCCTGCTTCCCACCCCCATCTCTGCCTGCCTCTCTGCCTACTTGTGATCTCTGTCTGTCAAATAAATGAATAAAATCTTAAAAAAAAAAAAGACTGAACATATTTATATTTGCCACTCTAAAATCCTTCTCTGTTAACTGAAATATCTGGGTCACCTCAGTGTCTGTTTCTATTGATTACTTAAAAAAACATGTGTCACATTTTCCTGTTTATCAAGGTCTGGTGAGTTTTTATTAGGTTTTGTAAGAAGCTGCCAAACTGTCACCCAAAGTGGCTTGTACCATTTTACATTTCAACCAGCAACAGATGAGAGTTTCTGTTGTTCCACAGCTTTGCCAGCACTTGATGGTGTTGGTGGTCTGGATTTTGGCCATTCTAATAGTTGTGTAATTGTGTCTCATTATTGTCTTAATTTGCGATTCCCTGAGGACGTATGATGTGGCACATCTTTTCATATGCTTGTTTGCCTTCTGTATATATTCTTTGGTGAGGTGTCTATTAAAGTTTTTGGTCCATTTATTTTTAAACTGTTTTTTTTTTTTCTTACTGTTGAGATTTAAAAGTTTGATGTATATTTTAGGGAACAATTCCTTATCAGATGTGTCTTTTACAAATATTTCCTCCTAGTTGGTGACTTGTTTTCTTATTCTCTTAACACTGTCTTTGAGGGAGCTGTTTTTAATTTCCATGAAGCCCAGCTTATCGATTATTTCTTTCATGGACCATGCTACAATTAATATTGCCTGTCAAAGGTCATTGCTACAGCAAAGGTCATCTAGGCACTCTCTTATGTTGTCCTGTAAGAGTTTTAAAGTTTTGCATTTTACACTTAGGTCCATTTTGAGCTAATTTTTGTGACAGCTGGATGGTCTGTGTCCAGACTGCTTTTCTTTCTTCCTGTCTTTCTTTCTTTCTCTTTCTTTCTTTCTTTCTTTCTTTCTTTCTTTCTTTCTTTCTTTCTTTCTTTCTTTCTTTCTTTCCTTTCTTCCTTCCTTCCTTCCTTCCTTCCTTCCTTCCTTCCTTCCTTTCTTCCTTTCAAATTGTTCCAATTGCTTGAGCATCATTTATTGAAGACTGTCTTTGCTCCATTGTTTTGCCTTTGCTCCTTTGTTGAAGATCAGTTGACTGTCTATACGTGAGTAGCACCTGTGTTTTGAAAAGGGCCCTTTGGGGATTCTGTGAATTCCCTTCAGGAACTGCAAAGAAAATTCTCACCAATAAGGACCTAGTGAAAAATAGTTGCTCACAAGTAAGAGAATCATAGAAAAGAGGAACGTTCACTGTTTCACTGAAGTCAAATTTGGAATATTTCAGGGCATAAAAAATAGATACAGTGATGCTATATGCTAGATTTAATGAAATTGAGCAAATCTAAGAGCATAAGTTTTATGGGTTATTCTTGGTGTCATCTTTAAAGAATTACATAAGGTGCATTAAAATATTCTTCTGATGACGGATAAAGGCCTTAAAAATTCAAACATGCATTTTATTCCCTTTCAGACCCAGTAAATGGGAAGCAGATTTCAACCACATACAGAATTTAATATGCACAGAGCTGCCTTCACTCCCTGGAGGCAAATCTAGTTTCTGGTTGAAATCATGTCCCCATTGTAGCTGTTCCTGTTCTGCTTATTGAAAGAGTTCTTGCCATGATGGTAGATTCTAAAATAGTGTCCTTAAGAACTGAATCACAGTCAGACAAAAGTCGTAGAGGTAGAAAAAGCCCTTGTGAAAAATGAAGACAAACACCAACTCTTGACCTATTTCCCATATACCTTCTTCTTCTGGAGTCTGCATCTCATTTTTAGTTTAAACATTTGTAGAATAGCGCTCTAAGTTTTTCAAGCATAAGAACCAGCTACATGAGTTGGCACATTTGTTACTGGCCTGTTTGTAGATAGTCAAATGGACACCAAGGAACGGAGAAGAAGGGTGATGATGTTCTTAGGGGCAATAATGATGCGCTCATGTTCCAAGCTTTTCATTTCTGTTGCTCTCATTATAGCGTCCTAACAAAGTCATCAGTGCAACTGATTGTGCCTGACAAAGCTCTTCCCCAATGACATCAAAGACTAATATCTTTTATATTCATTCAGTGCTTGCGATGAATGAGCTTTTCAGTGTAATGAATTTGGAAAATATTCTAAAGCTAAGATTACTGGAAAAATCAGAAACACAGGTAATTCCCAGAAACTTCACAAGTGTAGAATAATATAGCTTTCAAATATTTTACAGTATGAAAAATCTTACCTTATAGTTTTTCCTCAGCCTGGAACTTTTCCCTAGTAAACTTATATTTTTCCAGTGTTAAGAGTGTCTGGTAAATTTGTTATCAGGTGATGTTGAGTACTGAATTGATATCGAAAGGTATTACATAAACTTCCACCAAAATCTCTATACAACTTTGTGAAGCTGAATTAATGTCTTTCAGGCCATGAGTTTGATTCTAATTGTGCAATGGTTAATAGTCCTTTGTAGATAACATCTGTGAAAAGATAAAAGTTATTATCATCTTTCATAACCAAAATGACATTAACAATGTTATTATGATATTTGTGAGGCATTTCTAATATTAAACCAGTACTCATGACATCTAGGGAAATAAAACAAAATACTTTAAACTGCTATAGGTTGTCCACTAAAAGTGGATATTCCCCCTAAATGTTAAACATGGCTAACTAACATTCTCTATATTGAACTCATTCTGTTTAAACTGAATTTCAGTCACAATCTTAGAGGGGTTAGGTCACACGTTCTCAGAGATTTGAACCCATAACCCTTAAAATGATAAATAAGGGAAATCAGGAACACCTTGTCCTTTTTACATTGACCGGGAATTATCTGCTTATCATTAATGCTCTCTCTTGACTTACATTCTATGGCAATGATCTGAGTGAGGCCTCATCATATGGGATTTGCCAAAAATCCAGGTCCAGAGACTTTTTTCATTAGGCTCAGAAGGACACGACATAGTGTTAAGAATGATTTCATAGCAAGATTTAGCATATTCTATCATCTGATTCATGCTCTGAAGTTAACTGGATGACTATGTGCTTACAGTTGGACAGTTTATGAATGGAGTAGAATGCATAACACTGCCTGCTTCAGCTTCAAGGCATCCTCTTCCTGGAATGAAAAC
The DNA here is from genome assembly GCF_010015895.1 of Lontra canadensis. Taxonomy (NCBI): domain Eukaryota; kingdom Metazoa; phylum Chordata; class Mammalia; order Carnivora; family Mustelidae; genus Lontra; species Lontra canadensis. Next base: position 2,319,494 of record NW_022631051.1, read on the forward strand.
CATTCCTAGACCAGAAGGAATAAAACAAAGTAAAATCCATAGTTCATGTTGTTGCTACAGCTAGTTAATGCTATTATCTACCCGGAACGTGTACACAGCATTTCTTTCTGTGTGTGGTAGCAGCGATGGTGAGTTTGGTGAGTTTCCATCCCTCCAGCTCCACTTGGTGTACTCAGCTTACCCAGATGCTGAGTCAATCCTGGCCCAACCAGCCAGACTCTCTCTAAGCCACGAGGGGGGCTGGATGGGTGAGGAGGGGAGGATGGCAGTGGTAAGTCTGTTCTGGAGCCATCAACCCAGTGCTGGAGCATCCCTGGGGTGACTCTGGGTGTACTGAGCTGTGGTCATTTTCTGAGCCTCCTTGGCCTTTGCCCATGAGTCAGGATAGACCAGTGATTACAATCCAGCCTCTGGAATCAGAATCCCAGCTCTAAAGCTCAACTCTTCTTGTTACTGTGTGACCTGGGCAATTTACTTCACTTCTTCAGCACTCAGTTTCTCTATCTGGGTGCAGATAAGTGTAGTTCCTTTTCCTGACCTACCGTATTATGGCCGTCCTATGGTTCAGTTTCCTTCTTTGTAAAATGGTGTTAATAGGACTTACGTCTCAGGTCATGTGAGTATCAAATGAGTCTAACCATTAAATATGCATGGTGCATGTTAAATACAACATAAGTGATAGCTATTGTTAATGGTGTGAGGGATTAAGTAAAATAAGGAATATAAAGCAGACCGTGAACATTCAAAATGTTAATTGCTTAAGCTTCTGTTTTGGATCCTGATGTCCATGCAGCTCCTGTTGGGGCACTATAGCTCTCTACCAATCCCAGCAAGCTGGGAGTGGGCTCTGATAATCATACTCCCTCTTCCTGATCCCTTCCTAGAGGCTCAGCCCTGCCCCAGTCAGTACCTGGAGACCCCAGAGCCACGGTACTTACTGCCCCCTGCCAAACTTTGGCGCTGTCTATATCTCAAGATTCTGCTACTGTGTCCCACTCTCTCCTCCCCATCCCCTTGTATGTTGATGCTTGTTTGTATCAATGTTAAGTTTGCTATACCTATGTTTGAACTTTGTGGTTTGGATGGTGCAGACCTCCCTGGCCAAGGATACACAGATACATCCTCTCTGACCCAGCTAAACCAGCCTCTCATCTTCCTCCACCAGCCTTCCTCTTCCACCCCAGCACACCCTGCAGTCACGCTCCCTTGAAATAGTACAATTCCAGCCATCAAAACAAGGCATATGCCACCTGAACAATTTTTAAGGATACAGTTCAGTGGGATTGTGTGCATTCACGTTGTTGTACAAATATCACCACCACCCAACTCCAGACTCTTCATTTTGCAAAACTGAAACTCTATACCCATGAAACAACTCCTCATTTCTCCCCTTCCCCCAGCCCCTGGTAACCACCCTTCTACTTTCTATGAATTTGATTATCTTAGATCTCTCATATACATGGAATCATACAGTATTTGTTGTTATGTGATTGGCTTATTTCACTTAGCATAATGTCTCCAAGGCTCATCCATGTTGTAGCATGTTAGGATTTCCCTCCTTTTTAAAAGTTGAGTAATATCCCATTGTATATGTGTACAATCCCATGTATGTGTATACCATATTTTCTTTACCCATTCATTTGTTGATGGACACTTTGGTTGCTTTCACCTCTTGATTATTGTGAATAATACTATTACAAACATGGGTGTACAGATATTTCTTCAAGACCCTGCTTTTAATTCTTTTCAGTATATATCCAAAAGTGGACTTGCTGAATCATATAGTGATTCTGTTTTTAATTTTTTGAAAAACTGCCATCCTGTATTTGAGGGAGAACTTTTTTTTCGTTATCTTCGAGTTATTTTATTCCATGTTTCACTTTGATATGAGTTGTAGAACTACAAATTTATTCCTACCATCCAGATTTCAGCTTAGATGCCAATACTTGAGCTCCACCTTAATTTTAATTTTAATTTTCGTGATCATTTCTTGATGGAAGAATTTTGGTCGTAAAAACCTAACTATGCTGAAGGAAATATTAAAATGCTGCATCAAGAAGAGAGGAGCCACTAGGACATCTGGAAATCATTAGCATCAATCAAGAAATTGTTGCCTTACAAATATTGCTATGAGTATTCCTTGTTAGTTATAAAAACTAGCTATCTGGGAGAAGGAATGAAAAGGTAGTTTTGCTGAGTAAAGCGTAATTAGCTTAGACCCCAAGGAGAGCAGATGTTAGCTTTCATTTCTTAAATACCAGACTGGAAAGTTTTGTATTATGCTATCAAATTGTGATAATCCAGGCACAGCACTGACAGCTTTGTTCTCAAGCTTAATTCCAAGAGGAAAGCTCTACCACCTGGGATCTCATGGTGACACATAGCCTAATGAGAAGCATGTGGTAATGGGAAGACACAGAAACAGAAAGTCCATAGAGAGGAGGTGTTTTTGAGTTCATGGGGAAAACACCCTATGTCCATCAGGGATGAAGCCAATTGATAATGAAAATCCACCACTTTACTATCTCTCATCAGAAATTGATCTGAAATTTCATCATACCATTGAAGTGAGGTACTGCCTATGAAGAAAGACTGGTGGGTTTTATCCTCCTTAGTGGTTTCCTAGACCTACAGGGGAATTTTATGTTCACATCAAGTTTTGTTAACTCCTTGGATATTTTATTCTGAGGAAAAGAAGAAGGTAGAGGGTGAAACCTTTCCCAGTTTCTGGTGAATATATATTTTTAAAATCCCAACTTCCAACTTCTAAAACAAACGAATGAATTTTCAAATGGCTTTGTAACCCTTCGACCTTAGATAAAGACCTTTAGAATTAATTTTTTATAGGAGAAAAATGACCAAATGGAAAACATTTCTGTTAAAATGGCTTGTAATACAATAAGCCATTAGCTTGCTTAGGTTCTGGATGGAGGAAGACATCAGTGAAAACTTTTGGTTGCAATGTGGGCTTACATTCAGTTTTTAGTGGCTCACCAGATCTATAATACCATCACTCACAACGTTGATGCAGAATCTCAAAACTCAGCCCCAGAACATGCACAGCCCCATCATCTCTCCTGGCAGTTTCTTTTCTGCAGACAAGATCTACAGGACATTGGTGGTCACCGAGAGAGATTTCACAAAGGACTTTTATTTGACATTTTAATTCTCGGAGATGCAAACAGAATATTAAATAGGCTAAGTACTAAGGGTATTGGCAAAACGTGTTTTGTAACATATATTTGTCAGCACACTGGTTCTATTCTGCTAAAATACTAGAAGAAAAGGGTGCTGGTTTCTGTTTTGGGTAGTTAGTGCCGGTTCTCATTAAGCATCAGATGGAAAACATTCACTGCGTTTTACCCGCAGTTACCAAGTTAAATCGAAAAATGAAGGATTAAATGAAGGATTGTTGTTGGTTTTTGCCTATTCCATCTTAAAAAGTTGGAATTTTACCGTTAGGTTGATTTTACACCTTTAATGCTTCCCTCACGTCATACTTCACTGGGGGGTCTGGCCAGAACCATCCTTTTAATAACTGCTGAGCCCATGGGAGGGAGGGCATCCGTGGACTGCTTACTCAGCCTCATGTAGCCACTGCCTGGGTGAACCTCATGACCTCGTGGTCTTCTAAGCTGCTTGTTGATTGACCAGCCACTTAAAATTATTTATTGTGAACCTGCTCTGTACTGAACACTATGCTGGATGGACATAAGAAGAAGAACAGAGGAGGAACCTCGCCTGCCTCGGGGAGCTGGGGGTGGACAGATAATAAGCAAATAACCCGAGCATTGAAATCACCTTTGTTAAGTGCTTTGCAAGAAGAGTTTGGGATGCTACGGAAGTCAAAAGCAGGGTTGTCCAGTGTAGAGAACGGACTGGAGAGTGAACACCAGTTGGGAAGCCCAGGAAAAAAGGCCAGTGTGTTGTGTTAAGGGTTTTGGAATATAACTCTTCTCGAGCTGTTTGCATCCTTAAGGTGAATCTCCTGAATGGAAAGGCAGAGGCTTGGAGGTACCCCAGGACAGGACAGCCTTCTCTCTGTACCCTTGCCCACAGGTCTCTATCCCACCCCCTCAGGCCACCCGAAAAGCATTGCATCTGCCCTTCTAAAGGTCACCCTAGTCTGCTCTAGACCCAGGTTTTTAAAAAATCCCTTTTATATCCTTAACATATTTGGATGCTTAAGGTCTGTTTTCAGTTTTAGACTGAATTGTTACTGGGAAAAGCATTGAAGGGAGGACCGTGGAATCTCACAATATCAGATTTCTTTTTTCTGGTGAGGCTTATTTCTCATTGTGGTTAAAAAAAAAAACAACTAACATAGAATTTACGATGCTAACCATTTTAAGTGCACAGTTCAGTAGTATAAGTACATGTACACTGATGATGACAAATCTCCAGAAGGCTTTCCATCCCTGGGAAGGCTAAACTCAGTCTCCATTAAACAAGAACTTCCCACTCCCCCTCCCCCATCCCCTGGCGACCACCATTCTACTTTCTGTCTCTATGAATTTCACTCCCAGAGGTCCCTCATGGAAGTGGAATCATAAAGTATTTGTCCTTTCCTGACTGACCTGTTTCACTTAGCTGGCGAACTTAGCTTACCTGCTGCAGCCTGTATCAGACGTTCACTCCTTAGGAAGGCTGACCAGTCAGTCTTCCATTGTTGGTATCTAGATCCCATTTTGTTTATCTGTTCATCTGTCTCTGGGCTTCTGGATTTCTTCCACCTCTTGGCTATTGTGAATAATGCTGCTATGAAGGTAGGTAGACTGGCTGTGGTTTTTAAATGGTAATAGGCTGGACTGATTTTTCACCTGTACGTATAAAAGGATAAGATAGAAATAATTGTGGGTGAAGAGACTCAGGAAACATGAGTGTGAGATAAAACTGTATCTGGTCTTAGTGTAAATTTGGGCAAGACCTGTCCATCTTTGGGCATTTGTTCCCTCACTATGAAAGCACAGGGTTGTCCTCCATCTCTAAGGCTTGCATGAGATCTTCACCACCACTGAGAAGGCCTCCTATGCTGGGAGCAAATTAATATGGATGCCATATATGATTAATATGGATGCCATATAATATATTTTATTAATTGTGCTGTCCTAGATCTTTAAGCAGCCTCATGCACATGTGGAGTTTCATACTTAATCTTCTCATCCTGAAAGAGAAGGGGAAATTAAGGTCAGCAACTTTCCAAAGGAATTTAGAAGGAAAAAAATAGGAGGCTTTTTCTATGTGGAAACCTATGAAAAGAATGCTAAGTGCTCTCCTTAGCTTCCCCTTGTGAAGTGACACACGCTTAAGAGGGTCTGTCTAATAGTAAAGCAATTTTCATTGGAATATAAGTGGAATCCTTTGTCTCTGTCAAATGCAATTTAGGGAAATGGCTACAAAAAGCCCGTATTTCGAGCACATTACAGTCCTAGCTATAATCCCAGCTAGGATCTTCCTTGCCTCACAATTGTGTGAAATACTGCCTGAACATTTGAATGATTGTAAAAACCTAAATCTAACCTCCTCATCACCCAGAATATTGGCTCTCCGTCCCTCTTCACATGTTATAAGTGAAATACAGAGCAAACCTTCTTTCCACATGTCCCCAGAAACTCCTATTTTGTCTTTTTTTTTTTTTTTTTAGCATTTATCCCTTAAAGACGGTCTATATGCTCATTTACTAAGAATCTGGCCTGACAGTTTCCTGTCAAAAGCACTCTGTAAATACACATAAAGAGGGGCTTCTTTCAAGAGAAAATATTCCAGTGGTTGACATCGTCTTCTGCAAAGATGTGAAATGTCAAGGAAGCCAGGGTTATTTGGTTTGTATGTTAACCCTCGGTTTATAGAAGGTTTTGGTTTACCAAATAAGCTGGGGAACACCCAGTGTGAATATCATATAAATAATGATTACTGTTTTAGTGTAGGACTGCCCCAAAGAGTGTACAGAACATAATTACACCAAAAAAGTTTATCTGAAATTCAAATTTAATTGGACATCCTGTATTTTTAAAATTTTTAATTAAAATTTATTTTAATACTTTGTATTATTTGTTTCAGGAGTACAGGTGTGTGATTCATCAGTCTCATGCAATTCATAGCACTGACCATAGCATATACCCACCCCAATGTCCATCACCTAATCACCCCATCCTTCCCACCCCCCTCCACTCTAGCAACCTTCAGTTTCTTTCCTGAGACCAAGAATCTCTTAAGGTTTGTCTGCCTCCCTGGTCCTATCTTGTTTCATTTGTCCCTCCCTTGCCTCTCACGACACCCCACCCTGCCTCTCAAATTCCTCATATCAGAGAGATCATATGGTAAGTGTCTTTCTCTGATTAACTTATTTCGCTTATCCTAATACCCTGTAGTTCCATCCATGTCATTGCAAATGGCAAGATTTCCTGTTTTTTTATGGCTGCATAGTATTCCATGGTATATATATACACCACTTCTTCTTTATCCATTCATCTATTGATGGACATCTATGCTTTTTCCATAGTTTGGCTATTGTGGACATTGCTGCTATAAACATTTGGGTGCACGTGACTTTTTGGATCACTACATCAGTACCTTTGGGGTAAATAACCAGTTGTGCAATTGCTGGGTCATAGGGTAACTCTATTTTCAACCTTCTGTGGAACCTCCATACTGTTTTCCAGAGTGGCTGCACCAACTTGCATTTCCACCAACAGTGTAGGAAGGTGCCCCTTTCTGCGCATCCTCACCAACATCTGTCATTTACTGACTTGTTTATTTTAGCCATTCTGACTGGTGTGAGGTGGTATCTCACTGTGGTTTTCATTTGTATTTCCCTGATCCCCAGTGATGTTGAGCACTTTTCCATGTGTCTGTTGGCCATTTGGATGTCTTCTTTGCAGAAATGTCTGTTCATGTCTTCTGCCCATTTCCTGATTGGATTATTTGTTCTTTGGGTATTGAGTTTGATAAGCTCTTTATAAATTTTGGATATTAGCCCTTTATCTGTCATTTGCAAATATCTTCTCCCATTCTGTCGGTTGTCTTTTGGTTTGTTGACCGTTTCCTTTGCTGTGCAAAAGCTTTTTATCTTGATAAAGTCCCAATGGTTCATTTTTGCCCTTGCTTACCTTGCCTTTGGTGATGTTTCTAGGAAGAAGTTGCTGCAGCTGAGGTTGAAGAGGTTGCTGCCTGTGTTCTGTTCAAGAAGGATTTTGATGAATTCCTGTCTCACATTGAGGTCTTTCATCCATTTTAGTATATTTTTGTACATGGTGTAAGGAAATGGTCAGTTTCATTCTTCTGCATGTTGCTGTCCAATTTTCCCAACGCTGTTTGTTGAAGGGACTGTCTTTTTTCCATTGGTCATTTTTTCCTGCTTTGTCGACGATTAGTAGACCATAGAGTTGAGGGTCCATTTCTGGGCTCTCTATTCTGTTCCATTGATCTATGTGTCTGCTTTTGTGCCAGTATCATACTGTCTTGATGATTATAGCTTTGTATTAGAGCTTGAAATCCAGAATTGTGATGCCACCAGCTTTGCTTTTCTTTTTCAACATTCCTCTGGCTATTCAGGTCTTTTCTGGTTCCACATAAATTTTAAGATTATTTGTTCCATTTCTTTGAAAAAAGTTGATTGTATTTTGCTAGAGATTGCATTAAATGTGTAGATTGCTCTATGTAGCATAGACATTTTCACAATACTTGTTCTTCCAATCCATAAGCATGGAACCTTTTTTCCATTTCTATGTGTCTTCTTCAATTTCTTTCACAAGGATTTTACAGTTTTCCAAGTACAGATTCTTTGTCTCTTTAGTTAGATTTATTCCTAGGTTTCTTAAGGTTTTGGGTGTAATTGTAAATGGGATCAACTCCTTAATTTCTTTTCTTCTGTCTTGTTTTTGATGTATAGAAATGCAACTGATTTCTGTGCATTGGTTTTATATCCTGACACTTTACTGAGTTCCTGTATGAGTTCTAGCAATTTGGGGTGGGGTCTTTTGGTTTTCCACATAAGGTATCATATCATCTGCAAAGAGTGAGAGTTTGACTTCTTCTTTGCTAATTCTGATAATTTTTATTTCTTTTTGTTGTCTGATTGCTGAGGCTAGGACTTCCAGTACTATGTTGAATACCAGTGGTGATAGTGGGCAGCCCTGCCATGTTCCTGACCTGAGGAAAAGCTCTCAGTTTTTCCCCATTGAGAATGATATTCACTGAGGGTTTTTCATAGATGCCTTTTATGGTATTGAGGTATGTACCCTCTATCCCTACACCGTGAAGAGTTTTGATCAAGAAAGGATGATATATTTTGTTAAATGCTTTTTCTGCATCTATTGAGAGGCTCATATGGTTCTTGTTCTTTCTTTTATTAATGTATTGTATCACATTGATTGATTTGTGGATGTTGAATCCACCTTGAAGTTGAATAAATCCCCTTAGTAATGGTGAATAATCCCTTTAATGTACTGTTAGATCCTATTGGCTAGTATTTTGGTGAGAATTTTTGCATCCATGTTCTTCAGAGATATTGGTCTATAATTCTCCTTTTTAATAGGGTTATTGTCTGGTTTTGGGTCAAGGTAATGCTGGCCTCATAAAACGAGTTTGGAAGTTTTCCTTCCATGTCTGTTTTTTTTGGAACAGTTTCAGGAGAATAGGTATTAACTCTTCTTTAAATGTTTGGTAGAATTCCCCTGGAAGCTGTCTGGCCCTGGACTCTTTGGTTTTTGGGAGGTTTTTGATGACTGCTTCATTTTCCTTATGGGTTATGGGTCTGTTCAGGTTTTCTATTTCTTCCTGGTTCAGTTTTGGTAGTTTTTACTCTCTAGGAATGCATCATTTCTTCCACATTGTCTAATTTGCTGGCATATAGTTGATCATAATACATTCTTAGAATTGTTTGTATTTCTTTGGTGTTGGTTGTAATCTCTCCTCTTTCATTCATAATTTTATTAATTTGGGTCCTTTCTCTTTTCTTTTGGATCAGTCTGGCCAGGGGTTTATCAATCTTATTCTTTCAAAGAACCAGCTCCTAGTTTCGTTGATCTGTTTTACTATTCTTTCGGTTTCTATTTCATTGATTTCTGCTCTGATCTTTATTATTTCTCTCCTCCTGCTGGGTTTAGGCTTTCTTTGCTGTTCTTTCTCCAGCTCCTTTAGGTATAAGGTTAGACTGTGTATTTGAGTACTTTCTTGTTTCTTGAGAAGGGCTTGTATTGCTATATAATTTCCTCTTAGGCTATCTTTGCTGCATCCCAAAGACTTTGTTGTGTTTTCATATGTTTCCATGAATTTTTAAAATTCTTCTTTAATTTCCTGGTTGACCCATTCATTCTTTAGTAGGATGCTTTTTAGCCTCCATGTATTTGAATTCTTTAAAACTTTTCTCTTGTGATTGAGTTCAAGTTTCAAAGCACTATGGTCTGAAAATATGCAGGGAATGATCTCAATCTTTTGGTACCATTTGAGACCTGATTTGTGACCCAGGATGTGATCTATTCTGGAGAATGTTCCATGCACACTAGAGAAGAATGTGTATTCTGTTGCTTTGGGATGGAATGTTCTAAGCATGTCTATAATGTCCATCTGGTCCAGTGTGTCATTTAAAGCCTTTATTTCCTTGTTGATCTTTTGCTTAGATGTTCTGTCTATTTCAGTGAGGGGGGTTGTGTTAAAATCCCCTACTATTATTGTATAATTATCAATGTGTTTCTTTGATTTTGTTATTAATTTGCTTATATAATTGGCTGCTCCCATGTTAGGGGCATAGATATTTAAAATTGTTAGCTCTTCTTGTTGGACAGGCCCTTTAACTATGATATTATTATCATTTTTGGTTTAAAATCTAATTGGTCTGATATAGGGATTGCCACCCCAGCTTTCTTTTGATGTCCATTTGCATGGTAAATGGTTTTCCACCCACTCACTTTAAATCTGGAGGTGTCTTTGGGTCTAAAATGAGTTTCTTGCAGACAGTATACCAATCTGTCTTGTTTTTGTTTTGTTTTGTTTTTATCTATTCTGATACCCTGTGTCTTTTGATTGGGGCATTTAGCCCATTTAAATTCAGGGTAACTATTAAAAGATGTGAACTTAGTACCATTGTATTGCCTGTAAGGTGACCATTAATGTATATTGTCTTTGTTCCTTTCTGGTCTATGTTACTTTTAGGCTCTCTCTTTGCTTAGAGTACCCCTTTCAATATTTCCTGTAGGGCTGGATTGGTGTTTGCAAATTCTTTTATTTTTTGTTTGCTCTGGAAACTTTTTATTTCTCCTTCTATTTTCAATGACAGCCTAGCTGGAAATGGTATTCTTGCCTGCATATTTTCCTTGTTTAGTGCTCTGAATATATCATGCCAGTCCTTTCTGGCCTGGTAGGTCTCTGGATGGGTCTGCTGCCAATATAATATTTCTACCATGGTAGGTTACAGACCTCTTGTCCCAAGGTGCTTTCAGGATTTCCTTTTTGTCACTGAGACTTGTAAGTTTTACTATTAGATGATCAGGTGTTGACTTATTTTTTTTATTTTGAGGAGGGTTCTCTGTGCCTCCTGAATTTTGATGCCTGTTTCCTTCCCCAAATTAGGGTAGTTCTCCTCTGTAATTTGTTCCAATATACCTTCTGCCCCTCTCTCTCTTTCCTCTTCTTCTGGGATCCCAATTATTCTAATATTGTTTAATCTTATGGTATCACCTATCTCTTGAATTCTCCCCTCATTATCCAGTAGTTGTTTATCTCTCTTTTTCTCAGCTTCTTTGTTCTCCATCATTAGTCTTCTATATCACTAATTCTCTCTTCTGTCTCATTTATCCTAGCAGTAAGAGCCCTCATTTTTATTGCATCTCATTAATAGCCTTTTTTACTTCAAATTGGTTAGATTTTAGTTCATTTATTTCTCCAGAAAGAGATTCTCTAGTATCCTCTATGCTTTTTTGAAGCCCATCTAATATCTTTATAAATGTCATCCTGAACTCTAGTTCCTATATCTTCCCAATGTCCATACTGATTAGGTCCCTGGCAGTTGGTACTGCCTCTTGTTCTTTTTTTTTTTTTTTTTTTTTTTTTTTTGAGGTGAGTTTTTCCATTTTGTCATTTTGTCCAGAGAAGAATAGATGAACGAGAGAACAAAATCCTAAAAGGGTAAAAACGACCCCAGAAAAAGTATACACTAGACGAATCAGAAGAGACCCACAACCAGAGGGAGAAGAAAGGAAAAAAGAAAAAAAAAAAGAATATGATCAGGATGGTGAATAGGACAGAGCCACCCAGTAGATTTTGGGTGTATTTTGGTCTGTTAGAAGAAACTGCCTCCCAAAATTTTAAAGAAGGAAAAACATATATATATATATATATATATATATATATATATGTGTAAATATGATGAAGGGATGGAATATGAGTATAAAGATGAAAATTAAAAAAGATTTTAAAAAAGGAATTGATAAGA